>NW_026652283.1:45062781-45399490 GCF_009828535.3 Hylobates moloch
TCCCATGCCGCTAGTCCCACCATAGCCTCTGCCCAGGTCAGCCCGGAAGCTGCTGCTGCCCACTAGGGAGAAGCTCGAAGAGCTGATGCAGGCACTGGGCCCACTCGTGCAGCAGCGGCATAGCAGCATTTTTACAATAATCCAACAACACTGTTGTTCATCAATAGCATAATTGAGAAATATATTGTGATATATTTATATGATGGAAACTATTCAGCAATGGGAATGACTGAACTACGGCACTATGAATCTTATAGATTGAATACATGAAGCAAGATACAAATTACTCCATTTATATAAATGTAAAAAAAAAAAAAAAAAAACCTAGGTAGCATAGCCAAATCCTGTCTGTACAAAAATAAAATTAGTCAGGTATGGTGGAGCATGAGTCCTAGCTACTCAGGAGGCTGAGGTGTGTGGATCACTTCAGCCAGGAGTTCAAGGCTGCAGTGAGTCATGACATGACAGAGGGACACTCTGTCTACTGTCTGTCCCTATAGAGAAAGAAAAAAGTGAGTCAAAAAACAAGTCAAATGAAACTACATTGTTGAGAGATGTGTATATAAGTGGTAAAATGGAAAACAAGCAAGTAGCTAACATAAAATTCAAGATCGTGGTTACCTCTAGAGATAGAACGGGGTGTGTGACCTGAGGGAAGTCTCATATGGATGAGGGGCTGCTTTTGGGGTGCTGGGTAAATTCTAATTTTTGAAGTGGGTGGTGGTGGAATGTTTTAAAAACATTAAAACTTTTTTAAATGAATGGTGCTTATAAGGGATTTTAAAAAAAAAACCATGAAGCATAACCTGAAGTTTTCATGGTGCCAGTCTCCTGGTGTCTTTTCCTGAATTTGGCAGACAGGATGGCCAGAGGAAATGCATCAATGCGGAGGGACAGAAACAGCAGTGTGGCCTGGGAAAGGTGAGTGGCCACTGCTTCAGCCATGGCATTCGCTAAAGCAGTGCTTTTTTTTCATTATTTCTTTTCCTTTATCATCTTATTTTAAAAACATTTTGCATATATATTTTTTCAAGTTTCCACACAATGCATTGATTTACTTATATTTTCCATTTTTTTCTTTTTAATTTTTTTCTAGAACAATGCTTCTTAAACTTTAGTGTGCACACTGGGACTCTTACTAAATGCAGATTCTGGTTTGGTAGGTCCCAGGGAAGGACCAGGGATTCTGCATTTCTGACAAGCTCTCTGGTGAGGTCCTTGCTGCTGGTTCACAGAACCCCACTTTGAGTGGCCAGAAAGCTAGAGCATTTCCAAGTGGAAAGTGGCCTCTGCAGCCAGGTTCAGTGGCTCACGCCTGTAGTCTCAGCACTTTGGGAGGCTGGGGTGGGAGGATTGCTTGAGCCCAGGAGTTTAAGACCAGTCTGGGCAACATAGTGAGATCCCATCTCAGGAAGGAAGGAAGGAAGGGAGGGAGGAAGGGAGAGAGGGAAGGAGGGAAAAGAAAGCAAGCAAGCCACCCTGCCAGTTTCCTACCCGAGTGTTGACTGCTGAGTAAGGAGACCTCATCACAGGAAGTACACTCATCCTATTCCTACTTCTACTCTCCTTCCATCACCACTCCTATCTCCATACTGGTTCTGAGCTCATAGGTCCCAGGGAGGGGCCAAGGATCCCTACAGATCCACCTGCCCATCTCCATTCCACTCCCACTTATCTCCTCTGTCCCTCTCTCCATCCTCAGATTCTTCCCCAACCCCATCCGCATCTGGTCTCCATTGCATCCATATCGCTAACTTCATTTCTGTCTGTTTTCCCATCTGTCTCAATCTCCAGCTCCAGGTAAATCCCAGCTCCCATTGCTATCTCCATCCTATCCCCACTACACCCCATCCCTATTCTGATACACTTCCTTTTCACCCTTACTTTCTCCAGAGTGAAACTTGAGGCAGATTCATAAAGAAGTCTAAGAGTTTTGGGGATGTTGGGGACTATCAAAGTTGACAGTCTCTCCATATAGAAATTCTTCCCCAGATTCCAAGGAGAAACTTTGAAAGAAATTACTCAAGTCAAGATTTCAGATATAACTTATTAACTGCCCATGGTGAGTATGGGGGAGGGCTAGGACTGGGATGGGAAGCAAGAGTGAATAAAAGGGAGACAGGGCTCTCCGGAGAGACAAGAAGGTAAAGATTCGGCCCGGCGCGGTGGCTCACGCTTGTAATCCCAGCACTTTGGGAGGCCGAGGCGGGCGGATCACGAGGTCAGGAGATCGAGACCACGGTGAAACCCCGTCTCTACTAAAAATACAAAAAAAAAAAAATTAGCCGGCTGTGGTGGCGGGCACCTGTAGTCCCAGCTACTCGGAGAGGCTGAGGCAGGAGAATGGCGTGAACCCGGGAGGCGGAGCTTGCAGTGAGCCGAAATTGCGCCACTGCACTCCAGCCTGGGCGACAGAGCGACACTCCATCTCGAAAAAAAAATAAAAAAGGTAAAGATTCAACAAGGGAAGCTAAGAAGTCACAGACTGGGAGACAGAGGCAAAAGAGAAATGTATGGATAACAGATCTCAAATCTAGTTTAACCTCTTCCCCACCCTCCCATCCCCACACAGGTCAGGCTTTGACACGAGGAATTTAGAGAAGAAAAAAGGTGTGGTCTGCTGTTTCATTCAATCCATTATCTGTTGAGCATTCCTTTTTTTATTCAAATGGAGCAGAAGAAAGGAGCTTGAAATGGACAGTTATCTCTGGTTTATCTGGCCGCAGAGTGCAGAGATGATTCTCTTTCAGGGTGGGAGAGGGGGTGGGGAGGAGGAGAGAGGTGGGAATGTAATGATGATGGTGATGGGTTGATGAATGTGAGACTGGAGTTTTTTTTCATACGAAGTCTCGCTCTTGTCCCCCAAGCTGGAGTGCAATGGCGTGATCTTGGCTCACTGCAACCTCCGCCTCCTGGGTTCAAGCAATTCTCCTGCCTCAGCCTCCCAAGTAGCTGGGATTACAGGCACCTGCCACCATGCCCAGCTAATTTTTGTATTTTAAGTAGAGACAGGGTTTCACCATTTTGGCCAGGCTGGTCTTGAACTCCTGACCTTAGGTTATCCGCCCACCTCGGCTTCCCAAAGTGCCGGGATTACACGCGTGAGCCACCACGCCTGGCTGAGACTGGAGTTTTAAATTACAGTAGTCCTTCCTCCTGTATCTGCGGTTTCAGTTACCTGAGGTCGACCCCACTCTGAAATTATTAAATGAGAAAATCCAGAAACAAACAATTCATAAGTTTTAAATTGCATGTTGTTCTGAGTAGCATGGTAAGATCTCAAGCAATTCCACTCCGTCCTGCTCAAGAGGAATCATTTCTTTGACTTATCCCTTTGTCCAGCATCTCCACTCCATCTGTGCTATCCTTCATTGGTCGCTTGGTAAAAGTCTCGGTTATCCCCAGATCAACTGTTGCGGTGTCGCAGTGCTTATCTTCAAATAACCCTTATTTTACTTAATAATGGCCTCTAAGTGCTAGAGTAGTGATGCCGGCATATTGTTATAATTGTTTTATTTTATTATTACTGTTAAGCTCTTACTGTGCGTAATTTATAAATTAAACTTTATCATAAGTATGTACGTATAGGAAAAAAACATAGCATATATAGGGTCTGATATTATTCAAAGTTTCAGGCATCCGTTGGAGCATCTTGGAAAGTATCCCCTTGGATAAGAGAGGACTAGTGTATATTGAATGACTAGAAGACGAATGAATCCGCCCAAGATACTGTTAAAGCACAGAGAAGGGAAATGTGACAAAACTGAGTTGAAGGCAGTGACTAGAGGAAAATAAAACAGTTTCATGTTTGTGCCCCAACTGAGTTTCAGATTATTCAACTAACCAGTCACCTGCTGTGTAGAGCCTCTTTCTTTCCCAAGATCTTGCTGTCTTGCTTAGAGATTCCAGGTTTCTTCGCTTACATTCATGCTGGGAATTCAGCAGTGGAAGCTCCGTCCAGATGCCTTCTGTTGGAATTAGCAATAGAATCTCACAAATTGTTTAAGCCCAGCTATGTCTCTTCTCGACTTCTGGAGTGAATCCCAAGAGGCATTGGAACTTTACTTTTGCTGACTGTTTCCCCACTTTTCCTTCTGATTCTTTCAGTTTCTGGTTATTGGCTAGGGCTGTTTGTGACTCATCTAACTTGTATTTTGGCTGTTCCATAGCCTGCCCATGAATGCAGGGGATCGGGATGAGAAGGCAGCCCATGCATTCAAGTTGAATTTGTGCAGGGTGGTGAGCTTCCCCCTGGGTAGGTAGCAGACTTGGTTAGGAGCCTGGTTTCATGGTTTGACCACTGGTGATCTCTGCTGGGTGGCTGGTGGGATCTAGTCTCTGGTAGGTGAAAGATGACAGAGAATCTGGGTTGTTAGCTCTTTTTTTTTTTTTTTTTTTGACAAAGTTTCCCTCTTGTTGCCCAAGCTGGAGTGCAATAGCATGATCTCAGCTCACTGTAACCTCTGCCTCCTAGGTTCAAGCAATTCTCCTGCCTCAGCCTCCCAAGTAGCTGGGATTACAGGTGCGTGCCACCATACCCTGCTAGTTTTTTGTATTTTTAGTAGAAATGGGGTTTCACAATGTTAGCCAGGCTGGTCTCGAACTCCTGACCTCAGGTGATCTGCCCACCTCGGCCTCCCAAAGTGCTGGGATTACAGGCATGAGCCACCACACCCAGCCTGTTAGTTCTTTTTGTATGACAGATTGTTTATTTGTGAGATCAAGTCACTTAAATGCTTTTGTGCCCAAAAGGAGAAGAGCCCTTTGAGATCTGTCTGAACTGGTGAGTTTTTGTGGTTCTGTGGCTACTGACAGATGAGGAGTTATAAAAATGAAGCTGCAAACTCTGGGGTCTCTAGGCCTGTAAATGAGAAAAGCCTTAAATCTCATTGTGTGAATGGGGAAAATTTTTCTACCTCCTGAGGGTATTAACAAATTAGATTATAAAGATTTAAATTAAAGGGGCTTTGTCCTGATTGGTTTATAGAGACCAGTAAGAGCTTTTGTAAATCCAATTTTGCCCAAACTCCCAGAAAACAAAGGAGCTGAACTCCTAATACTTTAAATGGGATAAGCAAAACAAAACAAAAACCTTTTTCATAGAAACTGCTAGCTCAGAAGCAATTTTATACAATAATCCATGGTTCACGTAATCAGGAAAGGTTTAATCCTTGGACAAGTCAGACTGATTTGATGATTTTGCCCTAAAAACTAACATCTTTTTACTGATTTTACCAGTGTAGAGTATAATACAAACGTATGTTTCAGTTTATTTTATTTTTTTTAGCTGTACTTGCTGGAATAGGATTAGTTTGATTTTTAAGAATTGCTTTTGTTTTCTTATGGAGAGAATAATCTGAATACTGAACACACAGATGTACTCCTCTGCCTCTGTTGGTCCCGATATCAATCACCCTTCTTCCAACTTTATCAATCACCCTCTTTCCAACTTTACCTAAGTAGCTAAGTTCTGTTTCAGGGAGGGAGAGAACTGGGAGGTAGGGGATTGAGAACTATCTATTATATACAAACATTTTATCAAATCAACAGTGTTTACAAAGAACATATAATATGACCCCCACAGCCATATACATATATCTTTTTTATACTTTTTTTTTTTTTTTTTTGCAGGGGGGACAGAGTCTCACCCTGTCACCCAGGGTGGAGTGCAATGGCACGATCTCGGCTCACTGCACCTCCGCCTCCAGGGTTCAAGCAATTCTCCTGCTTCAGCCTCCTCAGTAGCTGGGATTACAGCATGTGCTGCCACACCTGGCTAATTTTTGTATTTTTAGTAGAGACGGGGTTTCACCATGTTGGCCAGGCTGGTCTCAAACTCCTGACCTCAAGTGATCTACCTGCCTCAGCCTCCCAAAGTGCTGGGATTATAGGCATGGGCCACCGGGCCTGGACTACACTTTCTTAAAATGGCAGTGATGAACACACTCATGAAAATGACCCAAAGGTTAAGCCACTCCATAATATAGAAAAGTAAGAAGTAAAGGTAGACAGACTATGCTTGGTGACCCATGTTTGAGCACTCTATCTTAATTAGAAATTATCCAGATAACCCAAAATTATTATTTAATATTTAACCTAGGTTTTAAAGTTAGCTGGCCGGGTGCAGTGGCTCATGCCTGTAATCCCAGTGCTTTGGGAGTCCAAGGCGGGCAGATCACCTGATGTCAGGAGTTTGAGACCAGCCTGAGCAACATGGACAAACCCCGTCTCTACTAAAAATAAAGAAAAAATTAGCCTGGCGTGGCGGTGCATGCCTGTAATCCCAGCTACTGAGGCAGGAGAAGCACTTGAACCCGGGAGGCGGAGGTTGCGATGAGCTGAGATTGCGCCATTGTACTCCAGCCTGGACAACAAGAGCGAAACTCCGTCTCAAAATAAATAAATAAGTAAATAAATAAGGTTAGCTAAAGAAGAAAAAAAGTTAGCTAAGGATCTTGGGGACTATATTTAAACAGATGTATTATAGAACCTAACTACTACTTATATAAAAAAAATTGGTCAGAATTGTGCTTCAGCTGGCATAGTGGCTCACACCTATAATCCCAGCACTTTGGGAAGCCAAGGCAGGAGGATTGCTTTGAGCCCAGGAGTTTGAGACCAGCCTGGGCAACAAAGCGAAACCCCATCTTAAAAAAATAATTTAGTTAAACGCATTATTTTGTTTTTCTTTTTTGTGAGACAAGGTCTCTCTCTGCCACCCAGGTTGGAATGCAGTGGCGTGACCATGGCTCACTGCAGCCTTGACCTCCTGGGCTCAATTAATCTTCCTACTTAAGCCTCCCTAACAGCTGGGACCACAAGTGCACACCACCACTCCCAGCTATATATATATATATTCTTTAATGCTTTGTAGAGATGAAGAAGTCTCACTGTGTTGCCTAGGCTGGTCTCAAACTCCTGGGCTCAAGCGATCCACCTGCCTCGGCCTCCTAAAGCACTGGGATTACAGGCATGAGCCATCATGCCAGGCCTATGTTTTTCTTAATCTTACTATCTCAAATTAGGTATCTATCATTCCCATGAATGTTTTTATGTCTTTATTACATATGTTGGTGTATCCATAAACAATTTCTACTATTTTGCATGTTTTAAAGCTTTTTGTAAATGCTGTTATTTTGCATGAATTCCTTTGCAACTTGTTGGGTTTTTTTTTTTTTTTTTTTTGAGCTTGTATTTTTAAACCTTTTTATTTAGGAATAATTTTAGGTTTACAGGAAAGTTGCAAAAGTAGTACAGTTACTGTATGCCTTTCAGTCAGCTTCTAATGTTAACACCATACATAACTGTGGTGCATTTATCAAAACTAAGAAATAGCCTGTAATCTCAGCACTTTGGGAGGCCGAGGTCGGGGGATCACGAGGTCAGGAGTTTGAGACTGTCCTGGCTAACACGGTGAAACCCCATCTCTACTGAAAATACAAAAAATTAGCTGGGTGTGGTGGCACGCGCCTGTAGTCCCAGCTACTCTGGAGGCTGAGACAAGAGAATCGCTTGAACCCGGGAGGCAGAGCTTGCAGTGAGCTGAGATCGCGCCATTGCACTCCAGCCTGGGCGACACAGCGAGACTCCATCTCAAAACAAAACTAAACAAAAACTAAGAAATAAACATTGTTACAATACTATTAACTAAGCTATAGACTTTATTCAGATTTCACTAGTTTTTCCACTAATGTCCTTTTCCAGGATCCTACCCAGGATACCACATTACACTTAGCAGATTGCATTTTTGAGATTTATGATGGCACATGACATTTTAATGTATTCATTCTAATTGAAGTTGGATTCCCATTGTTTGACCATACCAACATGTATTTATTCTCCGATCTGTAGGTATTTAGGTTGTTTCCAAATTTCTTTTACTCTTACAAACAATGGTGCAATACTTGTACCTCTGTCCTTATCTTCTTTACACTGTCAAGAAACAGAGAGCATCTATCTATAATTTATGATGAAGTCTAAGCCTGTACCTTCAAAACCTGGCTCTGACTTTTTCTTCTAGCCTCATCTTCGTCTCCCACCAAACCTCCAGGTTCAGGACTGGTTACTCTAGCTCTCTCCAGTGTTTTCTTTTTCTTTCTTTTTTTAATTTTCTTTTTTTTATTTTTTAGCATCAGGGTCTCACTCTTTTTGTCCAGGCTGGAGTACAGTGGCACAAACATAGCTCACTTTAACCTTGAACTCCTGGGCTCAAGCAATCCTCCCACCTTAGCCTCCGAAGTACTAGGACTACAGGCACTTGCCACCATGCCTGGCTATTTTTATTGTTTATTTTTGTAGAGACAAGGTCTTGCTTTGTTGCCCAGGCTGGTCTGGAGCCCCTGGGCTCAAGCAATCCTCCCACCTCGGCCTTGCAAAGTGCTGGAATTACGGATGTGAGTCACCGCACCTGGCCTCAAGCCTTCCCTTTTCTGGTCATCTTTTGTTACCCCACTGCCAGCCCCAGCAGTGTCTATTTGAATGCTGTGCAATTTAAGAGTAAAATAGGGTTAGTAAGGAAAGCTTGGACTGGGTATGAAAGAGAATTAGGTTCATGTCTATCTACCTCTTCATTTGACAAAGGGTTCCTAATTATCTCCCATGTGGCAGACACAGTGCTAGGTACCCAGAGGTTTGTCCTTAGACGCTCCCCTTTTCATTCCACATCTCAGGGGCTCCTGTTCATTCTAATGGCTTCAATTTTGAAATCCATAACTCCAGCCCAGACTTTGCTTCCTGAGCTTCTAGCTCATATATCTAACTGCTTCCTGGACATTCCCATTTCTCATAGGTAACCTCAAAGTTGATTTGTTCAAAAATTGCTTCATGGCTGGGTGCTGTGGCTTATGCCTGTAATCCCAGCATTTTGGGAGGCTGAAGTGGGAGGATCCCTTGAGCCCAAGAGCTCAAGAAATTTCAAGACAGCTTCTTTCAATTTCTGTAGCTATCCAGTTGCAGACTGGTGAAATTTGCAAACCATTGTTAACCACAGACCACACTTTGAGTAGCACCAAAGAGAGGCAACAGAACAGAATGTACATATGTGGTCCTTAGAGCAGGACGGCAGAAGGCAGAAAAAGAAGATTCTTTTAAGCAAACAGATAATAATGACATCATCAATAACTACAGTTACTGATGTAGTTCTCTACTAAGTTCTCTGTACTCAGTCAGTTCTCTGTGCTAAGATATGGGTAGCCTGGGGCAGTGCAAGTGCAGAGGAGGCACCTAGGCCAGCCTGGGTATCAGGGAAGGCATAAGACAGGTAGGAGTTGGGTGGGGGAAGCATTAGTGACGAGCGGGAAGGACACTCCAGGCAGAGAAACAAGTTTTGGAGTCATTCTGCAGCATATGGTTAGGGGATCACCTTTCCTGTGATTTGATGGCTACTTGTCTCTGAGCACCAGTGTTAGTTTCCATGTGTATAAAATGGATATGGTAATCCTTTCTTTGAATCACAAAAAAAGATAAAGCATGAGATATGCCTGTTACAATGCCTGGTGCTTGCTAATGTTGCTGTTCTGTGTGTAAAAGATACAGGAGTCAGAGCTGCCACAGACAGCGAGTTGCAGTGCTTTGCAGGGGACAGCTCATGGACCCAGGACTGGAGCCCAGAATGACCAGGGTTCTGGGAGGTAACAAGGAAAATGGCAGTGGGGTGGGCAGCATGCCTGCCCCTGAGTCATTCCCAGGCCTAGGTGTGTGTCTACAGGATGGACTGTCAGCGGAGGATAGGGTGCATTGTAAGGTTAGGGGAGGAGGCAGGACCTCAGGGCAAACTCCTCTGACCCACAAGCCCCAGGCATTCCAGATGTCCCCACAAAAATTGGCTCTGAATTAAAAGGCTGAAAGGTGGGGCTGGCGCTGTCCTATTTTGATATGCTTTGAGGCATTTGATAAAGATGTTAATGGGATCATTCATAAATCAGGAAACTAATCCTCTGAGATGCTGGTTGCTAATGAAGCAAGTGAGAATCAGGAAGATTAAATCACAGATTTCAAAATCTCAGGCTGGAATTTAATCCCAGACCTTGAGTCCAGACTTCATCTTAAACAGATGGCATGGTTCGAAACATATCCCAACTGCAGTAGTCACTTGGAAATGAGTGCCCGGTAGTCCTTGCAGTTCACCCAAAGACTACTCCTGGGAATGGGGCAAGGAAATGGGACGTCGGGGTGCAGCAAATGCTTCCTGGAGGTGACCCCAAGGGAGAGTAGCCTATAGTAGACACTCATTAAATGTTGGTAAAACAAATGGAGTTAGTAGATGAAGAAATGGGGGAAGACCATTCCAGGCAGAGATAATACAGGGCCACCTGGCAGGGTCAAGAAGACTTGGGGCCCCTTGGCATATTAAAGTGGGTGGTGGTAGCAGTCTGTCCACATGCAGGCTAGAAGGGGTGCATATCTATAAAGAGCTTAACGATAATAGATCCAACTAAAAGTTGGTCTGCCTTTTATTATTGCTGTGTGCCAGTGATTTTTAAATACTGTTGAAATACTCCTCTCCTAAAAAATCTTTTGTTGGTTTAAGTTCTAAATAATTGCTGTAGATACTGAATTTTATTTGTACATGTAAACTTCACACTAACACATTTTTATTAGTGATCCTTTAATAAATATTGCATTCTATGTAGAAGTTTATTTGGAGAATGCTTGGTTATATAGTCACACCAATACCCATCTTTGGAGCTCACTTTAGGCAAGGGTCACATCTCCAACCCCTGTGGTATTAGATACATCCAAGTTTACACTGTAGATTCAGAATAAACAATCATGAGTTACTGTCAGTGATGACAAAGACAAACAGGGCTTGACTTCTTTCAATTCTGTCATTCTATGTAACCAGTTGGACTTTTGTGTTAAAACAGTGGGACAGGCCAGGCGAGGTGGCTCACGCCTGTAATCCCAACACTTTGGGAGGCCGAGGCGGGCGGATCATGAGGTCAGGAGATCGAGATCATCCTGGCTAACACAGTGAAACCCAGTCCCTACTAAAAACACACACACAAAAAATTAGCCAACAGTGGTGGCAGGCACATGTAGTCGCAGCTACTCGGGAGGGTGAGGAAGGAGAATGGCGTCAACCTGGGAGGCGGAGCTTACAGTGAGCCGAGATCGGGCCACTGCACTCCAGCCTGGGCAACAGAGCAAAAAAAAAAAAACAAAAAAACAGTGGGACAGAGTGCAAACTGAGAGGCAAAACATTTTTGTTTGTCAAGTGCAAATTTCTAATTTGTACATGAAATATGTTACTGAATTTGAATAAAAATTTACCTTTGAAATGAAAACCTATTCCTTTAAACTTGTTAATGGTTTTAAAATGAAAGATGAATAAAGGAAATAAATGTTATAGCCTAAGTATTATTGCCTAAATTGTATCTTATTTAGATGTTTAGGTTTTATTAAAATTTACTTGTTGGTTGCTGGATGATCATTTACATAAGGGAGTATATCAGATTGTAAGGAAAGGATCAAAATTTAAACAGGTAGATGTGAAAATGATTGAAATAAATAGTTGTGCCTTTTTCTTTTTTTGGAGCCATAATATTAATTTTATGTATTTATTTTATGATGTGAGTATGCATACAAAGTTTTGGCAAATAAATTTTTCACTTTTGCCTTTCCTTTTTCTGGCCATTATTACAATTTGTTTCATTTTATGATCATTTGAAAATAGGAAATTTGAATTATGGAAATAATTTTATCTTTAGAGGAGGGGGGTATAAAAATGATCTGCTCTGTGTGTCAAACATGATCCATTCTACAAATATTTCCTAAATGCCAAGTTGAGAGAAACACTAGGTATGTGGGAACTGAAAGAGGCATCAAATGGGAGTCAGAGATGGCCCCAGGAGGAGGGGATCCTGGAGTCGAGAGCTGAGCCGTTGTTAGCCATAGAATCATAGCCACCATTTCTCAAGGGCCTGCTCTCAGCCCCACTCCGTGCTAGTAGTTGGGGACCCTAAGATACATAAGAGCCTTCTTACCCCACTTGTTATGATAGAGCAAATGTCCCTGCTCTCACTAAAGGCCCACTTGTCTATTGGTACTCCAGATCCTGTCCTTTCTTGATTCATCCATGACTTTGCTCTTATAGTTGAGGCCTCTGTTTCTGTATCAGTTTCTCCTTTGGTGCATCCCCATCAGCCTATAATATGCCCTCCCTTAACTGCCACCTCATTTTTCTGCTCTCATTCATAGAAAACTTCTTTGTTTAGAGTTTAGAGACAATGTCCCACTCCATCAACTCCTCTTCCCTTGGCAGCCCAGTCCAATCAGGCTTCCATCCTACTGCACTTGGTTTTGTCAGAGTCACCAGTGACCTCCGTCTTGCCAAATCCAGTAGTCACTTAATTGTTTATTTCAACCTCTCAGGCTCTTTGGATGACTTTGCCGTTCTGCTGGGCCTTAAATGTAGGAGTGCCCAGGCTCTGTCCTCTGTCTTGTTGTCAAACTATCTCCAGTGTTGATAGCATCCACTCTAATGGCCTTATAACTACCATCTCTATGCTGACAACACTCAAGTTTACATTTACAGCCCTGAACTTCTCTGAGCATAATTAATAGACATCTCAAAATCAGTGTCTAAAATGGAATTCTTGTTTCAGTCGCCTCCAAATCTGCTCCTCTTCCTATCTTTCCATATACCAAGTGGCACGATCATCATGCAGTTGCTGAAGCCAATAATCTAGGAGCCTCTTTGATTCCTCTTTCCCTCCCTCCCTACTCCCTTCTGATCCATTACAAGTCCTGTTTTTCTTTCTTTTTTTTTAGAGATGGGATCTCACTGTGTTGCCAAGGCTGGAGTGCACTGGCTGTTCACAGGTACAGTAATCCCATTACTGATCAGCATAGGAGTTTTGACCTACTCCATTTCTGATCTGGGCCAGTTCATCCCTCCTTAGGCAACCTGGTGGTGCCCCACTCCTGGGAGCTCACCATGCTGATGCTGAACTTAGTGTGGGCACCCAATCAGCACAGCACACTGCAGCCCAGACCTCCTGGGCTCAAGTGGTCTCCCACCTCAGCCTCCGGAGTAGCTGGGACTACAGGTGGGCACCACCTCCATGACCAAACACTGACATCTCTTTCTTGGACAGCTCCTTTAGATTTATTTATTTATTTATTTTATTTTATTTTTTGAGATGGAATTTCGCTCTTGTTGCCCAGGCTGGAGTGCAATGGCGCGATCTTGACACACTGTAACCTCCACCCCTAGGATTCAAGCTATCCTCCTGCCTCAGCCTCCTGAGTAGCTGGGATTACAGGCATGCACCACCACGCCTGGCTAATTTTTTATTTTTAGTAGAGACGGGGTTTCACCATGTTGGCCAGGCTGGTCTCAAACTCCTGACCTCAAGTGATCTGCCCGCCTCAGCCTCCCAAAGTGCTGGGATTACAGGCGTGAACCACTGTGCCCAGCTGCAGCTCCTTTAGATTTCTAACTGGTGTCTCTGCACCCCTCTGGCCCCTTATAATCCATAAGGAGCCAAATGGTTTATTTTAAAAACATATATCAGATCATATCAAGATCCTGTTTAAAAGCATCAGTGGCTTCCCACCACACTTAGAATAAAATCCAAATTCCTTTCTACGGTCTTCAAGGCCCTATCCTTCTGTCCTCGTGTCACTGTCCATATGGTATCACTGTGGTCACCCTGCCTTCAATTTCCTTCTAGCACTGTTGGGCTCTTTCTTGACTTAGAGCCTTTCAATCTTCCTATGGCTGGCTCCTTTCAGGCATTTCATTTTCAGCTCACATTTCTGTTTTGGTTTTCCATAGCACTCACCACCATCTAAAATTATAATAGTTAACAACTTTATTACTCATTTCTTGTCTTCTCATATAAGATGGAAATTGACAGCAAGGACTTTGTTCTGTCCTGTTTACCATTTTACCCCTAGTTCACAGATCAGTGCCCAACACACACTGGGCACTCAGTAAACACTGCGGAATAAACAGATTGTGCCATGCAGCTCCCAGTCTTCAGTTCGTACAGACAAGGGACAGAGGTGCACAGACTGTCGCAGGAAACCTCCAGCCCTTCCAAAGCTTATGGAAAGATCCCGACCTGATAGAGTGCTGGTGGAGGCTCTCCTATCGGCAGAGGCCCTACACCCAGCCTTGTCTCTCTCTCCAGCCTCCTCCTGGCTGGAGTCGGAGACCTGGGTGTCCTCAGCCCCCACTTGGGTGAAACAGTTGCTCAGACTGAAGGGTGGAATGGGAGGGTTGGGTGGGTGGACCAAATTCCTTTAAGAAGCGTTCAAGGCCTGAAGTGGCTGTCCGTGAGGCTGCCTTGGTTGGGGCATGCTGAGGGCGGGTGGGCTGAGGCTGCCTTGGCTGGGGCATGCTGAGGGCGGGTGGGCAGCCTGGGGCAGGGCTGCGGGGGCGGCGTAGGGCGGGACGGGTGGGGCCTGACCCCGCCCCCTGGCGCAGCTGTAAATAGGTAAATAGAAGGTGATTGTGGCGTGGCGATGTCCCGATACCCGCCTGCGACGCCGTGGTGGCTGTTTCCCTGTCTCTTCAGTAGAGAGTTTAGACCCCACCCAGTCTTCATGTACGGCCGACAGCAGGCTGAGATGGAACAGGAGGCTGGGGAGCTGAGCCGGTGGCAGGCAGCGCACCAAGCTGCCCAGGTGAGTCGGGTGCCAGCCCCTGGCAGGCCAGGCGGGCCCAGGCTAGGGGGCGGCGGGGAGGGGAGGCCTTGGAGGAGAGGGGAGGCGGAGGAAGCAGAAACCCGAGGGGTAGAAATCCGAGGGGAAGGGTGGCAAAGGAAGGAATGGGAGACTGGGGAGGGGTTGCAAAGGGAGGGATGGGAGACTGGGGAGGGGTTGCAAAGGGAGGGATGGAAGATTGGGGAGGGACTGGAAAGGGAGGGTTGTGAGATTGAGGGTGTAAATCATACGTCGTTTATTCCAACAATGTTCGCCCAGCAGTAGAGCTTGTGTTGGACGCGTGGGGGGTAAGAGGGTTCCAGGCAACTTTCTGGCGAGGGACTTGAGTAGGCAGGACAGCAAAGACCAAGTTAGGAAGTGAGCAGGAAACGACAGGAAGAAAAAAAATGTTAGTTGGAGCCCTACTAAGTGGTAGGCTTTTGCCAGACTCTGGAAATACAATGATGAATTTACCATGAAACAGATATATATAAAATTGTATTAATAAATCGTTAACTGAATGATTGGAATTGTACAGCGTTACATGAAGGAGAAGTCGGGGGCGCATGGGAGCAGATACCAGAGGTGTTTGACCCGATTTGGGAGGCTTAGGAGACAGCTGAGACTCTGTTCTGGGACTAGAGAACCCTCAGGTGAAAGGTTCCCAGGTCCAAGACCACAGGCTGTATGCTTCCTCTTGGGAGGAACTGAAAGACCAGGGCCTAGACAGTGATGGAAGGTGGCCCCAGGGACACCACTGAGATCATTCAGGGCTTGTTTATTCCAAGAGCAGTAGGAAGCCATTGATGAGTTTAAACATAATCTGTCTCAATTAGATTTGCATTTTCAAAGGAGTGCCCTGGTGGATGTGGGCTGGATTCAAGGCAATAGTTAGAAAGCTTTTGTGATAATCCAGGTGAGAATTCAAATGGTGGCCTACCTACAGAAATGAGAGTGGAGATGGAGAAGCTAGATGTATCACAGATTGTGGAGATGTTTTGGAGGCAGAGACCACAATCATTGGTCCCTAGGTGGTGAGGGAGACATCTAGAGTAACAGATTTCTTGTTTGCACAATTGGGTGACAATAGCGACATTTTCTGAGAGAGTGAAGGATGAGAAGGACAAGATTAATCCGTTGTTTGAAGGAGGTGTGCAAAGATGCTAGTGAATTTTGGACGCAGTCCATTGGGAGAGCCTGTGGGCCATCCAAAAGGATTCAAACAACAGGTAGCTGGAAAATTCAGGAGCCATCTTCGCCAGAGCAAAGATTCCAGATTTAGGAATAGTTGAACTGTAAACAGAAACAGAGCCACTGGCATAGGGAAGCTTGCCCAGAGAGAGCAGAGAAAGGGAAATCTGCAAAAGAGACTGTGAAGGAGGGGGTCTGAGAGAAGGGAAGGAGAAAAGCTTGGAAAGTGTGTCCATGTGTGTTAGAGAGGCCAAGCATTATAAGAAGGGTATGGCCAGTGGTCGTATAAGCTCCTGAGAGGTCAAGCGAGGAGTCTGGAAAGTGCTGCTTGGTCATAGTGGGATGGAAGTCATCAGTGGTGACCTTTATGAAAGCTGGTTCTGTGGAGAGATGGAGGCTAGAGCAAATTTGGGAGAATCATAAGGCGAAGTACTGGTGAAGCTATGTTTAGACAACTTAATTTGCCATGAAGGACTGGGAAAACAAGAGGGCCATTGCTGAGAGTTAGGGAAGAGAGGCTGAGCACCCCAGAGGTGCCCACCCAGTAGTCATTTACCTGGTTCCTATTATATGTCTGTCTTATGCTAGTTGCTGAGCGTATAGTGGTAAATAAAACAGATAAGGCTGGGCGTGGTGGCTCACACCTGTAGTCCTAGCGGCCCAGGAGGCTGAAGCAGAAAGCTCGTTTAAGCTCAGGAGTTTTAGGCTGTGGTGCACCACGATCACACCTGTGAATAGCCACTGCACTCCAGCCTGGGCAACATAGTGAGATCCTGTCTCTAAAATTAATTAAATTAAAAATAAAACAAGATCTTCACAACTCTTCTAGAGTTTTTTTTAAAAATGAATATTTTTCTCTATAGCCGAAACCACATAATCAAACGTATCAAAATTTTATATATATATACACACTTTTTTTGAGACAGGGTCTTGGCGCTGTTGTCCAGGCTGGGGTGCAGTGGCACCATCTCAGCTCACTGAAACCTCTGCTTCCCAGGTTCAAGCAATTCTCGTGCCTCAGCCTCCCAAGT
The DNA here is from genome assembly GCF_009828535.3 of Hylobates moloch. Classification (NCBI taxonomy): domain Eukaryota; kingdom Metazoa; phylum Chordata; class Mammalia; order Primates; family Hylobatidae; genus Hylobates; species Hylobates moloch. Next base: position 45,079,656 of record NW_026652283.1, read on the forward strand.
AGCTGGGATTACAGGCGTGTGCCACTCCGCCCAGCTAATTTTTTGTATTTTTAGTAGAGGGGTTTTGCTGTGTTTGTCAGGCTGGTCTCAATCTTCTGCCCTCAAATGATCTACCCACCTCAGCCTCCAAAAAGGTGGGATTACAGGCATAAGCCGCCACGCCCAGCCGATAATTCCTTTAAATTATCTTAGATGCAAGCCTTATTCAAATGCCCCTAGCTATTCCTAAAATGTACTTTGTAGCTGGTACGTCCAAATCAGAATTTAAGACCATACACTGTATCTGGTGATTATGTCCCTTGAGTCTCTGAATTAGAATAGTTTTATTTTTTCATGATTGGGATTCAGTTTTTCATGATGCTAACTTTTGTCTTATAAAATGTTTCTTTCAGATATATCAGATTGCTTCCTCATGATAACATTTAGCTTTATCTTCTATCACTTGTATTACCTTTAAGTTATGATTAGATTTTACAGTTTAACTGGATTCAAGATTTTTGGCAAGAGTGTCTCATGTGTATGGTAGGTTTCATCTTGCATTACATCAGGAGGCACATCTGGCTACCACTTGGTGATACTTGTGTTAAGGTAGTGAAAAGCCTCACTGATCTCTATTGAAATTTACCTTGTGGTCAGAAAGTAGTCTGTGTGATTCTGCCTTGTGTGTATCCAATGTCCAGTTTCCTACCAGCCATTCACCTACTGGTTTTAACACTAAATTTAAATTTTTCCTCAATTAAATTTCCTTAGGGATGGCAAAATAAATTTCCTTTTCCTTTATTTCTTTTCCTTTTTTCATTTTTTTGTCCCACATTTATGTTTATTAAAAACTGACATAAACAAACACAACCTGTGCAAAAAATATCCCAAATCCCGTATGACTTCGAAACAGTAATCTTGAGAGAGATTATCGCCTAGGACCCCTTCTTCCTCTGACACGGCCACGTCCTCTTCCTCTTCCTCTGCCTCTGCCTCTTCCTGCAACAGCTTCCCTTTTCTTAGATTTCACCTTAGGTTCAACATCCACAAGTAGTGTATCCAGAGGTAAACTGTCTGGTAGAATAAAATACCGAATGTTATTTCCTCGAATACTCAGCGTTTCCAGCTGTACAGGTTCTCTGTTCTTCAGGGTCGTTTTCACAGCTTTAAGATGTGTATTCATGCTGACATCCACACCTGTGATTGTTCCATGGACCTGTGTTCTGTTCTTCAGTGCAATGGTTACAATTTCATGACTCAGTTTCATCAAAAATCTCATGAGCTTCATCCTAGCGGTGCCGTCACCCTTTGGGTCCGATAGTGCACAGAATCCAACAACCGAATACTGACCGACAGCAGTACAAATGGCCGTTTTTTTTTTTTGAGACAGAGTCTCACTCTCTCCCCAGGCTGGAGTGCAGTGGCTGGATCTCAGCTGACTACAGCCTCCACCTCCTGGGTTCAAGCAATTCTCCTGCCTCAGCCTCCGAGTAGCGAGGACTACAGGCACGTGCCACCACACTTGGCTAATCTTTATGTTTTTAATAGAGATGGGGTTTTACCATGTTGGCCAGGCTGGTCTCGAACTCCTGACCTCAAGTGATCCACCCACCTCTGTCTCCCAAAATGCTGGGATTACAGGTGTGAGCTGCTGTGCCTGGCCCCTTTTGTATGTATTCTCTAGCTATTTCCTTTGTGGTTGCCATGGGGATTACATTTGACAATAACATTCTAATTTGAATTTATACCAGATTAACTTCAATAGCACATAAAAACTGCTTCTGTATAGCTCCATTCCCAGCTCTTTTCAGTTACTGATCTCACGAAATTACATTTTTATGCATTCTATGTCAAAAAATAAAAGGATAAATTTTATGCATTCTTTTAAATCATGTAGAAAACAAAAAGTGGAGTTATATATCAAAGTTAAAATAATACTTTTACAATTGTCCATATATTTACCCTTATCAGAAATTTTTCTTATGACAGATTTCTTCACATGGCTTCAAGCTACTGTCTAGCGTCATTTCATTTCAACCTGAAGGACTGCCATTAGCATTTCTTGCAGGACATGTCTAGTGGTAATGATCTCTCAGCTTTTGTCTACCTGGGAATGTCTAATTTCTTCCTCATTTTGCAAAGACATTTTTGCCATATATAGGATGGTTAATAGTTATTTTTTTTCCTTTAGTACTTTGAATATATCAACCCATGGTCTTTTAGTGTCCAAGGTTTTTGATGAAAGAGCTTCTGGTAATTTGTGGGATCCCCTATAAGCGATGAGTCACTTCTTGCTATTTTCAAGATTATCTCTTTGTCTTGGGCTTTCAACAGTTTTATTTTTTATTTTTGAGACAGAGTCTCGCTCTCTGGAATGCAATAGTGTGATCTCGGCTCACTGCAACCTCTGCCTCCTGGGTTCAAGCAATTCTCGTGCCTCAGCCTCCTGAGTAGCTGGGATTACAGGTGCCCACCACCACACCTGGATAATTTTTGTATTTTTAGTTGAAACGGGGTTTCACCATGTTGGCCAGGCTGGCCTTGAACTTCTGACCTCAAGTGATCTGCCTGCCTAGGCCTCCCAAAGTGTTGGAATTACAGGCGTGAGCCACCGCACCCGGCCTCAACCATTTTATTATAATGTTTCTTGGTATAGGTCTGTGAGTTTATCCTACTTGAATTTTGTTGAGCTTCTCGGATGTTTGTATTCATATCTGCAAGTCTCTTCAGTGGGAAGAGGAGGGGGTTGTAACATTGGGAGTTGAGTCGCCACAATGGCTGCCTACCTCTGTCTGCACCTCATAATCAGAAACAGCAAATAACAATCAGGATATAGATTCCCTAATAGTTGGAGGACAAGGTTTTTATTGCCCACTCTGGCTCCTGCAAGCTGCATGCAAGTTGCTCCAGGAACATGGGGTGTGTATCGGTAGCTACTACCTACCTAAGAATTTAGGTTGACCAAAATTAACTGCAATTTACTTTCAAAGCCTTCCTTTGGAAGTTACAAACCTTTAATACCCTTCATTGTTCCAAAAAACTTAGACAGATGCTGCCAGTGTGATAGTTACCAGGCTGAGGATACAGGTTCCTGGTGCTTCCTACACTGCCATCTTCCTTGATGTCACTTCCTGTCTCCTTTTGACCCGATCCTAATCTTTGAAAGCTCCCTTATTTTCTGGCACAAAATGTACCAGGCTCCCTTAAACCTTCCTTTTCCCAGTCTTGGAGTCAGGAAATTCTTGGTCTAACTTTTAGCAAGGAATAGGATTAGAGACAAGTCTAGGCTCTAGAGGCACATGTTGTTATTAGAAACACAAATGCTTCGATAGGTTATTTTACTGGACAGAGCTAGAAAAAATATATATATATTTTACATTGTGAATTTGTATAGAATATTTCCTATTTAAATTTAGCATTATTATTATTTTTTTTGAGATGGGGTCTCACTCTGTCACCCAGGCTGGACAGCAGTGATGCGATCACAGCTCGCTGCAGCTTCAACTTCCCAGGCTCAAGTGATCCTTTCCACTTCAGCCTCCTGAGTGGCTGGGACCACAGGCGCATGCTACCATGCCTGGCTTGGTTTTTTTTTTTTTTTTTTTAATTCTTTATAGAGATGAGGATTCCCTATGTTGCTCAGGCTGGTCTTGAACTCCTGGACTCAAGCAGTCCTTCCACCTGGGCCTCCCAAAGAGCTAGGATCATAGGCATGAGGCGCTGCCTAGCAATACTAACTTATTTTAAACCATATTGCTAAAAATGACACTCAAACAGAAAAGTGAATGTAAGTACAGCTGCTACAAAGTAATGAGCTGTTACAAAGTAAAACCTGTGAAACTGTCACTCAGGTCAAGAAATAGTAGCCCGTCCAGTGTCCCTTTCTTATCTTTCCCCATTCCCTACTCTCTAATGTAACCCCATCCCGTTGTATGGATGTAACTTTTTTGAATTTCCCTATTTCTGACCTGTGATGTTCCTATAACTGCTGCAAAAGTTGTAATTGCTTCAAGTTTTTCCTTCCTTCCTTCCTTCCTTCCTACCTTCCTTCCTTCCTTCCTTCCTTCCTTCCTACCTTCCTTCCTTCCTTCCTTCCTTCCTTCCCTCCCTCCCTCCCTCCTTCCTTCCTTGAACTCCTGACCTCAAGTGATCTGCCCGCCTTTCTTTCTTTCTTTTTCTTTCTTTCTTTCTTTCTTTCTTCTTTCTTTCTTTCTTTCTTCTTTTCTTTCTTTCTTTTTCTCTTTCTTTTTTAGTCTCTCTCTCTCTTTCTTTCTTCTTTCTTCTCTTTTCTTTTCTTTCTTGTGTTTGAAGGTTGTTACATTTTCCCTTGATTTGTAGCAACAATTTTCTGGTGACTTTTTTTTTAATTGCAATCTTCAATTTCTGTCTTGATGGTTTAGTATCTTGTATGGATATTGTATTTTAAACTTCTCTTTTGGTTGTCATATTTGAATGGATTGTTCTTTTCTGGACCGTCCCAATTGAAGAGTGAATAGGAGATATAGGGTAGCTTTATTCGTTTCTCAACTCAAGAGCTCCCTCTTCTATTGCTACAGTAATGGACTTTTTTGTTGCTGTTGTCTTCTTGAGACAGGGTCTCACTCTGTCAGCACAGGCTGGAGTGCAATGGCACAATCTCAGCTCACTGCAACCTCGGCCTCCTGGACTCAAGTGATTCTCCTGCCTCAGCCTCCCAAGTAGCTGGGACTACAGGCACACGCCACCACACCTAGCTGATTTTGCTTTTCTTTTTGAAATTTATGAGCTCAAGCAATCCACCTGCCTCAGCCTCCCAAAGTGCTGGGATTACATAGTTGTGAGCCGCTGCGCCTGGCCTACTGACAGTTTTTAAAAATATGGTTCTTGGCTCCTATCCTATTTTAAGACCTTCTACCACCAATCTCTTTCTTACCCTTCATGCAAGTCAGTCATTAAGGGATACTGCCCCTGACTTCCAGACAACCCCCATCCCTTTTTTTAAGAAGTGTTTTTTTCACATCTGCCTTTTCCCCATATCTCCTCCAATGCTTGATCTCAGACCTGCCCAGACAGTTCCCACTCAGGGCAGACGCTGTAAATATTTGCAGATGATGTCTAAGTTTTGCCACAGCCAAAACCCATCTGCAGCCTCAATTCCTTCTATCTCTGTGGCTTTCTGCACCCGTTCTGCTGGTTTAGGATGTTCTTTCACTTTCACACTTATGTATAATTTGGAGTTTGGGCCGGGCGCAGTGGCTCACGCCTGTAATCCCAGCACTTTGGGAGGCTAAGGTGGGCGGATCACCTGAGGTCGGGAGTTCGAGACCAGCCTGACCAACATGGAGAAGCCCCGTCTCTACTAAAAACACAAAATTAGCCGGACGTGGTGGTGCATGCCTGTAATCCCAGCTACTCAGGAGGCTGAGGCAGGAGAATCACTTGAACCCGGGAGACAGAGGTTGCGGTGAGCCGAGATCGCGCCATTGCAGTCCAGCCTGGGCAACAAGAGCGAAACTCTGTCTCAGTAAAAAGAAAAAAAAAATTGGAGTTTGAACATTTTCTCAGTTTTGCTGAAGGTGTAGGTTATGGACTGTTTTATTTGCTCTCTTTGTTGCTTTGTGTGAAATAAAAACCAAAAACATGTCCGAGGGAAAGTGGCATGCGTTGCATTTAGGCTTCCGTGGGGCTTGTATCAGCCAGACCGCATGTTAGAAAGCCCAAGCTGGGGCCGGGCGCGGTGGCTCACGCTTGTAATCCCAGCACTTTGGGAGGCCAAGGCGGGCGGATCACGAGGTCAGGAGATCGAGACAGACCACTGTGAAACCCCATCTTTACTAAAAATACAAAAAATTAGCCAGGCGTGGTGGCGGGCGCCTGTAGTCCCAGCTACTCGGAGAGGCTGAGGCAGGAGAATGGCGTGAACCCGGGAGACGGAGTTGTAGTGAGCCGAGATTGCGCCACTGCACTCCAGCCTGGGCAACAGAGCAAGACTCTGTCTCAAAAAAAAAAAAAAGCCCAAGCTGGGAAATGGTCTGGCGGCAGGCTAATTCCAGCAAGAGATGGAAATAGAGGGCTGGATTAGGATGGGGTGTGGGGATGAAGAGGAGGAACATGTGGAACTGGAATTTGAGCAAAAATCACCTGACTCTTTTTCCCCAAGGATAACGAGAGCTCAGCGCCCATCTTGAACATGTCTTCATCTTCTGGAAGCTCTGGAGTGCACACCTCTTGGAACCAAGGCCTACCAAGCATGCAGCACTTTCCTCACAGCGCAGAGATGCTGGGGTCCCCTTTGGTGTCTGTTGAGGCACCGGGGCAGAATGTGGATGAAGGGGGGCCACAGTTCAGTATGCCACTGCCTGAGCGTGGTATGAGCTACTGCCCCCAAGCGACTCTCACTCCTTCCCAGATGACTTACTGTCAGAGAGTGTCTCCCCCTCAGCAAGAGATGATTTTCAGTAGGCCCCAACTAATGCCCATAGGAGAGCCCAATATTCCAAGGGTGGCCAGGCCCTTCAGTGAGAATCTAAGGATGCCCCCCAATGGGCTGCCAGTCTCGGCTTGCACTGGAATCCCAATGATGTCCCACACTGGGACCCCTCCAATGCCTTACCCTGGCCTCTCGACAGTACCTTCTGATGAAACGTTGTTGGGCCCGACCGTGCCTTCCACTGAGGCCCAGGCAGTGCTCCCCTCCATGGCTCAGAAGTTGCCCCCGCAAGATGCCCATGACCTTGGGATGCCCCTAGCTGAGTCCCAGTCATTGCTGGTTTTAGGATCTCAGTCCTCTCTTGTCAGTCAGCCAGACTCTCAAGAAGGCCCATTTCTACCGGAGCAGCCCGGACCTGCTCCACAGACAGCAGAGAAGAACTCCAGGCCTCAGCAAAGGACTGGTAGAGGGGGCTCCTCAGAGGCAAGGCCTTACTGCTGCGACTACGAGAACTGCGGAAAAGCTTATACCAAACGCTCCCATCTCGTGAGCCACCAGCGCAAGCACACAGGTGAAGGAGGTGTCAGGAGGGGTGGGGATGGAGGAGTCTCTGGGCTTTAGATTTGTCCTGGGCCACTGGTGGGTAATTGTTTGGGATGAGCCTTTCATCTTCCAAGCTTGGAGCTAAGCTAGACTGGCCCCCCGACTTGCCATACAGGAGGACTGTGCCAAGATGACTGGGGCGGGCACTCCTGATTGTGTTGCCTCTCCCTGGTTCCTTGGACTTTCCCTTTTGAATCCTCAGCCTGGACTGCTCTGCCTCACAGAGTCAGACCCCTTCCTTCCTACTCTATTCTAAATTCCATCTCTCCCTTGTCGTTCCCAGGTGAGAGGCCGTATTCTTGCAACTGGGAAAGTTGTTCATGGTCTTTCTTCCGTTCTGATGAGCTTAGACGACATATGCGAGTACACACCAGATATCGACCATATAAATGTGATCAGTGCAGCCGGGAGTTCATGAGGTCTGACCATCTCAAGCAACACCAGAAAACTCATCGGCCGGCACCCTCAGACCCACAGGCCCACGAGGGAGAGCAGGACAGTCCTCCTGCTGCTGGTCCTTAGGTCAGTCTCCTCTCCTCATTCTGAGTTTTCTTTTTCCTTTTTCCTTTTTATTTGTTTGAGACGGAGTCTCGCTCTGTCTCCCAGGCTGGAGTGCAGTGGTGCGATTCGGTTCACTGCACCCTCCACCTCCCAGGTTCAAGTGATTCTCCTGCCTCAGCCTCACGAATAGCTGGGACTACAGGCACGTGCCACCAGGCCCGGGTAATTTTTTGTATTTTTAGTAGAGACGGGGTTTCACTGTGTTAGCCAGGATAGTCTCGATCTCCTGACCTCGTGATCCACCCACCCCGGCCTCCCAAAGTGCTGGGATTACAGGCGTGAGCCACTGCGCCTGGCCTCATTCTGGCTTTTCTACACAGATCCTACCTGCCTCTGACCAGCTCTTCTCTTTGGTAGGTGTAGGATTAGATGAAGACAGGAAGATTATGGGTCAGTGTTGAAACCCACACGGAGCTCTGGAGCCAGAGACTCCTCAAACCCTGTCTCGGATGCCCTTAACCTCTCTGGGGCCACCTGCTTCTGCTGGAGTTTAGTCAGATGGGAATGTGGAGCACAGTAGAGACTGGGAGCTTCATTAAAATGCTCTTTATTTCTTGTCGCTCCCCAGCTTAAAACCCTTTAGTGACTCCTTTGCTTGCTACATAAAATCCAATTTCCAGAGCCAGACTATTTTCAAATCCTGAATTTGCCACTTAGTATCCACGTGACCTGGAGAAAGTTCTTGGATCACTATGCTTTGTTTCTTCCAGAAAATGAAAAAGCTAGTTTTGGACTGTATTGGACATGGCACATATACTGCATCATTCTCCCTGGCACTCACTGGCCATGTACCCAGAGTTTCTGTTTCTTCCCACCACTTTACAGACTTGGATGGAATGCCCTAGCATAGGGCACAGGATCTGGCATCCCAAGTTGCTGGCAGCAAACTTAGAAGTGTGGGGAAATTTATTTATTTGAGATGGAGTCTTGCTCTGTCACCATGGCTGGAGTACAGTGGTACGATCTCAGCTCACTGCAACCTCTGCCTCCCGGGTTCAAACGATTCTCCTGCTTCAGCCTCTTGAATAGCTGGGATTACAGGCACGTGCCACCAACAGGGTTCCACCATGTTGGCTGGGCTAATCTCAAACTCCTGGCCTCAAGTGGTCTGCCCACCTCAGCTTCCCAAAATGCTGGGATTACAGGCATAAGCCATGGTGTCTGGCTGGGAGTTAATATTTATGGGATAAAATTTGAGGCCGGGCGTGGTGGCTCACACCTGCAATCCCAATACTTTGGGAGGCTGAGGCGGGTGGATCACAAGGTCAGGAGTTCGAGACTAGCCTGGCAATATGATGAAACCGTGTCTCTACTAAAAATACAAAAATTAGCTGGGCATGGTGGCATGCGCCTGTAGTCCGAGTTATTCAAGAGGCTGAGGCAGGAGAATGGCTTGCACCTGGGAGGTGGAGGTTGCGGTGAGCCAAGATTGTGCCATTGCACTCCAGCCTGGGCGACAGCAGGACTCCATCTCAAAAAAAAATTTTTTTTTTTGACTAGTGGAAAATGGGAGATAGGTGAGACTCAGGCAGATCAATTCCCCCCTTTTCCCTACCTTTCATGAATTGCTGCATGGCACCAATTCTCCAAAACAGTACCATCAATGGGGAGACCTCCCAAGTAGCCAGTGGACACAATTACTGTGCCCTCTGCAAGGCTTGTCATGAAGCAGTGCCCACCCCAGCCTGTTAAATACATCACCTTGCGTTACTTCCCATTCTTTCCTGCCTTTCTTCCATTTTCTCACTTCCAATGCCTTGGGTTTGCACCTCTCCAAATAAAACACCAGTACTTAGTTCTTGTTTTCAGTCTCTGTTTTCTTTTTCTTTTTTTTTTTTTTTTTGAGACGGAGTCTCGCTCCATAGCCCAGGCTGGAGTGCAGTGGCGCAATCTCGGCTCACTGCAAGCTCCGCCTCCCGGGTTCACGCCATTCTCCTGCCTCAGCCTCTCCGAGTAGCTGGGACTACAGGCGCCCACCACCACGCCCGGCTAATTTTTTGTATTTTTAGTAGAGACAGGGTTTCACCGTGGTCTCGATCTCCTGATCTCGTGATCCGCCAGCCTCAGCCTCCCAAAGTGCTGGGATTACAAGTGTGAGCCACCACGCCCGGCCCAGGCTCTGTTTTCTAGGTGACTGAGGACTAGGAGGGAAAGGAGGACCTAAGACTGGGGCAAATAAAGATGAATCTCACTGTAACTTCTTCTCCTCCCAACTTCCTTAGGTCCCTGGACTACCAAGCACCAGATATTAAGTGGCCTAGCTTTCTCTGCTCTCCCTTGAGGTTAAAGGGATAATGACTATCCTGGCAAACCAGCCAGGTAGTTTAGAACCTCATATTTAGACTCGGCAGGCTGTTTTACTCTAGCAAACTGATAGAGAGAAAGGAACTTGGCCAAGCTATCAAGTGCAGAGCTAGAATCCCAACCAGGGTCTGTCTGCCCCAGAGGTGGTCTCTTCCCTAAGAAGATGGTGCCTTCTATGGGTGTTTCCAGAACCCAGGCTGGTGCCAAGCACAGAGAGATGAATCAGAGCTGATTTCTGTGCTCAAGGGACCATCTTGATCTGGGGGCTCAGAGGTCCACCTCGGTACAGTAGCCATGGGGAACAGGAGCCCCTAATGGAAGGGTCAGAAAGGCTTTCTGGAGGAGGTAATCCCTGGGCCCAGTAAGAGTGTAACACCTAGTAATCCCTCAAATTTTGAAATAAACTGTACAGGTGAATGAAGAAGGAAGAGGATTCCAGGCAGAGAGCACTGGACATGGCAACTGCTCAGAGGAGAGGCAGTCTTCAAGTTCTACATTCATTCAGCAAAATGTTTTTTGAGCCCACAATACTGAGCGCACCAAGGCTGTGGAGACCCGTGGTGAGGAGCATGGAGTTAACTAAAGGATGTGTCAGGGAAGAAAGACTTCTCAAGGAGGTGCCTCCATCAGACCCGAAGGACTCATGGGGGCTAGCTGCACCTCATATTTCTTGGACATATACCATTGGACATGTCTGTCTTCTGGAAACTACGGCATAGACAGTAAGGATTCAGAGGTGCATGAAGGCACCCCGCCTCTGCAGAGCAGAAAGATCATAGACAACATTTATAATGTGTCATCAGTGCTGCCAAGAAGAGAAGCTGGTCCTCTGCGGGCTCAAGCCTATCTGGGCCTCTGGGGAAGCCCCACAGCCTTGGCCGTGCCTGCCCCTGCCCTCCCACCCCTACCCTGACCCTGTCCTGCTTTGCTGCCTTTGTCTGTGTTACTAGTGGCCCCAGTATACCTGGGATGGACATCCAAGTGCCCTTCATCCAAGCTCCTATGTGAGGGGAGTGGACATGATTAAAAGAACAGGGGCAGAAGGGGCTCATTTATGACCCATTCACTAGCCCCAGGGATTGAAGTCTTGGGTACTCAAAGTGTCTTTCTACTAGGGCACCAGATCCCTTCCATGGAGCAGGCCATCTCGGGTTCACTGGGCCAGGGCTAGTCTCTGTTCCCCAGCCTACCTGGCTCACACACAGCCTCGTGGGTAGGGTCAGCAAACCAGATTGCTTGTTGTCTGCTTGGTGACCTAGTTTTCACCAAGAAGTGGACTTGGAGAGGACCAGAGTGATCAAGGGTGTATGACGTGCACTACAACGGTGGGCAAAACAGGCTCCTGCTCTTGTGGAGGTCACATCTAGCAGAGGAGGGATGTTACTAGAAGTGCACAAATTGGGCCCGGCGCGGTGGCTCACGCCTGTAATCCCAGCACTTTTGGAGGCCGAGGCAGGTGGATCACTTGAGATTAAAGATTCGAGACCAGCCTGGCCAACATGGTGAAACCCCATCTCTACAAAAAATACAAAAATTAGCCTGGCATATGGCGGGCACCTGTAATCCTAGCTACTTGGGAGGCTGATGGGAGAATCTCTTGAACCCAGGAGGTGGAGGTTGCCGTGAGCTGAGATCTCACCATTGCACTCCAGCCTGGGCGACTGAGCGAGACTCTATCTCAAAACAAACAAGACCTGTGGACTCTAGTAGATTTTGAATCCTGCCTCTGCCATTTCCTGGCTATGAGGTGTCTTGGGAAATTTACTTGTCACTCTTGCTTCTGATAGTAAAGGGGATGGTGAGATAGATTCAAGATGGAGAGATAAGGTTGTTTTCTTTGGCTGCAACATGGAGATTAGATTAGAGTGAGGATGTAAGGGAGAGGAAAGGACATAGCAGTATTTCAGGTGAGAGTCAAGGTGGCTTTGGCCAGAGTGTGAGAGTGACGGTAGGGAGAAGTAGGAAAGTGATAGTTAACTGGATTTGGTAGGTGAGGGCGAGGCCAATGATGACTTCCAGGTTCCTGACTTGTGTTATAAGTAACACAGAAGAAGAATGGATGAACTCGATTCATTTTCCATTGATTGTGATATCTATCATACCTGCAAAAAATATTTTGTATATATCCAATTTAATAATAAATGCACTCACGTTAGGAAGGTCAAAAAAAAAGGAAAAAGAAAAATAATACAAAATAATAAAAATGCTTAGGATAACTTGAGGCCAGAAGTTTGAGACCAGCGTGACCTTGTTGCTGTAAAAAATAAAATTCAAAGAAAAAGAAGGAAAAGTGATCTACCAGTACATTTAAAGCTTTGAATTCCCCATCCTTTGCAGAGGTAACCACTATACTGAATTTTGATTAATCTTGCCTTAGCTATTTATTGTTTTTACCACATAGCGTATCTGTTCTTAAATATAGTGATTGGTTTTGTATGGTTTTGAACTTACCTTTATTCTGTTTAGGATTCATTGAACTTTTTCGACGTAAATGTTTAGTAGTCTTAATAAAATTTGGAAAAATTTTGGGCATTGTTTTGTCAAATTTTGGGGTTCTCCTCCACCTTCTATTTCTGACACACAGTCTGCCTATATGATGGAGCACTTGATATTGTCCCTCAGGTCACTGATGCCCTGTTCATTTTTTTCAGTTCTTTTTTCTTTTTTGAGACTGAGTCTTGCTCTGTCGCCCAGGCTAGAGTGCAATGGCACGATCTCGGCTCACCGCAACCTCCATCTCCTGGGTTCAAGTGATTCTCATGCCTCAGCCTCCTGAGTAGCTGGGATTACAGCTGTGTGCCACCACACCCAGCTAATTTTGTATTTTTGGTAGAGACTGTTTCTCCATGTTGGTCAGGCTGATCTCGAACTCCTGAGCTCAGGCGATCTGCCCGCCTTGGCCTCCCAAAGTGCTGGGACTATAGGTGTGAGCCACCACACCTGGGGGTTTTATATAATGTGAAATCCTTGGTAGACTGTTATAATATATAAGGGTTGTAGTGAAATCTGAAGAAATGTTTGGGGTTTTTGGATGGGTCGGGAATATGTTACTATTTTTCATATTTAGGTTAATGAAATAAAAACTCCTTTAGTCTAAAAATTTATGATCTAGCAGATTAAGTCTGGATAATGAGGAACAGCTGTATGATCTTTTCTTTTTATAGTTGTTGTACTTCATGTAAGACTCTAGCGCACTCTCAGATTTCTTTGGTCTCTCACTCCCCCACACCCACCCTGGTGTGTTGACAATGTAGAGAAGTTTTGTTTGGGGTTGTTATGGATTCTTTTTATTGGCCTTAGTAATAACATGGATGAAATCTTAGAGATAATGTGTTGAAAACAAGGGAATTTCAGAAGAAACTTAGTATAAGTTATATAGCTTAGTATAATATTTATGAAGCTCAAAACCAAAAAACCCTGCAAATTATCTTTGAATACATGCATTTTTGATAAATGTATCAAGGGATTTATATATACAAAATTCAGGGTAGTCATCAATTCTAGAAGATAGACAGAAGGATGGGTAGGGGAGCTCACCAGACTTGGCACATAGCCGGGGCATTGCAGGTTTCTGAAAGGAGCTATAGTCAAGGACTTGGCATCCCCACCATAAAGCAGGTTCACTGTGCACTGGTTATCAGCTTGTCTGAGTCCAGTGAGATCCAATGACACCCATACACACAACAAGTTAAATAAAATAGGTTTATTACTAACAGGCAGCAAGGGACAACAATCTAGGATTCATTGGGAGTTAGTCCCCCAAGGGTCAGGAAAGCTGCCCAGGGGGGATGGAGTCTTAACTGCATGTGTCCCACTTGTACCACAGCTGAAGGACCCCGGAAAGCAGCCAGTGCAGAGTTTTATACCCTGAGTTTATGTGACTCGTTGAAGGACGATGATGCTTCCATGCAGAGGCCTCCTTATTTGGGGTCTTCGCTAAGGCTATCTCTCCCATCTGCTCTGTAGCAGTCAGTAAATAAGGCTTGATCATTCCTTTCCATCTGGCTCATTGTTCCAATTGGCCATCTCAACATCTGATTGCATGACACTGGGTGATGAGCTCTTACAAGTGCTCGTTTTTTCTACTTATAACTTAAATATCTTATTCAATATATTTCATATACAATATTACACAATATCTTTTTTTTTTTTTTGAGACAGGGTCTCACTATGTCGCCCAGACTAGAGTGAAGTGGTGTGAATATAGCTCACTGCAACTCCAACTACTGAGCTCAAGTGATCCTCCCAGCTCAGCCTCCCAAGTAGCTGGGACTATAGGCATGCACCACCACACCCGGCTAATTTTTGTATTTTTTTTTGTAGAGACAGAGTTTTGCCATGTTGCCCAGGCTAGTCTAGAACTCCCAGGCTCAAGCAATCTGCCCACCTTGGCCTCTCAAAGTGCTAGGATTACAGGCATGAGCCACTACACCTGACTGAGGTTGAAGCTTTGAATAGGCTAAGTACTCATCTAAGCAAAGTCCATTTAACCTGAGACCATTTTACACTGGACGTGACTGAGCATCCTCTCCTTTTCACCTCATAGGAATGAATCTCCAAAGAAACATGGACTCAGCTACAGACAAAAAAAAGTTTCATTCTTTACCCTCTGAGCTATATACATATCAATCTCAATCACCTACATAGATACATTTTTAAAAGTACACATACAGGTAAATACAGAGTAGGATCTAGAAGGATTCACAGCATGCTGATAAAAGCTATTACCCTGAGAGAGGGGAATGAATGAAGAGTGCTTCTGGTTTCAAGTTGAAAGTCATCCAGTTTTTGTATGAAAACGCATACCTACTTTCTTTGTATATTTTAGAAAACTTATGAATAATATTAAGCACCTACTAGCTACTGGCATAGGGAAATAGGGGAGCTTGTTCAAGGGAAACAAACTCAGTAGGGAGAATCTTTTAGCTGTACACATTTCCTCATGGGCTGAAGGGTTCATAATCCTGGGCGAATGTTGTGGACCTTTGCATGCTGCTTTAGGTGATCAGATCTTGCAAAATTCTTGCTGCATATTGAACACAGGTAGGGCCTTTCCCCAGTGTGCCTTTTCTTGTGTCTGTTGAGCTCATCTGAGCGGGCAAATTTCCACGTACATCCCTCTACATCACATACATAGGGCTTCTCCCCTGGACCAAACAGAGAGAGAGAGAGACCTGTCATACATCAGGGTGAGGTAGGGCAGGGACATTGAAAGTGAACAAGAAAAAGTTTTTGAACAAGTTGGAGTGGGAGAGGGAGTGCCAGAGGAGACGGGAGTGGGGGAGGTGAGTGAAGGAGGAGGGGAATGAGGGCCGCAAAAGCTGGAGAGACAAGAGGAAAACTGTGAAGAAGGGAAGAAGAGGAAAGGAAGAAAAAAAAAACAGGAGGAGAGACAGTTATTGGCAGGCAAGTTAGTGGGGGGAATAAGGAGGATGAGGGAAGTGGGGCCTGGGGGCCCTGTCACTATGAAGTGACGGTCCTGGTAGAAATAGCGTCAAGAACATCTACCTGCAAGAGGCCAAACAAATCCCTCCACTTATTCCCATCAAACCAGCAGTCAACACCACTAAAGGCTATAGCCAGCCTGGCTCTGGTCCAGGCCTAGAGCCTGTCCCTAGGACTGCTTTATCCACCCTTCTGAAGGTGCCAACCTTTTCTATTATAGAATCTTCTTGAATCCCTGGCTTAAAGGAAGTGGCAGCAATCTCAAATGCTCCCAGGGCTTTGTAAAGGCACAAATCTGTAGCCACTTGCCCCTCACCCCTGTTCCTGGGCCCTCACTCACCAGTGTGCTTGCGCATGTGGGTTCGGAGGTGGCAAGCCTTTGAATAAGACATCTTGCAGTCCTCGTAAGTGCAGACATAGGGCCTTGAAACCTCAGGATTCTTCCAGAACTGGCAGCTCTGCGTCTTCTGCTTTTCTGGTAGTTGTCCTTGAATCAAATGGGAACTTGAAGAGCATAGGAATCCTGGGTATGGCAATGATGAGAACGGATGGGACATCATATATCCCCCATAAAGGCTGTGGTCATCAGTGAGCGTTGTCATATTGCCCACCTGAAGAGTCAGCATCTGGTCCCCAGAGAGGGTCGAGTTGCCACTATATGTTGCCATCTGGCCTCCATAGAGGGCCTGGTTATCAATGGAGTTCATATTCTGCCCCCCATAAAGGTTCTGGTTACTAGTGGAGGTCATCATATTCTGCCCCCCATAGAGGGTCTGGTTACCAGTGGAGGTCATCATCTGCCCCCCGTAGAGGGTCTGGTTACTAGTGGAGGTCATCGTATTCTGCCCCCCATAGAGGGTCTGGTTACTAGTGGAGGTCATCATATTCTGCCCCCCGTAGAGGGTCTGGTTACCAGTGGAGGTCGTCATCTGCCCCCCGTAGAGGGTCTGGTTACCAGTGGAGGTCGTCATCTGCCCCCCGTAGAGGGTCTGGTTACTAGTGGAGGTCGTCATCTGCCCCCCGTAGAAGGTCTGGTTACTAGTGGAGGTCGTCATCTGCCCCCCATAGAGGGTCTGGTTACCAGTGGAGGTCGTCATCTGCCCCCCGTAGAGGGTCTGGTTACTAGTGGAGGTCGTCATCTGCCCCCCATAGAGGGTCTGGTTACCAGTGGAGGTCGTCATCTGCCCCCCGTAGAGGGTCTGGTTACCAGTGGAGGTCGTCATCTGCCCCCCGTAGAGGGTCTGGTTACCAGTGGAGGTCGTCATCTGCCCCCAGTAGAGGGTCTGGTTACTAGTGGAGGTCGTCATCTGGCCCCCGTAGAGGGCCTGGTTACCAGTGGAGGTCGTCATCTGCCCCCCGTAGAGGGTCTGGTTACTAGTGGATGTCGTCATCTGCTCCCCACAGAGGGTCTGGTTACTAGTGGAGGTCGTCATCTGCCCCCCGTAGAGGGTCTGATTACCAGTGGAGGTCGTCATCTGCCCCCCGTAGAGGGTCTGGTTACTAGTGGATGTCGTCATCTGCCCCCCGTAGAGGGCCTGGTTACTAGTGGAGGTTGTCATCTGCCCCCCGTAGAGGGTCTGGTTACCAGTGGAGGTCGTCATCTGCTCCCTGTAGAGGGCCTGGTTACCAGTGGAGGTCGTCATCTGCTCTCCACAGAGGGTCTGGTTACCAGTGGAGGTCGTCACCTGCTCCCTGTAGAGGGCCTGGTTACCAGTGGAGGTCGTCATCTGCTCTCCACAGAGGGTCTGGTTACCAGTGGAGGTCGTCATCTGCCCCCTGTAGAGCATGTGATTACCAGTAGATGTCATCACCTGCTCCCCACAGAGGGTCTGGTTACTAGTGGAGGTCGTCACCTGCTCCCTGTAGAGGGCCTGGTTACCACTGGAGGTTGTCATCTGCTCCCCACAGAGGGTCTGGTTATCAATGGATAAACCTCCATAGAGGTTTAGACTTGTTGTCATCTGGCCCCCAGAGAGGGTCTCATCGCTACTGGAAGTCACTGTATGACCATCAGTGAGGGTCTGGTCACTACTGAAGGTCACCTGGTCCCCACAGAGAGTCTGGTTATCACTGAGGGTCTTCATGTGATCTCCATGCAGGGCTGGTATCTGACTCTCATTAAGGGTCTGGTCACTACTTGGGGTGTTCAGCTGGCTACTTTCATTGGAGATTGTCGTGTTGCTTGCAGTGATGGTTGTCTTCTGGCAATCAGTGGGTGATGACTTTGGGATGTCAGTAACATCTGTCATCTGGGAGCCTGCTGTGTGTTTTATCTGATCAAAGGAAGTCACTTTCTGGCCCATGGAATAAGTCTCACTTAGGTCTTCAAGGGCTTTAAGAGGGTGCATTGTTAGGTCCTGGGCGAGAACTGTCCCAGGGATGTTAGTGCATGCAGAAATCATCATTGTGGGCCCCAAGGGAGGCATCGTCTTGCTCTGGGTTGACTCATGTTGGCTCTCCTCAGCATGGGCAGTCAGAGGCATACAGTTCTTTGGTTCTGGTGCATCTGGGGTTTTTGCCTGTTCTGTATGTCGCTCAGAGAGATGCTGGAAAAAATTCTCAATTTCCTCAATTGCCTGGAGGAGACTGGAATCCATCTCTTTGCTGTTGCCTGATAACTGAACTAGATCTTTAGTTATGGGATCCTGCAAAAAAATTAATAGGTCAGGGGTTCATCCCAGCTCAAATTCCAATCCCCACATACCCTCCTTCTCCATCCCTGTTGACCCTATCCTAATCCAGCCCACTATCATCTCTTGCCTAGAAGCCTGTAGTTGCCTCTCAGCTGACTCTGGAGTTAACTTCATCCAGTGTCCCCTCCACACACAGAGTAACATTTTAAAAGTGGAAACTTTTACTAAGCTACTCCTATCTACCAATGGAGATGAGAGTCTAGATGGATGTTGTGAATCTCCTATCATCCTCTGAAGACATCTTACCCCAGAGGCTTTTCCAAAGTCTCTTCTCCAGACATCTTACCAGAGATTCAGCTGATTAAACTTTCAAATAAATTATCTCATTTCATTTCCACCATGACCCCAGAAAATAAGGGTCATAATTAATCCCATTTTAAGGAAAATAGAAATCCAGGGAAGTAAATTGACTTGGCCCAGGCGGGAGACTCTTAATTTGTACTGGACCTATCTGGCTCTGGGTCCTTATAGTCCCCTAGATAAATGGGGACATTTCTCCCAGAGATCTCCCTGGGGGCACCCACTGATTCTAGCCTCCTGAGAACCATCATGGAAACCACCAGCTTCTAGGAACCATTCTACTATGGACTGAATGTTTGTGTTTCTCCAAATTTCGTATGCTAAAACTGAATTTCCAGTGTGATTGTATTAGAAGGCAGCACCTTTGGGAGATGATTAGGTCATGGAGACAGAGCCTTCAAGAATGAGATGAGTGTTCTTTTAAGGGTATAAGCGTCAGAGTTCTTTACTTCTACCAAGTGAGGACACAGCTAAAAGGTGCCACCTATGAATCAGAAAGTATGCCCTTACCAGACACCGAATCTACCAGCTCCTGGACAGAACAAACTAAGACACATTCCAAGAAGCAGTTTCTTTGGAGACAGAGGCCTAACTGTGCATATGGACAAGGTTTTGGAATCATTTCTGTTCAAAGTGGCCATCCATATGCTTCTAGGCTTCCTATGTCTCTGGTGTCAAGTTTATGTATGTATGTACTTATTTATCTATTTATTATTTTCTCTTTTTTCTCTGCCTCATATGATCTGCGAGAAAAGTGTCAAGTTTATAATGAGCTCCCCAAAGCCACCATCTGGGTAGCCTCACATCTTTTTCATCCCCTGTGCCTCTTCCCTGCTTTTGTCCTACCCTAGCCAGATCAGTCCACTCAGTTTTGCCATGTTCCTATCCAATCCATTGCTCAGTCTGCCTTACCCAGCCAAGTTATCTTATCTAATACGTTCTCCTTTCCCATCTCTGCCATCAAAGTCTGGTCCCTCCTGCCTTGTCCTGACTCTTAGAATAGAGAAATACCGTAATTCCCCCAGGCTGTATTCAAAATGTGTGACGGGACTGCCATTGAATATGGTGGACTGAGGAGACCCTGAAGTCCTTCCCTTCTATACCAAATCATAGAGATGATAGATGGCTTTAAATATATATAAATACATATATATAATATATGTACATATATTATATATAATATATATGTACATATATTATATATAATATATATGTACATATGTATAATAATATATGTACATATATATATTTAAAGAAAAATTTAAAAAAACCCAAAGAATATACATATATAATATATATCTATTTATGATTGGAAATAAGTGGAATTTCCCAAGAACTAGAAGGAGGTACCCTTAAAAGAAGGGAAATAATTGAAGCCACAGTGGAAGCAGAGCCACTTTCACTTGGAGGTCTGGGCTGATGCCACTTCCTGTGGTGACACCCTACCAAGAGGAGCTCTCAAAACCTAGGAATTATTTTTATTTTTATTTTCAGAGATGTATTCTCTCCAAGTTGCCCCGGCTGGATTTGAACTACTAGGCTCAAGTGATCTTCCTGTCTCAGACTCCCTAGTACGTGGGACTACAGGTGCTTGCCACCACATCCACCTCTAAATCCATAATAGAAATCCATAATGGAAGTAAAACTGGAAGGCCGGGCGTGGTGACTCACACATGTAATCCCAGCACTTCGGGAGGCCGAGGCAGGTGGATCATGAGACCAGGAGTTCAAGACCAGCCTGGCCAAGATGGTGAAACGCTGTCCCTACTAAAAATACAAAAATTAGCTGGGCTTGGTGGTGAGCACCTGTAATCCCAGCTACTCGGGAGACTGAGGCAGGAGAATCGCTTGAACCTGGGAGGTGGACTCCAGCCTGGGCGACAGAGTGAGATGCCATCTCAAAAAAAAAAAAGAAGTAAAACTGGAAAATTCACAAATTTGTGGAAATGAAAGAATATACTCTTAAGCAAACAATGGATCAAAGAAGAAATCACAAGGGAAGTTATAATGAAAACAAAAACACAATAGACCAAAATTTATGGGATGTAGCAAAAGCAATGTTAGAATAGAAATTTACAGCTATAAACACTTACATTTAAAAAAACAAGAAATATCTCTAATCAGTAACCTAACTTTACAATTTAGGGAACTAGAAAAAGAAGAACTAAACTTAAGTTTGCAGAAGGAAGAAAATGATAAAGATTAGAACAGGCCAGGCACAGTCGGTCAGGCCTGTCATCTCAGCATGTTGGGAGGCCGAGGTGGGAGAATCCCTTCACCCAGGAGTTCTAGACTAACCTGGGCAACATAGTGAGATCCGGCTTCTATAAATTTTTTTTTTTTTTAATTAGCTGAGTGTGGTGGCACATACCTGTAGTCCCAGCTACTTGGGAGGATGAGGCAGGAGGATCACGTGAGCCCAGGAGTTGGAGGCTACAGTGAGCTGTTATTGTGCCACTGCACTCCAGCCTGGGTGACAAAGCAAGTCCTCACCTGTAAAAAAAACAAAACAAAAAAGAATAGAGCAGAGATAAATGAAATGGAAATTTTTAAAAATACAGAAAAATTAATGAAACAAAAAATCAATCTTTGAAAAGATCAGCAAAATTGACAAACCTTTAAGCTAGATGGACTAAGAAAAAGAGACTCAAATTACTAAAATCAGAAAGAAAAGTGGAGACATTACTACTACTTCTACAGCAATAGAAAGGATTTTAAGACAGTATTATGGACAGTTTGTACACCAACAAATTGGATAACCTAGATAAAATGAAGAAATTCATAGAAACACAAAACCTATCAAGACTGAATCAGGAAGAAAGAAAATCTGAAGAGACCTATAACTAATGAGACTGAATCAGTAATCATTATCTCCTAACAAAAAAAAAAGCTGTGGACCTGATCATTTCACTGGTCAATTCTACCAAATTTTAAAGAACTAATATCAATCCTTCAAACTTCTACAAAATATTGAAGAGGAGAGAATACTTCCTAACTTACTCTATGAGCCCAGCATATACCCAATGTCAAAGCCAGATGTGATGCTACAAGAAAACTACAGACTCATATCCCTTAAGAACATTGATGCAAAAATCCCAAGAAAGTACTAGTAAACCCAATTCATCAGCATATTACAAGGATTATACAACAAGACCAAATGAGATTTATTCCCAGAATGCAAGGATGGTTCAACATATGAAAATCTATTTTCAATATATTTATTGAAGAAAATATAGATGTAAGTGGACCAATGCAGTTCAAACCTGTGTTGTTCAAGGGTCAAACGTATATACAAACAATGGAATATATAACCGAATATCCAGCCTTAAAATGGAAGGATATTCTGACACATGCTACAACATGGATGAACTTTGAGGACATTATGCTAAGTGAAATAATCCAGCCACAGAAAAGGACTCACATAAAAAAATCATGTGATTCCACTTATATGAAGTACCTAAAAGTAATCAAAATCAGAGACAGACAGATGGTTGGGGGGAAAAGGGGGAGGGGGAATGAGGAGTTAACTGTTTAACTGGTACAGTTTCACTTTTATAAGATGAAAGAGTTCTGGAGATGGATGGTGGTGATGGTTGCACAATATGATGACTGTGTCTAAATACCACCACTGATCTGTAAATTAAAAATGACTAAGATGGTAATTTTATATTATATATATTTGAAGATCATACAAATAACTGAGAAAAACTCCAAAAAAAAATTCCAAACAGGAAATCTTTGAAATGATGTCCTCTGAGATTAAAATCAATCTCTAGCTATCACAGCACCTCTAGCTCTAGGTACTCAGAGGCTGTGGGATGAAGTTCCCTTGAGCCTAGCAGTTTGAAGCCAGCTTGG
This sequence comes from Hylobates moloch, assembly GCF_009828535.3. Taxonomy (NCBI): domain Eukaryota; kingdom Metazoa; phylum Chordata; class Mammalia; order Primates; family Hylobatidae; genus Hylobates; species Hylobates moloch. Next base: position 45,101,808 of record NW_026652283.1, read on the forward strand.
GCAATATAGCAAGAACCCCCTCCTCTCTAAAAAATAAGTACATAAAATTAAACTTTAAAAATCAACCTCTGATAGCATCTTACTCTTACACTTAGTTTCCCACCATTCTTACCCATGTAAAAGCTTAACTCCTGTCTACCCCCTCTCCCCACCACTAGACTAGAAGCTCCTCTGAGCAGACAGAACTCTATTTCGTCCTGAGCAAGGCCTGATGGATCCCACTGGGAACCTTAGAAAACAGGAACCCAGTGAAGGACTGATTCCCACTCTACCTGCTCTAGGTCTGCTTCTGGTCCCTAAAGTTTCTGGCCCTTGGAAAAACAGGTGGATTTCATCCCCAGTTTAAGGAATTATTAAAACGATAGTCCTGGCTGGGTGCAATGGCTCAGGTCTGTAATCCTAGCACTTTGGGAGGCCAAGGCAGGCAGATCACTTGAGGTCAGGAGTTTGAGACCAGCCTGGCCAAAATAGTGAAACTCTGCCTCTACTAAAATTACAAAAAAGAAAAAAAAATAGTCGGGAATGGTAGTGCACATCTGTAGTTCCAGCTACTTGGGAGGCTGAGGCATGAGAATTGCTTGAACCTGGGGGGCGGAGGTTGCAGTGTGTGGAGATCGTGCCAATACACTCCAGCCTGGGTGACAGAGCAAGACTGTCAAAAAAAAAAAAAAAAAAAAAATCCAAACCAAACCAAAACAAACAATAAACCCTGATAGTTCCATCCACAGGCTATGCCTCCTTCTCTTGATCTCTAATGATTCAACCCAACCCACCCAGGCCCCTCTGACTCATGGGCCTAGCTCTCCTTGTATATTTCCATGAGACTTCGACCAGACCATGATCTCGTCCTGGGCTCCTGCTAACGTAATAGAAAGACCTTCCGGTGCCGTCGAGAGACCCCCAGGATCACAACCACAGCCTTCTCTGCAGTCCCCGCGTCTGTCTGATGAAAGGCATGCCCTGCGGAGGGCAGGCTCGTGGAAGTAAAAATGGTCCTCAATAAATGAACCGTTTCAGACACTTCTCTGTCCTCCCCTATTAGCGGGCTCCCTTTCTAGGATTCTGGACGCCTATATCTTTGAATTTCTGACCTACCACTCCATGACACCGACCTTCGCCCTTTCGTTTGGAGATAGACTCACCAGAAATTGATCCATATTGCAGGCCGGGCACTTTGCTACTTGCAGACGGAGAGGAACACACTCTGAAACTGCTGGGCGCCTTCTGAGGCCTGGGCTTTTATAGAGCCTGGCGGGATGCACCCAGGTCACTGCTTTGCGTCTTTGGTCGGCCACACCCCTCGGGGCGGAGCCCAGGGCACCAGCGACCTACCGCCTGTATAGGCAGAGTGATTGAGCTACCTACTAGAGGCCTCCGGACATTAATGCAATCACGTCCCCTGTTCTCATTGTGCAGGGAAGCAATTGGCATTAATTAGCGAATTTTACCCTCACCAGTATTAGGAGGTGGATTTTATCATTGTTATCATGTAAAGCGAAAACTGAGACTCAGAGATATTAAATATTTGCAGGAGATCACAGAATCAAACACAGATAGTAGATTTGAACTCAAACGGTTTTGCTCTTATGATCTGAGTCCTTAAACACACTAGAGGCATCAGATTCAATCAGCTGTTCGCTTATGCAGACCCCACCTCTTTGGCAGCTGTAAACTTAATCAAATTACTTCTACTGTGAAATCCTGATAATTCCATCAGTTTACCCTGGAAACTTAACGGCTTTTTTTTTTCTGTGGTTTTGACTTATGTGCTTATTTATTATTTATTTATTTATTTTATCTCGCATAATTATCTTGATAATTCCATCAGGTTACCCTAGAAATGATCATGGTACTTTTTTCTCTTTCTTTCTTCCTTCTTTCCTTTTTTCCTTCCTTCCTTCCTCTTTCTTTCTTTCTTTCTTTCTTTCTTTCTTTCTTTCTTTCTTTCTTTCTTCTTTCTTTCTTTCTTTCTTTCTTTCTTTCTTTCTTTCTTTCTTTCTTCTTTCTTTCTCTTTCTTTCTTTCTTTTCAGCTGTGGTTTTTACTTACTACTTTTAATTTTATCTTACCATCTATTTATTTTTGAGACAGCATCTTACTTTGTTGCCCAAGCTGGAGTGCAGTGGTGCAGTCATGGCTCACTGTGGCTAATTTTTAAATTCTTTGTAGAGACGGAGTCTCATCATGTTGCCCAGGCTGCTTTCAAACTCCTGGACTCAAGCGGTCCTCCCACCTCAGCCTCCTAAAGTGCAAAGATTACAGGCATGAGCCACCATGCCCGGCCTTCATTTTGAATGTAAAAAAAAAAAACAAAACAGATAATTCCATTTTACATACATAGCACGTTCATCCACTCATTGTTGATAAAATTTTAGAAATATTTGCTATACAAATTTAGTATTTGATTGGGAATGAATTTTTTTTTTTTTTTTTGAGATGGAGTCTCACTCTGTCACTCAGGCTGGAGTGCAGTGGCACGATCTCAGCTCCCTGCAACCTCAGCTTCCCAGGCTAAAGTGATTCTCCTGCCTCAGCCTCCCGAGTAGCTGGGATTACAGGCTTATGCTGCCACACTTGGCTAACTTTTTATATTTTAGTAGAGACAGGGTTTCACCGTGTTGCTCAAGCTGGTCTCGAACTCCTGAGCTCAGGCAATCCACCCGCCTCGGCCTCTCAAGGTGCTGGAATTACATGTGTGAGCCACTGCGCCTGGCCGGGAATGAATATTACAGCATGATTTCTACAGGTACAGTGTTCCCATCCTCCCCTCATTCCTACTAATTCTGAGAAATTTTAAAAACATGGAAAAGTATAAAAAATAAGACTAGAGATCCATATACCACAGTACAGAATTAATCAGTATCTTCCTCTACTTACTTGCAGTCTTTTTTTTTTTTTTTGACACGGAGTCTCGCTCTGTCGCCCAGGCTGGAGTGCAGTGGCGTGATCTCGGCTCACTACTTGCAGTCTTTTTATTATTTTTTTTATTTTATTTTTTATTTTATTTATTTATTTTTTTTTTTGAGACAGAGTCTTGCTCTGTTGCCCAGGCTGGAGTGCAGTGGCGTGATCTCGGCTCACTGCAAGCTCCGCCTCCCGGGTTCACGCCATTCTCCTGCCTCAGCCTCCCGAGTAGCTGGGACTACAGGCGCCCGCCACCACGCCCGGCTAATTTTTTGTATTTTTAGTAGAGACGGGGTTTCACCGTGTTAGCCAGGATAGTCTCGATCTCCTGACCTCGTGATCCGCCCGCCTCGGCCTCCCAAAGTGCTGGGATTACAGGCTTGAGCCACCGCGCCCGGCCTACTTGCAGTCTTTTTAAAGAGAAGAAGATGTTTAGATACAAAGCTGAAGTCTCCCACTCACTCTCTTCCCTTCTTCACTCTTCACAGGTGACCACTAGCAAGTGTTGGGCTATATTCTTCCAAACCATTTCAGAAACATTTACGTACATACATGTATAGTATGTGTATAGTACTGAATTTTGTGAGGGAACTTTTAATTCAAATTTACAAAAAGTGGCTGGACATGATGGCTCATGCCTATAACCTCACCCTTTAAGAGGCTGAGGTGGGAGAATTGCTTGAGTCCAGGAGTTCCAGACCAGCCTGGGTAATGTAGCAAGACCCTGTCTCTATTTAAAAATAAATTAAAAATTAGGTCGGGTGCAGTGGCTCACACCTGTAATCCCAGCCCTTTGGGAGGCTGAGGCGGGTGAATCACTTGAGGCCAGGAGTTGGAGACCAGCCTGGCCAACATGATGAAACACTGTCTCTACCAAAAAATACACAAAAAATTAGCTGGGCATGGTGGCATGCACCTGTAGTCCCAGCTACTCAGGAAGCTGAGGTGGGAGAATCGCTTGAACCTGGGAGGTGGAGGTTGCAGTGAGCCAAGATCACGCCACAGCACTGCAGCCTGGGCAACAAAGTGAAATCCTTTCTCAAAAATAATTAATTATTAAACAAACAAATAAATAACACAAAACAGCAACACATTTACAGAAAGTCATTGTACTATATGCAACATTCTGCAACTTGATATTCCCCCCTCAACATGATTCTGAGATCTTCCTGTTAATACATGCGGATCTCAGGTGTTGCACTTACAGATATATATTATTCCGTCATAAGGATTTCTCCTTTTCAGTGTTTCCACTTTTTGGCTACTACAAATCAAACCGTAGTAAATATCCTAGTACATATTTCCTGAGCATACACATTCAAAAGTAGAATTGCTAAGTATTTCTGAAGTTGTTACAAGGAATGTTTCCCTACTCCCAAATTCATACAATTTTAATACATAGCTTTTTCAATGCCTGCTTTTTATCTCTGTGGATTTTACTTTTGTGTATAGTTCATGGTCTATTTTCCCCTACTTGGAGAACAGATTACCTCCAAACAATTTTTAAAAATCGTCCCATATTTCCTCCCATCCTGATTCACTTCTATCATATTCCAAATTCAAATAATGCATAGATCTTTTTCTGAAATCTGTTCTGCTGTGTTCAGTCAACACCACAAGAGTCTTATGTATTTATAGATGATCATATCTAATTTTGTGTCTTGCTTTCCAATGCTTACAACTTACTGCACTGGTGAAGATCTCCAGATCAATGCTGACAGCAATGCTAACGGTCATCTGTTTTCTGTTCCCAATTTTAGTGGAAATGTGTCTAAAGTTTCAGCATTGCCTTTGCTGTAGGTTTCTTTGTTGGACCCGGGCTTGTTTTGTTTTGTTTTGTTTTGTTTTTGAGATGGAGTCTCAGTCGCCCAGGCTAGATTGCAGTGGTGCCATCTTGGCTCACTGCAACCTCTGTCTCATGGGTTCAAGTGATTCTCCTGCCTCAGCCTCCCAAGTAGCTGGGATTACAGGCACCCGCTACCACACCCAGCTAATTTTTGTATTTTTGGTAGAGACAGGGCTCGCCATTTTGGCCAGGCTGATCTTGTACTCCTGACCTCAGGTGATCCGCTTGCCTCAGCCTCCCAAAGTGCTGGGATTATAGGCATGAGTCACTGCACCTGGCCAGACTCAGGCTTTTTATCATATGAATACCCTTCTCTTCAGAAGGGCATTGAATTTTCTGATGCCCCACAAGTTACATACATAAAGTATCTGTTAAAATGTACCTTATTTGTGGTGCTTTGCTGCAAAATGATTATTTCTGATGCATTATGAGGTGTACATTCCTGATAAAAGCATTCCCATTTTCAAGGTTTTTATTAATTTTTTTTTTTTGAGACAGAGTCTTGCTCTGTCGCCCAGGCTGGAGTGCAGTGGCGCAATCTCGGCTCACTGCAAGCTCCGCCTCCCGGGTTCACGCCATTCTCCTGCCTCAGCCTCTCTGAGTAGCTGGGACTACAGGCGCCCGCCACCACGCCCCGCTAATTTTTTTGTATTTTTAGTAGAGACGGGGTTTCACCGTGGTCTTGATCTCCTGACCTCGTGATCTGCCCGCCTCGGCCTCCCAAAGTGCTGGGATTACAAGCGTGAGCCACCGCGCCTGGCCAATTTTTTTTTTTTTTTTTGTAGAGGCGGGGTCTCCCTATGTTACCCAGGCTTGTCTCGAACTCCTGGGCTCAAGCGATTCTCCTGCCTCAGCCTTTAACAGTGTTGGGGTTACAGGTGTGAGCCGTCACGTCCTGCTGGAGTTTTTAAATGAGTATGACTTTTCTGGAGTCTGATGTGGTGTGACTTCTGGCTGAAAGCTTCCCGCATTCATCATATTGATAAGGCTTCCTACCTGTGTGTATTCTCACATACAGAGCAAGAGTTGAGAATTGGGAGAAAGCTTCCCTACAGCCATGGAAACCGTAGGGCTGCTCACCTGTGGGGCTGCTCACACACACAGTAAGCGATGAACTCTGAGACAAGGCTTTTCCACAGTGAGTTCATAGAGTTGATCATCTGAAATCTCACATCTACCATGAGTGGTATTTGCTGACAGAAGACATTTCCACATTCCTGACATTCACAGGATTTCTCTCCAGTGTGTATGTTTTGGTTTCTTATGAGGTACTTCTTCTGGCCAATAGCTGTTCCACATTCACTACATTTAAAGGGTTTCTCTCCAATATGAAATTTCTCTTGCTCAGTAAGATTTGATTTTTCCACTAAAGGTTTTCCACACTCCTTGTACACAAAGGGTTTCTCTTCTGTGTGCATTCTCTGGTACTGGATGAAGTTTGACTTCTGAATGAGAACTTTCCTACAGTCTTTACTCTCAAAAGGTCTCTCTTCAGTGAGAATTTTCTGACTGGTAGGGAGACTTTCCTTCTGGCAAAAGGATTTTCCACATTTGTTATATTCACAAACAGCATCTCTGCAGTATGAGCGTTCAGATGGTTAATGACATACTGCTTTTAGTAAAGGCTTTCCACATTCATTACATTCAAAGGGTTTCTCTCTAGTGTGAAAATGCTCGTGCTCGGTGAAACTGACACGTGGCTGAAGACTTTCCCACATACCATGCAGGCAGAGGGGCTTTCCCCACATAAACCCTCTGCTGACTGAGAGGGATATCTAAACAAAAGCTTTTCCACATTCATGAGGTTTCTCTCCAGTGTACATTTTTTTTCTTTTTTGAGCGAGGATTTACTTTTGGCTGAAGATATTTCCACATTTCTTACATTTATAAGGTTTATCTGTGTAAGACCTTTCAAATGCAGAGTAAGGAATAAGATGTGAGAGAAAATGTTGTCATATGTAGTATATTCAAATCTTCCTCTGCAGTATAAATTGAATATTAATTCAATGACGTTTTTGCTGCTTTCACTGGCTTCTCTCTAGCATGAATTTTCTGCTGCTTTATGAGATTGGTAATCTAGCTAAAGGCTTTCCAGTATTCCCTAGAGGCACAGGGTTTCTCTTCAGTGTGACTTCTATGTTCCACGAGATGGCATGTGAGTAAGTTTCCCCACATTTGGTAACTTCACAGTTTCTCTTCAGTGTGAATGCTCTGGTCTCAGATGGGGTACACACTTTTTTTACCCCATCTGAGGTAAAATGCCTCTTTAAACTGAAGGCATTTTCACACTGATGTATACTTAAAGGACGTTAATATCATAAGGAGTAAACTGTGGTGGAAGGGTTCCAAATTAATTAAATGAATGATTCTTTTCTACACAACATCCCTCATGATTAAGTCCAAACTGTGTTTCAAACTCAAAACTTCAAAAGTATATTTCCTTAAAAGAAATAAGGAGGAGGAGGAGGAGGAGGAGGAGGAGGAGGTAGCTTTCCAATTTTCTTTTTTTCATTTTTATTTTTTTCGAGACAGGGTCTTGCTCTGTGGCAGAGTGCAGCGGCTTGATCTTGGCTCACTGCAGCCTGGACCTCCGGGGCTCAAGCAATCGTCCCACTTCAGTCCCTAGAGTAGCTGGGGCTACTGGCACACTCCACCACATCTGGCTAATTTTTTAATTTTTTTGTAGAGATGGAGGTCTCACTACGTTCCCAAGGCTAGGTTTGAACTCCTGGGCTTATGCGCTCCTCTTGTTTCCACCTTCTAAAGTGTTGGGATTACAGGCATGAGCCACCATGCCCAGCCTGCCTTCTAAATCTTGTTGCCTCTCCATCTGCTAATCATGTTCTCAGGCTTCTGGACAGATTTCTTTTTGATTTCTTGCTCCACCATCCAGTTTGTCTTCTTGCTTCAATAGGGGATCATATAACCTACTATTGGGGAAATGACACAGCACTCCAGTGTTAATGCTAGGGCTGAAGTACCATCCTAGAGCTCAGGATAAGCCCTGGGGCCACCCTGCCTTCTCTAGGATGAAGATGGCACAGTTTCCAAGTTTGTACAAGGAAGCAGCCCCACTGGGCAATTCCACTAGTAGCAATAGATTTTAGAGATATTCCTACTTTTTTAAAAAAATTAATTAATTAATTTACTTTTTGATTCTTTTTTATTATACTTTAAGTTCTAGGGTGCATGTGCACAATGTGCAGGTTTGTTACATATGTATACATGTATACATGTGCCATGTTGGTGTGCTGCACCCATTAACTCGTCATTTACATTGGATATATCTCCTAATGCTATCCCTCCCCACTCCCCACCCCACGACAGGCCTCGGTGTGTGATGTTCCCCATCCTGTGTCCAAGTGTTCTCATTGTTCAATTCCCACCTATGAGTGAAGATACTCCTACTTTTACACCACAGGGACCCAGGGGCCATAGTGACCCTGCTAATAAAGATCAAAGCGTCTACCCATAATGGCATTTTTTCAAAAGCCAGCCAAATTTCACAGTGGGGGGTTGTATACCAACTTTAGCGACACTAATGTTGATAAGTTCTGATAACCCACTACCACTGGGCCAGCCATGATAATGGTATTTTTTGATGTCCATTTCCTCCCTGTCCCCAGGTCCAGAGACTATTTTACCCTAGCAGGGCCCGACACACACTTGGAGTCACGCAAGTGACTTCTGACTTCATTCCGACTCCACTCTAAGTCTCTGTTGGGTCCTCATCACTTCTGGCTCATCCATCACCAACAAGCCCTGGGCTTTACCAATTTTTAGAACAACCAGTCCCGCCCAAGGCCACCCCTCTTGGCCCAGGGTTCTATAAGAAAATTTTTCACCAATGTCCCCCAGAGAGTGAGGAGTTTAAAAAATGGTCCATGGTATGAGTCCATGATTTTATCACTATGAGAAATAAACATGCAATGTATCATTTTAACTGATGCAAGACTGGATTTTGTTTAAATAAAAAGGCTAAATTAATCACCTAAATTATTTAGAATTGCTTATGAGTCTTATAGTTTATTACTATTTACACTATTTTAAAGAATCCTAAATGTAAACATGGATATACAATTAAGTTGAATCCTAATTTAAATAACCCATGTTTTTATAAATTCTGTTCTCGTAAATCTGAGACAAAACTGAAACTTATGTGAATCTGTAGAGTTATTCTATCTGCACTAACTGGGGAACATTTTTATTTGTTTAGTTTTTAGAGACATGGTCTTGCTATGTCACCTAATGTTCTTGGCCTCAAGCTATGCACCCGCCTCTGCCTCTCAAAGTAATGGGATTATAGGTCTGAGCCACTGGGCCCTGCCCACCTGAATAGTTTTAAGGGGTCATATTTCACTGTCAGATTCTTAAGATTAACAGTGATTGCATCATTCTTTAATGATAATTTGATTATGTTATCCAAAATGAACTGACTTAACGATCTTGGACTTATACAACATTGAAATAATTAGTAATCACTGTTTACCTGGAAGCCTTCAAAGAAATTAAAATTCGGGGAAGAGAAGTAAATAAAATTCATAATAGCCATAGACTATTCAAATGAATTTTAATCTGGATATATATTTTAATAATTCAAGCTTTATTCGTAAATAAGACTCCATAAAGTTAAAAGCAGGAGCAGTTCCTGTTTTAAAAAGGGAATATATAAATGCAACGTGCCATTTTATTTATAATTGCAAATTAGGTTATTTTAGATGGATGAGAATTGAGATATCATTAAATCCCATTCTTGCTTCTCAGATCCCACAAAATAATAGAGCATCAAGTCCTCAGATCTAAGCAATCATGGTAGATTCCAAACGGCCTCTGAATATTGGCAGGAACAGCCCAGTTTCTTCTCTGGCAATAAAGGTGCTTCATTTGGTAAACAAGGGAACACGGCATTCAGATTCCTACACGATTATGTTGTAGAAGTAACTTCCGTGTCTTCATTCGCAGTGTGTAGTCTCACCTTTATTTCCCATTCAGTAACACTGCCAGTTTCATCATCTTTCCTTTCAACTTCGTTTACAAGAGGACGCTGATTGCAGACAACATACAACAGAGGCATTTCAAATCACACAGTGAGTTACTTGAGATATACTCAATTTTAGTTTTAAGCTGAATAACTTCCTGGAGAGTTTTAGTTACAATACCATGGTAATGATGATGGTAGAAAAATTTACAATAAACATTTGGCAAAATGTTAGGTTACAAGGCAGTCATCACCTAAAAACACTTCATCAGGTTGCATACACGAATTGTGAAATATCGTGGATTTAAGCCTGGCATAGAACCAAAACTGGGTGCGTTGGACGTGAACAGCTGCTCAATCCCCAGCACAGGTCCATATCAAGGAGTGAACCAGAAAGAGCCCTTTTAACCCCAGGAAAGTCTTCATTTGCCCAGATTGGAAACTGAATCTTACTCAGAAAACAGTTATGGGCCATACAGTGACTCATGTCTGTAATCCCAGCACTCTGGGAGGCAGATGCAGATGGATCATTTAAGGTCAGGAGTTCAAGACCAGCCTGGCCAATATGGTGAAACCCTGTCTCTACTAAAAATACAAAAATTAGCTGGGTGTGGTGGCACATGGCTGTAATCCCAGCTACTCCAGAGGCTGAGGCAGGAGAATCACTTGAACCCGGGAGGCAGAGGTTGCAGTGAGCTGAGATTGCACCGCTGCATTCCAGCCTGGGCAACAGAGCAAGACTCTATCTCAAAAAAAAAAAAAAAAGAAAAAAGAAAACAGTTATGTATTTTTGACTATGTATTTGTTCTTTATGATGTTCAAATTAAGATAATAAAGCCAAGTCTTAAAATCATTGCTCCAAAATAGCACCTTTGGGCTGGGGGCGGTGGCTCATGCCTGTAATCCCAGCACTTTGGGAGGCTGAGACAAATAGATCATCTGAGGTCAGGAGTTCAAGACTAGCCTGGTTGACATGGGGAAACTCCACCTCTACTAAAAATACAAAAAAATTAGCCGGGCGTGGTGGCATACTCCTGTAGTCCCAGCTACTCTGGAGGCTGAGACAGGAGAATCGCTTGAACCTGATCGTTCCACTGCACTCCAGCTGGGGAAGACAGAGAGAGACTCCATCTAAAAAACAAAACAAAACACGAAATAGCACCTTTGCATTAACTTTAGCATTTGTAAGCACCACCTGGAGAATCCATTAAAATACAGATTTGTGGGCCCGGCCAGCTGGGCACAGTGGCTCACGCCTGTAATTCTAGCACTCTGGGAGGCCGAGGTCAGGAGTTTGAGACCAGCTTGGTCAACATAGTGAAACTCCGTCTCTACTAAAAATACAAAAATTAGCCGTAGTCCCAGCTACTTGGGAGGCTGAGGCAGGAGACTCACTTGAACCCAGGAGGTGGAGGTTGCAGTGAGCCAAGATCATGCCACACTCCAGCCTGGGTGAGAAAGCAAGACTCCATCTCAAAAAAAAAAAAAAAAAAAAAAGCTTTGAACAAATAATCATTTAAGCATGTTGTTTGGTGTGACTATATAAATGTGTAGATGTACACACTTATCTACCAATGCATAATAAAATTATTGAATATAAGGAATGTATAAAAGAGATACTGGTAGCTCAGAGAAAAAGGAATTGGGCTCTGGGTATATAATCTGTCTTCAAAATTCTGTACAAAAATATTCTTCTTTGTTTCTCATCTCTTAGACAGGGATCTCACTCTGTCACCCAGGCTGGAGTGCAGTGGTGCAATCATAGCTCACTGCAGCCCGGAACTCCTGGGCTCCAGAGATCCTCCCACCTCAGCCCTCAGAGTAGCTGGGACTACAGGCATGCACCACCATGCCCGACTAATTTTTGTTTTTTTGTTTTTTTTGGTAGAGATGAGGTTTTGCCATGTTGCCCAGGCTGGTCTCGAAGTCCTGGGCTCAAGCTCTCTGCTGGCCTTGGCCTCTCAAAGTGCTAGGATTACAGGCGTGAACCACTAACCCTGGCTCCGCTAATTTTTAAAACAATGTTTTTAGGTTGGGAATGATGGCTTGTAGGTGGAGTCAGTGGAGGGAAACTATGGTCAGGCACAGTGTGGCTAATCCTTGTAATCCCAGTGCTTTGGGAGGCTTCGGCAAAAGGATTGCTTGAGGCCAATCAAAGTTGGAGACCAGCCTGGGCAACAGAGGGAGGACCTGTCTTTAAATAATAGTAGCTATATATATATTTTTTTTCTTTTTCTTTTTGAAACAGAGTCTCACTCTGCAGCCAGGCTGGAGTGCAGTGGCACGATCTTGGCTCACTGCAACCTCGGCCTCCCAGGTTCAAGCCATTCTCCTGCCTCAGCCTCCCGAGTAGCTGGGACTACAGTTGCCACCACGCCCAGCTAATTTTTGTATTTATAGTAGAGATGGGGTTTCACCATGTTGGCCAGGATGGTCTCGATCTCTTGACCTCGTAATCTGCCTGCCTTGGCCTCCCAAAGTGCTGGGATTACAGGCGTGAACCACCGTGCCTGGCCTAATAGCAGTAAATTTAAAAAGCAAATTAAATCAATAAATTAATAATTTGTTGAGGACATGGCCTCACTCTGTTGCCCGGTCTGATCTGGAGCTCCTGGTCTCGAGATCTACAGCCTCAGCATCTTGAGTAGCTGAGATTACACGCATGAGCCACCACGGGCTTTCAGCCCTCCTTCCTGTGTTGTCTCGTGAAGCTACTCCCTGAGAGTGTTAACCTTTGGGTTGACTTGCATTACATTTTTGGATAGTTCAACTTGGGACATCTTTGAAACCATAAGGCATCTTCCATTTGAAGGAATATTTCTAATAATCCTCATGTAACTTTCTGTTGATATGTAATAAAAATATTCTCACTGATTAATAACATAGGCAAAAGTGTGGCTGTTGCTCATTGTCAAGTCACCTTTGGTCTTATCTCCGTGAACTAACCAGTTCTTTCTCGCCACTTTTCCTGATACTGCCTCTCTCTGTGATCATGGTTTCTCTTGCACCCAGGCTCTTTTTGCCTGTGTCCCTCCCAGATGGCCACTTAATAGCATCAAAGATTTGCTTCCTCATCTTGCTTGGGCATCCAAAGGCAGTGCGCCCTCAAAGGCATTCTAGAAACAATTTGCTACACTCCAACTTCTTCTGGAGTTGTTCAACAGTACATTAAAAACTGCCTTGTCATTTTTACAATGTGGGAAAAACTGGCAAGACAAAGAGAAAAACATTAGGGGTGCCATAATGTTGTTTCTACCCAGAAAAGTACTAAGTTATCTTCATATCATATTCCCTGGGTAAGGCACTTCACCTCTGTGGAATTCTTCCCCCAAATCTATAACCTCAGTCTAATCATGGAAAACCCAAACTGAGGGACATTCTAAAAGAATATGTGATCATGGCCAGGCATGGTGGCTCATGCCTGTAATCCCAGCACTTTGGGAGGCCAAGGCGGGCGGATCACTTGAGGTCAAGAGTTTGAGACCAGCCTGGACAACATGGAGAAATCCCATCTCTACTAAAAATACAAAAATTAGCCAGGCATCATGGTGCACACCTGTAATCCCAGCTACTGGGGAGGCTAAGGCAGGAGAATCGCTTGAACCCAGGAGGTAGAGGTTGCAGTGAGCTTAGATCACACCACTGCACTCCAGCCTGAGCGACAGAGCAAGACTCTCCATCTCAAAAATAAATAAATTAATATAATATAATATAATATAATATAATATAATATAATATAATATAATAATATGTGACCAGCACTCTTCAAAAATGTCCAGGTCACGAAAGGCGAGGCAACACAGAGAAACTCATAAACTGGTGGAGAGTGAGGAAACATGCCAGTTAATGCTATGTGGTATCTTGGCCTGGATTCTGTGAAAGAAAAAAGAGGCTAGTGGACAAACTGTTTTAAACCAAATATAGTCCTCTTAGTCAATCCAGTTAAAGGTTTGTCAATTTTGTTAATGTTTTAGAACAAACAGCGTTAGGCTTCATTAATTTTCTATTTCTGTTTTCTATTCTTCATTTCGTCTCTGCTCTAATCTTTGTTATTTCCTTCCTCTTGCTAGTTTTGGGTTAGTTTGCTGTTCTTTTTCTAACTATTAAAGTCTAAAGTTAGGTTATTGATTTACGATCTTTCTTTTTTTCTTTCTTTCTTTCTCTCTCTCTTTCTTTCCTTCTTTCTCTTTTTCTTTTCTCTTTTGTTTTCTTTCTTTCTCTCTCTCTCTCTTTCTCTCTCTCTTTTTTTTTTTAGAGACAGGGTCTCACTCTGTTGCCCAGGCTGGAGTGCAATGTTACAATCACAGCTCACTACAACCATCCAGGCTCAACCAGATCCTCCCACCTCAGCCTCCTGATAACTGGGACTACAGGTGTGCACCACCACACCCAGCTAATTTTTGTATTTTTTGTAGAAACAGGGCTTTGCCATGCCCAGGCTGGTCTCAAACTCCTGGACGTAAGGAATCCACCCATCATGGCCACCCAAAGTGCTGGAATTACAGAGGTGAGTCACAGCCCAGGGCCTGATTTGAAATCTTTCTTCTTTTTTAATGTTACGCATTGACAGCTGGGTATTACTCCCTTAGCACTGCTTTTGCTACATCACACACGTTTTCATATTGTCATCAGGTATTTTCATTTATTGTGCAAATGAAAATAGTGTGTTTTTAATTCCATTTGTCTCTATCTCCTAATTTCTCTAGGATTTCTCGTTTGACACATTGATTGTTTAAGACTGTGTTTTTTAATTTCCACAAATTTGTGCATTTTTCAGTTTTTATTCTGTTACTGATTTTTAACTTACTTTGTGGTCAGATAAGATACTTTGTATCATATTTATTTTTAAAAAATCTATTGAGAATTGATTTGCAGCCTACTCTATGGTCTATATTGGAGAATGCCGATGTACGCTTGAGAAGAATGTGTATTGTGTTGCTGTTGGGTTGGGTGTTCTGCATATGTCTGTTAGATCTAGTTGGTATGTCGTGTTGTTCAGGTGCTCTGCTTCTTTCCTTATTTTCTGTCTGATAGTTCTGTCCATTATTGAGAGCGGGGTATTGATGTCTCCGATTTCTTCCTTTTTTTTTTTTTTTTTGAGATAGTCTTGTTCTATAGCCCAGGCTGGAGTGCAGTGGCATCATCTGATCTCGTCGGCTCACTGCAACCTCCACCTCCTGGGTTCAAGCGATTCTCATGCCTCAGCCTCTGAGTAGCTGGGATTATAGACATGTACTACTACGCCCAGCTAATTTTTGTATTTTTAGTAGAGACGGTGGTTTCTGCCATGTTAGCCAGGCTGGTCTCGAACTCCTTGCCTCGTGTGATCTGCCCATCTTGGCCTCCGAAAGTGCTGGGATTACAGGCATGAGCTGCCATGCCCACCTGATGTCTCTGACTATTATTGTAGAGCTGTTTCTTTCTCCCTTCAATTCTATCAGTTTTTGCTTCATATATTTTGGTGGTCTGTTATTAAGTTCATAAATGTTTATAATTGTTTTATCTTCATGCTTTATTTTACCTTTTATTAATAAGTAATCCCTTTCTTTGTCTTGTGCAAACTTTTTTGATTGAAAGTCTGTTTTGTGTGATATTAGTATAGACACCCCACTCTCTTTTGTTTACTATTTGTATATAATATCTTTTTCCCTCCTTGTACTTTCAACTTATTTGTGTCTTTATTTAACATGATCTCTCATAGACATCATATACTTGATTCATGCTTTTTATACATTATGCTGATTTCTGTATTTCGATTGGAGAGTTTAATCTGCTTACATTTAAAGTATCTACTGACAAAGAGGGATTTAATTCTGCCCTTTTGCTATTTGTTTTCTATATGCCTTATACCATTTGTGTTCTTCATTTCTTGCATTACTGTCCTGTGTTTAGTTAAGTTTTTTGTAGTGAAAAGTTTTAAATGCTTGTGTGTGTGTGTGTGTGTGTGTGTGTGTGTATCCTTTTGTACATATGCTATGGATATTTTCTCTGTGGTTATCATGGGAATTACATTTGACATCCTAAAATTATAACACTAATTTGAATTTATTTATTGAGATGGAGTCTTGCTCAGCTGCCCAGGCTAGAGTGCAGTAGTGCAATCTCAGCTCACTACAACCTCTGCCTCCCGGGTTGAAGCAATTCTCCTGTCTCAGCCTCTCCAGTAGCTGGGATTACAGAAGTGTGCAACCACGGCTAACTTTTGTATTTTTAGTAGAGATGCAGTTTTGCCATGTTGGCCAGGCTAGTCTTGAATTCCCGACCTCAGGTGATCCACCTGCCTTGGCCTCCCAAAGTGCTGGGATTATAGGCGTGAGCCACCGCACCCAGCCCAATTTGAATTTATACCACCTTAACTTCAAAGGCATACAAAAACTCCGCTCCTATACAGTTCTGTGCCCATCCCTTTCAGTTACTGATGTCATAAAATTACATTTTTGTGCATTGTATGTCCAAAAACACAAGCTTCTAAGTGATTTTTTTAATGCTTAGTCTTTTAAATAATATAAACAAAATGTGGTGTTTTAAATCAAAGTTACATTAATACTAGCTTTTATAATGGTATATGTATTTTTTTTTTTTTGTAGAGATGGGGTCTCACTATGTTACCCATGCTGGTCTCAAACTCCTGGGCTCAAGTGATCCACCCATATTGATCTCCCAAAGTGCTGGGATTACAGTTATGAGCCACCATGGCTGGCCTCTTAATTTCTTCTTCATTTTTGATGGACAGTTTTGCCAGGTAGAGGATTCTTGCTTGACAGCTTTTTCCTTTCAAGATTTTGCATATATTGATCCACTGGCTTCTGGCCTCCACAGTTTCTGGTAAGAAATCAGGAGATAATCTTATTCAGAATCTCTTGTATGTAAACAGTTGCTTCTTCCTTGCTGTTTTCACGATTTTCTCTTTGCCTTTGGCCTTTCACAGTTTGACTATAATATTTCCTGGTAGGGCCTCTCTTGAGTTTATTCCACTCCAACTTTGTGGAGCAACTTGCATGTTTGTATTCATGTCTTTCACCCAGTTTGGGGCATTTCTAGCCCTTATTTCTGCAAAAAAAAAAAAAAAAAAAAATTCCTTTTTCCCTTTCCCTCTTTTTCTTATGAAACTCCTACTGTGCATATGTTGTTCTGAATCTTTCTTCTACCTACTCAAATCTGCTTTTGAATCCCTTTAGTCAAATTTACATTGTAGTTATTGTACTTTTCAGCTCCAGAATTTTTTTTCCTTTTTATGTTTTCTGTCTCTTTATTGAAAGTTCCATTTTATTCATATATCATTTTCTTGACTTTGTCCACTTCTTCGTTTAGCTCTTTGAGCATCTTTAAGACAGTTGCTCAGGAATGTTTTCTGTTGACATTTTTTTCCTTAGATAGGCCATACTTTACTGTTTCTTTCTATGTCTTGTGATTTTGTTGTTGTTGTAGTTGAAAACTGGACTTTTGAATCTTATAATGTGGTAACTCTGGAAATAAAATTCTCTCCTTCCCCAGGGTTTGCTTTTTTTTTTTTGGCACATGGATAAAAAAGACAAGCTGTTTTTATTTTATTTTGTTTATTTTATTTTATTTTCTTATTTATTTTATTTTATGGTCGTATGGTGTCTCTAAGCTGGGGATAAGATTGATAAATAAATTGAAGGTCTTCTCTGAGTCTATGCCTTTCCCTGGGCATGCATGGTGACTTTCCATATTCCCCTGTATATGTAGTTACTTCAGATGTCCTAGTCCTTAAATGTCTGGCCCCTAACAGGGGGAAAAGGGAAAGATGAAGGAGAGGAAAGCCAATCATTGGCTTTTTAAGTCTCCTGGAAGTCACTTTTTTTTTTTTTTTGAGACGGAGTCTCGCTCTGTTGCCCAGGCTGGAGTGCAGTGGTGTAATCTTGGCTCACTGCAAGCTCCGCCTCCCGGTTTCATGCCATTCTCCTTCCTCAGCCTCCCGAGTAGCTGGGACTACAGGCACCCACCACCACGCCTGGCTAATTTTTTGTAGTTTTAGTAGAGACAGGGTTTCACTGTGTTAGCCAGGATGGTCTTGATCTCCTGACCTCGTGATTCGCCCGCCTCGGCCTCCCAAAGTGCTGGGATTACAGGCGTGAGCTACTGCGCCCGGCCGGAAGTCACTTTTCCAGTGTGGATTGTAAAAATGGCAATGGGGGTTACAACAATGGCAGCTCACTTCTGTGTCTACACCTCTACCACCAGAAGCAGCAATCAGGGATCAAAACATAGATCCCAGATACATGGAAGACAAGGTTCTTATTGCCTACCCTGGCTCCTGCAAGCCAAGTCCAAGTTGCTCCAAGAGTGTGAGAGCTGAAATTGATTGAAATTAGCCACAGTCTTCCCCTGGAAGTTGCAAGCCTTGTAATAGATTCCAGAGTTCCAACATAGTTGCATTAGACAGATTCTGTCAGTACAATTGACTAGGTAGAGAGATTGATTCCTGGTGTTTTCTACTCTGCCACCTTCCCTGATGTCATTATGATCTTATTATTTTATTTTGAGACAGGGTCTCACTCTATCACTCAGGCTGGAGTGCAATCACAGCTCATTGCAGCCACAGCTTCCCAGGCTCAAGTGATCCTCCCACATCAGCCTCCTGAGTAGCTGAGACTACAGGCACCGTGCCACCAGGCCCAGCTAACTTTTTTGCTGTTGTTGTATTTGTGTAGAGACAGGGTTTTGATACGTTGCCCAGGCTGGTCTTGAACTCCTAGGCTCAACCGATTTACCCACCTCAGCCTCCCAAAGTGCCAGGACTATAGGCATGAGCCACTGCACCCGACCCTTATTACTTTGTATTTACTCCTTTCAATAGTTATTTCTCGCTTGTCATTTATTTGGTTTTTATTGTTGTTGTTGATTTGTTTTTGAAACAGGATCTCACTCTGTTGCCTAGGCTGTGCAATGGTGCGGTCACGACTCACTGCAGCCTCAACCTCCTGGGCTCAAGCAATCCTTCCGCCTCAGTCTCCCAAGTAGCTGGGACTAGAGGCATGTGCTACCATGCCCAGCTAATTTTTAATTTGGTTTGTAGAGACAGGGTCTCATTGTGTTGCCCAGGTTGGCCTTGAACTCCTGAGATCAAGCAGTCCCCTCACCTTTGCCTCCCAAAGTGCTGGGATTATAGGGATGAGCCACTGCATCCCACCTACTTGTCATTTCTTATTTGTTTATGCTATATAATGGTTTTCTGTAGTTTTGATATTTTTCAAAGAACTAATTTTTAATTGCTTGATTAGCATACTTTTTATTATGTAGACTTTTTTGTTTTCTGATTCAATATTTCCTGTTTTCATATTTAGCAATTTCATCCTTCTGTATTTTTTCAATTTGCTTTGCCATTCTTTTCCTTTTTGAGTTGTATGTTTAATCCATTTATTTTAATCCACTTATCAATCATTTATTTTTGTTTTCTCCTAATAGGTCTTTTAAGCTCATTTACATTTATTGATACAATGGATTTGTTTAGTCCCTGTTATATTATTTTGTATTATCGTTTCTGAATTTTCTGTTTTTACTATACTCTGTTGTGTTTCCTTTGCTCATTTTCGTTCTTTAAAAAAAAAAATCAGGCCGGGTGCGGCGGCTCAAGCCTGTAATCCCAGCACTTTGGGAGGCCGAAGCGGGCTGATCACAAGGTCAGGAGATCGAGACCATCCTGGCTAACACGGTGAAACCCCGTCTCTACTAAAAATACAAAAAATTAGCCAGGCGTGTTGGCAGGCGCCTGTAGTCCCAGCTACTTGGGAGGCTGAGGCAGGAGAATGGCGTGAACCAGGGAGGCGGAGCTTGCAGTGAGCCGAGATTGCGCCACTGCACCCCAGCCTGGGGGACAGAGCAAGACTCCGTCTCAAAAAAAAAAAAAAAAAAAATCAGAGCAGCTGAACCACCGCAAATGGTACAAATAACAGATTTATTATAGGTACTAGGCCTTATATAACTCAGGATTTAGTGAATAAGTCTTTGTAAGACTTGCCTCTGTGACGGATGCTGGTCTGAAGTCAGCAGGGCCAGCAGTAAGGAAGGGAAGATGGATGTGAAGTTAGGAAATCAGGGACGGGCAAATGGGAACTTCTGAGGACAAACTAGAATGGCATCAAATCTCATGCCTCAGGTCTCAATGTTGTAGGTGACCTGTAGGAGAAACTGGTTCTCTTCACCATGGGTAGCACACACACCTGGCCCAGGATTCAGAGAAGCTGAGAGAGATTGGACAGGAGCTGGGGTAGCAGCTGGTCTGGCTGTCCCACTGTAACAAAGTGAGCAGTAGATCTGAACAATACAACTGTAATTGTATCTTGTGGCCAATCCTAGCTCAGAATGATACAGGGTGAAAGAGTAAAGGCAGACCCAGGGCACGCCAAATGCAGTCAAGAGATCTTTATTAGCAGAGTCAGGTCAGGTCGCGCAGAGAGAGTGCTGTTGGGATAGGATATTTATATCCCTTAGGGCTACGTGGGTATCGATGATTGGGTCTGGGGGGTGGGAGCGGGGAGAGCGGGAGGTGTTATTTTCTTATTGGGTCTTTCTTGGCGGGTTTAACATTGCGTCAGGTGTGGAGAGGGAGGAAGAACCCAGAACTATCGCCATCTTGTGGCACCTTACGTGTCTGCGCCACCCAACAGTCCTCCCGTTTGTTTTCTTTAAGAGGGGGTTGAGGGGCGTCGTGATTCGTCTGGCTACTTCCTGCTGAGTGGGGGCCTTGTAAGAGGGAAGGAGAGTTTTAGGGAGGGCTGTTAGGGAGGTTTGACACGGGGTATGATGGGTATAATAGGAGAACAAGTCCGAGGAGGAGGAACACCTCTTGGGGGGGTGTAGTCTGTGAAGGTCCCTTGAAGATATAGATCTTCTAATGCCCTAAGCCATCCGAGCGGTAACGATGGATCAGCGATGAGCCAGCTGTCAGTGCAGAGATCGTTGAGAAACTGCTGGAATCGGTGTGTTGTTGTCATTTCGAAGACTGAAGTTTGACTGAAGGGCCGTTAGCAGGCTGTGAGACCGTCTATGGAGCCTGCTTCTTCTTCACAGGTAGCTAAAAGTTGATAATTTCTAAGGAGAAGCTGGTTAAATGTCCAGGGATTGGGAAAGTTGGGACACACTGTATCCTAGTGAAGTGGCTGCTAACCCTGTGCCTAGGAGAGAAGTTGTTAGAGAGATTCCGAGCATGATGGGTAAAAAGATTGCTCGTTTTTGTCGAGGGCCTGTGAGAGACTCAGGGTGATCAAACTGGTAGGCCTGGAGGCCTTCGGAATGTGAGTTGAGAGACTAGAGTGGTAGGTATACAGGGGCCGGGGAGGGAGGACTTGATGGATTTGAAGCAGTTGGAAGTGGGAATTTGAGAGGCATTAAATAGAAGTAGTCCTTGATTGAGGAATAGTTGCCAAGAGGAGTGTATGGGGATGGTGTTGACTGGTGAGTGTAATTGTGATTGTAGTTGTGACTGTAATTCCGTCTCACCTAGCGAGATGTGCTCGTTGACTTGGGACAAGACTTGTTGAGAATTAGTTTTCAGTGTGCGGGTGATGGTTAGGGTTTGTGCTGGGTAGGACCAGGCATTGACTGAGGACACGTTAATGGGGCACCGAGTGTAGCTGATGACATTTGTGTGTGACCTTCTGTGAGCGTTGTAGGTTTCTTTTACAGTGAATAGGTAATAAGGTTGTGATGAGAGACTGCTAGGGGAGGAAAGTCCATGGAGGAGGATATAAGAGGCGGAGAGCCAGAAGAGAGGGCCTGGAGTATGAAGTTTATATTTCTGTAACAGGGGGAAGAGGAGGTGTTTTGGAGATGCGGATAGTCTGTAGGACGATGTGAGGCAGGTAGGCTCCTCATTTGTTCTGGGTTGGTAGCCAGCTTCAACCTGGAAAGGTGAAGCCAGGGGTTAGTTGTCCTGGAGATTCTTGGAGTCTGGCAGCAGTGGGAGTGCAGAGCACAATTTGGAGGGGCCCTTTCCATTTTGGGGTCAAAGATATTGGCTGAGTGTGACTGGGCGGTAAGTAAAACACCCATTCACCTGGCGTGAGGGGAAAGGTGGTTTCTGTGTTACTGGCATCCGGCAGGAGACACTCCTGTCTTTTCCATAGTTCACAGCGGATGAATGATAGGAGGGGAGAAGTTATGTGTTGTGGGGCTGTTGGGGAGGTGGGATTAATGCCGGGTGGAAGTGCTGGGCGGCTGTACATGACTTCAAAGGGAGATATAAGGGTGGGCTTCTTTGGGAGGACCCGGAGTTTGAATAAGGCTGTAGGGAGTAACTTTATCCAGTCTAGATGGAGTTCTAATGACAGTTTAGTGAGGGTTTCCTTGAGTGTACGGTTGGTACGTTCAACCTTTCCAGAGGATTGGGGGTTATAGGGGATGTGGAAATGCCATGGGGTGTTAAGAGCGGCAGCTATATTTTGTGAGACACAGGATGTAAATTTGGGACCATTGTCAGTTTGGAGGGATGTGGGGATTCCGGACCTCAGAATGATTTCTGTGTAAGTGTGAGCCTGTTCCCAGACTCGTCTACGCTCCTCAGGGAGAAGGGTGTTGGAGAGGACTGTGTAGATGTCATGGAAGGTGAGGCTGTAAGCTTGGAGAAGGTACTGAGATTCCTTAATGTAGGAAGCGGAATTGGAGGTGTAGGAACCTAAGCGTTTTTCGATTTGGGATAAGTCAGCTATGGAGAAGGGAACGTGGACTCGGACGATACCTTCTGCTCCAGCTACTTCTCTAAGGGGGGCAAGAATGGGATGGTGAGATCTCGAGCGGGTGTTGGGAGGGCTAAATGACGGGGGGTGGTGGGAAGAGGCCGGCGGAAGTGACGAGAGGAAGTGGCGGAAGTGACGAGGAGGGAGTGGAGGGGGGGGCGAGTTGGGGAGGGTGGCGGCCAGAAGGCGAGGTGGAGGGTGGTGGTATGGGGCGGGGGCTCGTCGGCTGGGTGGAAGTCGGGGGCAGAGGGAGGGGTTGGCAGTTTAAGAGCGGCAAGGAGCTGTTGGGGTTCGCAAGGGAGGCAGAGGTTAGGTCAGTCCCGTAGGAGGAAGAAGCTGTGAGTATATGGGATCTCTACCCATTTTCCTGTTCGCTCGCAATAGTTGTAGAGATCTTGAAGGAGATTGGGATCAAGGGACCCGTACGCGGGCCATTTGTTTTGGTTGTCTAAGGGATAAGTGGGAGTGCAGGTTTCAATTAAGCGTCTAGGCTTGATATCTGAGGCGAGGCCTAGAGCGGATAGGTTGTTTAAGAGACATTGTAAAGGGGAGTCGGCCGGCAGGGATGCAGAGCCTCCCATTATGAGAGGAGGGGAATATACGGCGTCGGGCTAGGTAGGGCGTCCCCTACTAGCCGATCGACCTTGTGGTGAGTCAGAGCTTCTGAGTCGATCATCACCGAAACGGAAGGACTGATGGGCCTTTGGAAGGCCGAGGGCCGTGGGCCACCTGGTACCAGGATTTTAGTGAGCGAGGAGGAGGGGCCCAGGCTGGGCGAGTGAGAGGCAGGGAGAAAACTCAGTTCCCTGGAGGCCGAGACTGGGTTGGGTAACTTGGGGTCCACCATGGCCTTAAGGGCCCTCGGCGAGCTATGTCTGTTTTGAGAGTGGCTAGGGTGGGGATCGAAGGGCTATGTTAACGGTCTGCCTGAAAGGTAGGCCCCAGAGGGGAAGACTTACCGAAATGAGGCCGGTGTTGTGCAGAGAGGTCGGCGAACAGGAAAATGGGTGAAGACTGGTTTGGGGTCTGGGTCGGGCCTGGAAAAGGATCGGGATCCCACTGAAGCGGGGGAGTCCCAATCCGAGTCACGGCACCAATGAAAGAGTAAAGGCAGACCCAGAGCACGCCAAACGCAGTCAAGAGATCTTTATTAGCAGAGTCAGGTCAGGTCGCGCAGAGAGAGAGAGTGCTGTTGGGATGGGATATTTATATCCCTTAGGGCTACGTGAGTATCGATGATTGGGTCTGGGTGGTGGGAGCCGGGGGAGCGGGAGGTGTTATTTTCTTATTGGGTCTTTCTTGGCGGTTTCAACATTGCGTCAGGTGTGGAGAGGGAGGAAGAACCCGGAACTGTCGCCATCTTGTGGTACCTTACGTGTCTGCGCCACCCAACACAGGGAAGGACATTTGGAGAAACTGTTTAAATGGATTTAGCTAAACTGAAACATCACAAAGTCCGTGTGTGTGTGTGTGTAAAATTTAAGGTTTTAATTTTTTCTAATTTTTGTATTTTATACTTTCAGTTCCCACTTTCCTTTAGGCAATGACTTAAACAAAAAAAAATTTTTAAATATTTTCTGTAAGTTGTTACTTTTTTTAGAGATGGGATCTCACTATGTTGCCCAGGCTGGTCTTGGACTCCTGGGCTCAAGCAATCCTCCCACCTTGGCCTCTCAAAGTGCTAGGATTACAGGCATGAACCACCAGGCCTGGCCTCCTTTAGACAATGTCTATTGTTATAAAACTAACTTGTGCCGGGCACAATGGCTCATGCCTGTAATCCTAGCACTTTGGGAGGGTGAGACAGGCAGATTGCTTGAGGTCAGGAGTTCAAGACCAGCCTGGCCAACATGGTGAAACCCCATCTCTACTAAAAATGCCAAAAATTAGCTGGGGGTGTGGTGGTGTGCGTCTGTAGTCCCAGCTATAAGGGAGGCTGAGGCAGGAGAATCGCTTGAACCCAGGAGGCAGAGGTTGCAGTGAGCTGAGATTGTGCCATTGCACTCCAGGCTAGATGACAGAGCAAGACTCCTCAAAAAAAGAAAAAAGAAAAAAAAAAAACTAACTTGTAACCTCTTCCTCACTCTTCCCCCTTTTTCCCCCACCATCCAAAGTTTAGTTTTTCTTTGTACTTTCAAATAAACCTAGGCTTCCATTTTTTGATTTTTCAGGTTTATGTAGTATCTATTGCCTCTGAATCAGTTAATGAGTTTCTGGGCTTTCTGTCTTCTCCCACTTTTTTTTTTTTTTTTTTTTTTTTGAGGCGGAGTCTTGCTCTGTCACCCAGGCTGAAGTGCAGTGGTGCGATCTCGGCTCACTGCAAGCTCTGCCTCCTGGGTTCACGCCATTCTCCTGCCTCAGCCTCCCGAGTAGCTGGGACTACAGGCGCCCGCCACCATGCCCAGCTAATTTTTTTTGTAGTTTTAGTAGAGACGGGGTTTCACCGTGTTAGCCAGGATGGTCTCGATCTCCTGACCTTGTGATCAGCCCGCCTCGGCCTCCCAAAGTGCTGGGATTACAGGCGGGAGCCACTGCGCCCAGTTTCTCCCACTTTTTAAGTGATACTATTTCCATTTTGACAGAGTATATCAGATTTTCATATTAGTTACTATCCTTATCTCCACATTTGTTTTAGCCTCACATTTTCAGCTAGCCTCACATTTTCAGCTAAACACAGTCAAGGTTTGCCACAAATATTTTTGCCAAAGTTTTCCCAATTATCTTTTCTAGCCCATTCCCTCTTAGGTTCATCAAGAAGAGGCAATGGGAACAATATTCTCCAAGTTCTGGCATGTTTAAATTGCTCTCCTACAGCCTTGATGTTACAAGTTAACTTATCCACAGTGTCTTTCCTGTGTTTTCTTGTATTGAACGTTTATGTCAAGAACATAATGTCAATATATGTATCATGGTCCACGGCTATTCCTGCACACTTTTGGTTTCTGTTTGTGTGGATTTTTTTCCCATCCCTTCATGTCTTGTGTTTTTTTTGTTCGTTTGTCTGTTTTTGTTTTTTTGAGACTGAGTTTCGCTCTGGTCACCCAGGCTGGAGTGCAATGGTGTGATCTCAGCTCACTTCAACCTCCACCTCCCAGGTTCAAGCGATTCTCCTGCCTCAGCCTCCCGAGTAGTTGAGATTACAAGCATGCATCACCACGCCTGGCTAATTTTTTTAGAGATGGGATTTCACCACGTTGGCCAGGCTGGTCTCGAACTCCTGACCTCAGGTGATCTGCTTATCTCGGCCTCTCAAAGTGCTCGGATTGCAGGCATAAGCCACTACGCCTGGCCTCTCATCCTTTCATGTCTATGTATGTCTTTTTTTTTTTTTTTTTTTTTTTGAGACAGAGTCTTGCTCAGTCACCCAGGCTAGAGTGCAGTGGCACGATCTCCGCTCACTGCAACTTCCGCCTCCTGGGTTTAAGGGATTCTCCTGCCTCAGCCTCCCGAGTAGCTGGGATTACAGGCACCCGCCACTGTGCCCGGCTAATTTTTGTATTTTTAGTAGAGACGGGGTTTCACCATCTTGGCCAGGATGGTCTCAAACTCCTGACCTCAAGTGATTCACTCGCCTCAGCCTCCCAAAGTGCTGGGATTACAGGAGTGAGCCACCACGCCCGGCCCTGTGTATGCCTTTACAGGTGAAGTGAGTTTCCTGCAGGTGGCGTACAGTTGGGTCTTGTTTGGGTCTTGTTTTTTGTTTTTTTTTTTAAATCCATTCAGCCAGTTTATGTTTTTTAATTGAGGAATTTAAATCATTTACAATCAAGGTTGTTATTGATAGGTGAAAGTAAAATACTCCTGTTGTTTCATTAGTAGTTGTTTTCTGATTGTTTTGTGTGTCTTATGTTCCTTTCTGCATCTTTGTTTACCTTTATGATTTGGTGTTTTTTTATAGTGATAATGTTTGGGTCCTTTCTTTGTCTCATTTGCATATCCTCTCCACCAGTGAGGTTTCTACTTTCATGAGAGTTATTGTCCTTTTCATTCAGATGTAAGACTTCCTTAAGCATTTCTTGTGGGGCCAGTGTAGTGATGATGAATTCCCTCAATATTTCTTTTTCATTTTCGAAGAATAGCTTTGCTGGATATAGTATGCTTATCTGAAAATTCTTTTCTTTTTGCACTTGGAATATATCATCCCATTCTTTCCTGGCCTGTACAGTTTCTGCTGAGAAATCCACTGTTAGTCTGATGGAGATTTCCTTATATGTGACTTTATGCTTTTTGCTTGTTGTGTTTAGGATTCTCTCTTTGTCTTTTACTTTATTTTTTATTTTTTTGAGATGAGGTCTTGCTGTGTTGCCCAGGCTCGAGTGCAGTAGCTACTTTACAGGCACAATCATAGCACACTACAGCCTCAAACTCCCGGCCTCAAGCCTCCCAAGTAGCTGCCTCAGCTTCCCAAGTAGCTGGGATTACAGCTGTGTGCCCAACATCTTTGACTTTTGATAGTTTGATGATAATGTGCTTTGATGAAGACTATTTTTGGGTTGAATCTATTTGGGGATCTTTAAGCTTCCTGTATCTGGATATCTATATCTCTTACAAGACTTTAAAAGTTTTCAGCTATTATTTTGTTAAATAGGTTTTCTATGCCTTTGCCCATCTCTTCTCCTTCTGAAATTACCAAAGTTTGAATATTTGGTTGCTTTATGGTATCTTATATGTCATCTATGCTTTCTTCATTCTTTTTTCATTTATTTTTGTCTGACTGGGTTATTTCAAATGACCTGACTTCAAGTTCTGAAATTCTTTCTTGTGCTTGATCTAGTTTATTGTTAAAGCTCTTGAATGATTTTTTTTAAATTGATGCATTGAATTTTTTGGTTCCAGGATTTCTGTTTGTTTTTTTATATCTTTGTTGAATTTTATTTCTTTGTTGAATTTCTCATTCAGATCATGAATTGTTTTCCTGATTTCTTTCTATCATTTGTCTGTGTTCTCTCGTATCTCACTGAGTTTCTTTAGTATCATTATTTTGTATTCTTTTTCAGGCCATTTTATAGATTTCCTCTTCTTTGTGTTGCTACTGGAGAATTATTGTCTTCATTTGGAAGCATCATGTTTCCTTGCTTTTTCATGTTTCTTATGTCCTTATATTGATGTCTGCAAGTCTGGTGTAATAGTTACTTATTCCAGTTTTACAGATTGGCTCTTGTAGGGGAAGGCTCTTTCCTAGAGCTGCATCTACAGTTGGTTGGCAGGGTACTTTAGCTTTGACTCTGGGTGGATGCAGTAGTGTAGTCTCCATGTGATGTCTTCATCTATAATCAGCATCAGTGGTGGTTGTGAGTTCCTCCGTGGCTTCGGATGTGGTTATTAGTAGGGGCTGTGACAAGACTTTCCTGCGGAATGGAGTACCAGTTGAGCCAATTCTCAACTGCCAGTGGTGGCAGTGGTGGGCCAAGTGTGCCAGTCCTCAGGCCCTGGATGGTGTATGCGGGTGCTGGCAGTGGTGGGTATGAGCAGACCAGTGTTTAGGCTTCCAGGTGGCATGCTCAGGTACCAGCGGAAGTTTATGCTACTAAGTTTATGCTAATAAGGTGACTCTTGGTGGCCCCTGGTAACTAGGGGGCTGGAGGTCAAAGGAACCAGTCCTGTGATTAGAAGGTTGGAACTTTCAGCCCCATCCCCGGACCCCTAGGGGGAGGAGTTGAGCTGGAGATTGAGTTAATCACCAGTGGCCAATGATTTAATCAATTATGCCTGTGTAATGAAGGCTCTGTAAAAATCCCGAAACGATGGGGTTCAAGACCACCTGGGTCAGTGAATGCATCCCTGTGCCAGGAGGGTAGTGCACCTCGAACTCCACGGAGACAGAAGCTTCCATGCTGCGCACCCTTCCAGACCTCACCCTAGGTGCTCTTCATTTGGCTGCTCACTGGTATCCTTTATAATATCCTTTATAATAAGCCAATAAACCAAGTAAAGTGTTTCCCTGAGTTTTGTGGGCCATTTTAGCAAATTGTCAAAAGTGAAGAGGGGGTCGTGGAAACCTCCAATTTATATTTGGTTGGTCAGAAGTACATGTGGTAACCTGGGACTTTCAACTGGTATTTGAAGTGGGAGCAGTGCTGTGGGACTGAGCCCTTAACAGGTTGGGCCTGCGCTAACTCCAGGTAGTTTGTATCAGGATTAAATGGAATCGTTGGACACCTAGTTGGTGTCCAGAGAGTTGGAGAACTGGTTGTTGTTGGTGTGTGAAAAATCCACACACTGGTGTTTGAAGTGATGTGAGTAAAAACAGTTCAGAGAGCCCTTTGGGAAATTTTCCTATAGTGGGCCCTGGATCCCATAAAACTGCCATATAACTATTTATCCTTCTCATGGGAAGCATATGGGATTAACAGACTATGACAGTGGTCTTTTTTTTTTTCCATAATATTTTAACTTTTATATGATAAAACACGTCCAAGACCAAAGAAAGCAACTTTTTTCCCTCTCAAAGCAAGCCAGATGCTTTAATGGCCTGCCTCCAGGGCCCATAGGCGTATCACAAATCCTTAAATAAGGCCCAGAGCTTGCCAGCCTCTGGCTCCGCCCAGCACCCCACAGGCAGATGGCCCACTGCGGGCCTGGCTGGTGGGTTCTGGCTTAGGGAGTACCAGGATTCCCAGTACAGATCTTCAGAGACCTTCCAGGACTGAGCTGCCACTCAGCCTGCCTGCACCAGTCCCTGAGTCCCAGCAGCTGCTTGGTCTCCAGAAAACATGTTTCCTGGCATAATGCCTGGGGTGGGACAGGCAGTTCAGGGAAGCCACTGAGGACAGGCCTGGGGCGTCTTGAGGTGGGAGCAGCAGGCCCAGAACAAGGATGCCAGCCCCAGGCTGCGTCGCTGCACCAACAGAGGGGATTGGGAGTGGGCGGCGCAGGCTCCCTCAGGGAGCTCCAGGCTCGGGGATTGGGCCAACCCAATCCCAAATGCTGGTTGGGGGGTGACTCTAGAAAGTGTGAGCCGCATCCACCGCACAGTGTACCACTCTCAGATGGCCAAGTCCTAGGACACATGAAGACTTTCTACAGGAAGGTTCTCAGCCTCCGATTCCGGGCCCTGTGCCGGGGAGGAAGCAGAGACCAAACCTTAACGGGATGTGTGTCAGGCAGCATCTCCACAACTACCCTGTGAGGTAGGTTGTGTTGTTCTATTGTACAGATGGGGGATGAAGGCTCAGCAGAGGTGAAGAGTCTTGCCCAGGTCATGCAGCAAGGAACACCAGCCAGGATTCAAGCCCAGGTCTGTCAGGTTCCGAAGCCCACATGTTTTCTCTAGGGAAGACATAAGAAGCGGTCCTATCCAATAAAGACCCTCAGGTTAAAAGCTCAGGGGCTCTCAGTCCACCCTGGACGGGCCCCAGGGTCAAAGATGAAACCCCTCCAGGGGAGTAGCCACAGCCCCAGCATCTACTTCTGGCCCCGGGGCAGCCAGGCAGGCAGGAGTGGGGCTTAAGAGTGATTGCTACCCCCAAAGCACCAGCAACCAGTGCCACAGGTGATGGCTCTGGCTGCCCAGAAGCTGTGGGTGGGGCAAGGGCTGGTCTTGTCCTGAGGCCCTGTGGCCCCAGGTGGGCAGGGCCAGGCCATTGAGCCAGGCAGTCTCTAGCAGGCTGCAGAAGTGGGCCTTCAGTGTGGGGCCAGATGGGTTGGCACTGGCAGCAGGGGTAGGTGAGGCACCACAGGACTCTTCCCCAGCGGCTGCTTTTGTTCAAAGAAAGCAACTTAAAGAAAGTAATTTATATTAAAATTTTTATTTGATCTAACACTTGACCTTTTTAGCTCAAAGCTTCACTTGGGGAGACAGGAATGAGGGAATTAATACCTTTTTATTATGGAAAATGTCAAACACACACAAAGCAGAGAGAATAGTATAACAAGTGTCCATGTACCTATCACTCCATTTTAACAGTGAGCAACATTCTGTTGCTCTTAGTTATACTCTGTCCTCCCCACCACTTTTTGTTCATTTGCTAGAGTATCTTAAAGCAATCAAGGATAAAATATCCTTTTACTTGTAAATTCTTTAGGAAAAATCTCTGACATAGACAAATTGTATATCCATAACACAAACACAATTTTTTGACCAGACCCAGAAAACTTAACGATAATTCCTTGTGAACACAAAATATCTGAGACAGGTCTCAGTCAATTTAAGAAGTTTACTTTACCAAAGTTAAGGATGCATGCCTGTGACCCAGCCTCAGGAGGTCCTGATGACATGCGCCCAAGGTGGTGGAAACATAGCTTTGCTTTTACACATTTTAGGGAGACATGAGATATCAATCCATATGGATAAGTTGTACCTTGGTTCAGTCTGGAAAGGCAGGGACAACTCGAAATGGGGAAGGGGTTTCCGTTTCCAGGTCATAGGTAGGTGAGAGACAAACTGGTTGCATTCTTTTGAGTTTCTGATTAGCATTTCCAAAGAAGACAGTCAGATGTGCATTTATCTCAGTGAGCAGAGGGATGACCTTGAATAGAATAGGAGGCAGGTTTGCCCTAAGCAGTTCCTAGCTTGATCTTTCCCTTTAGCATAGAGATTTGGGGGTCCCAAGATTTATTTCCCCTTCATATTTCCCCCTTTTCTTTTTGAAATCTTTCAGAGAAGGCATTTTAGAAGAAAATGAGTCTCTGGTCTCAGGTTTCCTGTGATTTCTCATTTTAGGATGGTTTATTCCTAGACAGGTAGGTCCCATGTTATTAGCAAAGCTCATTTTTAGCAGGAGTTTCTTATCCTAGGAAGAGAAAATAGAGGGAGGAAGGGAGAAAACAACAACAAACAAAAAAGAACAATCCTGGAAAATTGATATAGGCCATATTACTCTGAAGTCTGTACATCAGTAGGCAGGTATGAAAGTGGCTTATGTATGTAAATACGTTGCTGTTATTTGCTTCAGAAATTTGTTGTCTAGCTTCAGTTTGCAGGGCTTTAAGAAAGCACAGCTTAGTTTTCTGTGATTTCAAATTAGGAAAAATGGGGCAGAGGAGGAGAAAAGAAAGAAGGCAAACAATTGAAAACATTGTTTTGGAGACTGGTAGCCAGGAAAAGATAGAATTCAGTTCAAACTGTAGAAAATAATAAAAACGGAAAAACATTAGTCAAGAGTAGAACTAACAACAGGTGTACTATAGTTTTTGAAACATTTTTCTCTCTCCAGTTTTCAATTTTTACTAAAGACCAATCATGGTAGGACCAATTTGCTTTACTATTCTTGGCCTGATTATACAAAAGTGCAGCAAGAGTAATTATTTTTCACATAGGCTTTTAAAATTGGCTTTGATGGAACTTTGTTCCATAGAAGGAATCTCAGGTAAGACTTTTTTTAAAGCTGAGCCCAGCCATGGCTTTATACCATCAAATATCTATGAGTTGGGTAACTTCCTCTCCTCTTGAGGTCTCAGAATAACTTGGGGCTTCTGAGCCTGTCAGAAAGTGACATTCTTTACTTACCACAGGTTAGGAACGCTGTACAGGGGCTGTGTAGACAAGGTATGAGGCCAGTTTTCTCAAGGTGCTTTTATTGGCTCTATAAGTCAAGTTTAATTCTTTAAAGGAAAGCATATCATTCCAGTCAAAGCCTTGATAAAATAAACAGTTCCTCCAATTATGTCCTGTTACAAAACAAAACAAAACAGATTCTTATTGCACTTATGCAAATAACTATATTGTCATAAGTTAAGAATACTCACAGTTTTCAAATTCTGAAGAAATCAGATAGAGATAAACAAATATGTTCCAAATTTTGTTTACAGGAGTGTGTTTAAGAAAATTTTTCTTGGCTCTGAAAAACAAAACGAAGGATCAGCAATGTTTTAAGCAAAAAGTCAAAAAGGATTACTTCAGTCTTCTGCTAGTTCAGTCCATGCAGTTAACTCCTGTTCTGTTTGATGTTCATGAATATTTCAGCTCTCCATGAGAGTCCTGAAAGTTTTTTCCTTTGTTCTAATGTCACAGTTTCCAAAGTTATTAGAAACCTGCATTCAAGAGCACCTATCAAAGTCCTATTGCTAATTATAAACCACCTTTTGAAGAGGATCAAAACAAGACAACAATTGTCTGTGGATGACAAAAAGTCATAAGACAGTCATTATTAAAACCACAATTGGGCCAGGTGCAGTGGCTCACACCTGTAATCCCAGCACTTTGGGAGGCCAAGGCAGGCGGATCACGAGGTCAAGAGATTGAGACCATCCTGGCCAACATGGCGAAACCCTGTCTCTACTAAAAATATAAAAAATTAGCCAGGTGTGGTGGCACATGCCTGTAGTCCCAGCTACTTGGGAGGCTGAGGCAGGAGAATTGCTTGAACCTGGGAGGTGGAGGTTGCAGTGAGCCGAGATCACGCCACTGCACTCCAGCCTGGGTGGCAGAGTGAGACTCTGTCTCAAAAACAAAAAAAAACACAATTGAGTAGGAATTTTGGTTACTTACTTCCATAGCATTCAACAACTTTATGTAACAATTATAATTATTAATAATAACATACACTAAGTCATATCAGAATTATAGGAGTTTCCCATAGTTTTTGAACACATACCAGTAACATTTATACAAATACAGTCCAAAGAATACTAAACAGCATTTCATATTTGACAATGCTTCTTGTATGATTTTTATATCAAATAAGCTGAATATGTCTCTTTTGGACTTCAGGGGACTAATATCAAAAAATTAATGAGAACCCAAGTTAGAATTTGACTTTGGAAAGTTGGTCAAATATAAAAAATTTAAAATGCTTGATATAACAAAATAGGATCACAGGCCATTATAAAATAAGTCATTCATGTAACCATACTGATAACTCAAAGATTTTTTTAAAAAGGTGAAAACCATTATTTTTTGAGAGAGACTTAATTTCCCAAACAATAAGCCCAAGTAAAAACAGCACGAGGCTGATTACATTTGTTTTTCAAAATTTTATAAACAACCTATATGATTTTAATTATCTTGACCATAAGATATAATTTCCATAAGCCTTTTATAACTTTGATACTTTTTATTAAGAAATGGGTTAATGCTCCAAGAAAACCTTGTTAATCTGACACAGGGGCTCATATACTGGTCTTGCATCAGTGTGCCTTTGACATTAATGGTTAATTTATAGAGAACTCGAACTTATTTTATCTCTCAAAATCGGCCCTTACAATCTCATGTGCCCATCTCTTCTGTGATAGTACCTGAGTCTTGAGGAGTTGAATAGTTTTAATTTCTGACCTTGTGTCTCATGAACACAGTTTATTTTGATTGGCATCTTCTACCAGGCCTCAAGATGAGGATTTAATTGCTGTTAGTGTTTAAGATTTAGCAGGACTTGGTGTCCTTTTTAGATCCAGAAGTCAAAGCCCTGTAACTCAATGGCACAAGGACTTTAAAAGTACATACCAGGCCGGGCGCGGTGGCTCATGCCTGTAATCCCAGCACTTTGGGAGGCCGAGGCGGGCGGATCTCCTGAGGTCGGGAGTTTGAGACCAGCCTGACCAACATGGAGAAACCCCATCTCTACTAACAATACAAAATTAGCTGGGCGTGGTGGCACATGCCTGTAATCCCAGCTACTAGGGAGGCTGAGGCAGGAGAATCTGGGAGGCGGAGGTTGCAGTGAGCCAAGATCGCACCATTGCACTCCAGCCTGGGCAACAAGAGCGAAACTCTGTCTCAAAAAAAAAAAAAAAAGTACACACAGAAAGATATACTGATGTAATAAACTTAATTAAAAAAATTTTTAATCAGAGTTTTTTTCCTAAGCAAACCAGAACTTTATAGTAGTGGCATAGGAATTGTCTTGATAAAATATAAAATTTGTTGGGCCAGTTACCAAAATGCAAAAGAAAAGACCTTGTGCAGTGCACAAAATATTATATTGGAAGAAAACATTTCCTTTAGACCTTTAAGAAAACATTTTTAGCATCAGGCACAACAAACAGAACCCAAGGCAAAAAATACTTATATGAGCTGAAAATGAGTTGAAGGAGAACATTATTATTTTGTGCCTTTTAAAAGGGGAAAGGAAACCAAAAATGGTGAGATGCAATGAAAGTTGAACTTTGGGTTAAAAAAAATTAAAGTCTCATATAATTTATTAAGAGTAAATGAATCCCTAAGGAAAATTTCATTGTTCTAAACAATTCTTGGCCAGGCGCAGTGGCTCATGCCTGTAATCCCAGCACTTTGGGAGGCCGTGACGGGCGGATCACAAGATCAGGAGATCGAGACCATCGTGGCTAACACGGTGAAACCCCATCTCAACTAAAAATACAAAAAACTAGCCGGGCGTGGTGGCGGGCACCTGTAGTCCCAGCTGCTTGGGAGGGTGAGGCAGGAGAATGGCATGAACCTGGGAGGCGGAGCTTGCAGTGAGCCGAGATCGCGCCACTGCACTCCAGCCTGGGCAACAGAGCGAGACTCCATCTCAAAAAATAAATAAATAAAAATAAAAAACAAATAAATAAATAAACAATTATTTAATGTATACGTGTTTTTTTTAAACATCAAGACCCCATCTCTAGAAAAACTATTATAAATAATTTCTCTTTAATTATAGACAACTTGATACAAATCATTTATGACATGCTTGGACTTCCCATTTTATCCTAGATATCCTTCTTTCTTAAATAACCAGTTATTTTATTTTAGGACAAAAATGTACCATACAAGATTCTTTCCCATAGAAAATTATTTTTCTTTTAACGTTTCTTGCCCAAAATACCTCTTTACGTTTATAGCTTTCTATACATTGTTCTTATTCATTGATTACCTTTACCTAATTTCTTAAGTAACTCTTAAATACACTTTGAATTAGATAAAAATTATTTTCCTTTAAATAAGAGCACCTTTCTTTTTTTTTTTTAAGAAAAATGTTTTCCTATAATTTAAAAAAAATTGGAAATGGCCCAGACATTTAATGAATATCTATTATTTACCTTAATATAACTCTAGACTTTAAATTATATGACAAGATTATCTACAAGCATTTATTCCATTTACCTAAGTAAATCATTTTTAAAAAATAGTTTACTCAGATTACTTACTAAAACTGTGATAGTTATAATTTAAAGATATTTCCTTGTTAACCATTTTTATGACCTGTGAATTTCAGGTTTTCATAAGTAAGAAACGTAAGGTTAAATAGATAGGTCTGTTTGTTTTTTTGCCAATAATTCAGGACTCAGCTGTTTTCATTAACCAAACAATATTAACTATGTTATTTATTACATTGCCCATAAACAAAGAAAATTCTCTTTTGAGCTGTATTCACAGCTTTATAACCCTCATGCCAAATTTTGACATCTAGCAGATAAATAATATATGTTGACAATTCCAAAGCCATTTCTAATTCTATTTCACCAAAAATTTTAAAACCAATTTATTTATTAAAGTTTACTTAAGTCATGTGATCTTGAAAAAGCATTTGGCTTAAAGTCTCTGTTTTTTTGATAAAGTATTTGATTTAAGCTCTTTTTAAAGCCAATTAATTAGACTTCCTTTATACATTTTTAATACTAAAACATCATATGCATGACACATACATACGTAGATATATTAGACACTAGATAGAAGTCGATCTTACAGATTCATAAGTCCTCTATTTTTTCTCCTGTTTTAGACTTTCAATTTCTTGATAATCTATTTTATTACCCTAGGCAATTGTCAGCTAGACAGCCTTAAATTTGCGTATTAAAGGAACTCTCAGGTTAAAAAAAAATCAGATAGCAAAATTTACATCTCAAAGTAGAGAGAATCTGGTGGTGGTAGAGGGAGATTAAAGATGGATACCAAATCAAACAAAATTATAGAAATGTATCATAGGATTGTATAAGGAGACCAATTTTATTTAGATAGGAACTACTTATATTTAAGTGGATCCCAGAGCTCTGGGAAGAGCCCACACTGAATCCTGGGTCTCCGAAAAGAAATAATTAGTATGAAGCTAGACCATAGGATGCTTTTACCGTGCACTTAAAAACAATTGTTTTTTTCCTAAATGAAGACACTTCTAAGTGTCTAAATTACACTCTTCCTTGGCCAGGCATGGTGGCTTGCATCTGTAATCCCAGCACTTTGGGAGGCTGAGGGGGGGCAGATCACCTGAAATCAGGAGTTTGAGACCAGCCTGGTTAACATGGTAAAACCCTGTCTCTACTAAAAATACAAAAACTAGCCGGGTGTGGTGGCATGTGTCTGTAATCCCAGCTACTCGGGAGGCTGAGGCATGAGAATCACTTGAACCTGGGAGGTGAAGGTTGCAGTGAGCCGAGATCATGCCACTGCACTCCAGCCTGGGTGACAGAGTGAGACTTGGTCTCAAATAAATAAATAAATAATAAATAAGTAAATTACACTCTTCCATAAAAACCCGAGTAGCCTCCATTGTAATAACTATTTTAGTCAAAAAAAAAAAAAGCAAGCAGTTTAAGATCTGAGACAAGCGGCCGGGGGCGCGGTGGCTCACGCCTGTAATCCCAGCACTTTGGGAGGCCGAGGTGGGTGGATCATGAGGTCAGGAGATCGAGACCATCCTGGCTAACACGGTGAAACCCCGTCTCTACTAAAAAATACGAAAAAAATTAGCCAGGCCTGGTGGCGGGCGCCTGTAGTCCCAGCTACTCGGGAGGCTGAGGCAGGAGAATGGCAGGAACCTGGGAGGCGGAGCTTGCAGTGAGCCGAGATCGCGCCACTACACTCCAGCCTGGGAGACAGAGCGAGACTACGTCTCAAAAAAAAAAAAAAGATCTGAGACAAGCTTGTCTGTTTACATTCTTGGAGTTCCATAAGAAAAAACAGAGGTTACTCCCCAAAAGAAAGTCTGGTCCTTCTCCATTTTCCTTAAGGAATCCTAGGCTATTATAAACTATTTTAGGTACCTCATGCAGCAGAGGGTGGCAAGAGAAAAGAGAGACAGCAGAAGTAGATGAAGGAAACAGAAATCAGTCAACTGAGAAGAAAAAAACTTTTTTTTTTTGAGATGGAGTCCCGCTATATCACCCAGGCTGGAGTGCAGTGGTGCAATCTCGGCTCATTGCAACCTCTGCCTCCTGGGTTCAAGCGATTCCCTTGCCTCAGCCTCCCAAGTAGCTGGGATTACAGGCACACACCACCGTGCCCGGCTAATTTTTTTGTATTTTTAGTAGAGACGGGGTTTCACCATGTTGGCCAGGCTGCTCTCAAACTCCTGACCTCAGGTGATCTGCCTGCCTCGGCCTCCCAAAGTGCTGGGATCACAGGCATGAGCACCCAGCCTGAAAAAACTTTTGCTCAAGAAAAAGACAAGGTCCTAGAAGAGAAAGAAAGAAAAGAGGAAAGAAGGAAAGAAAGAAAGAAAAGAAAGAAAGAAAGAAAGAAAGAAAGAAAGAAAGAAAGAAAGAAAGAAGAAAGAAAGAGGCCTTTTAACACAAACACACATCTTGTATGTTAGCTTTTAATTAAGCTGACTTTTGAGCTCCTTTAAAAAGTCTTTTTAAATCTTGTTACCATATTTTATCTAGGACAAATTGCTGATATTTCAGAAGTAACAAGTATCAAACCAGAAAGGACATAATTAGGAACCAAACCTAGGCTGTTGTGAAAAGAAAAAAAAAAAAGAAGGCAGGACCACAGTGACGGCACTGCAGCCTGGGACAACAGCCATTTGGCTTGGCTGGCAAAAAGGTGGCCTTGTTATGTAAATAAAGCCCCTTAAGTAGTCAAAATAAAAAAACTTTCCTTTTTTTCCCCCACTTTTGCTGGCCGTTTTTCTCCACCCCTGCCCACTCTTCTCTTTTTGGGCAAGAATTTAGCCACTTCAGGGCACTTGTTCCCCATAATTTGGAACTTTCTTCAGATTTGATCAAGTTGAACAGAGTTGGTCAAGCCCAATGGGAAAAAGACCAAAACAATAACAAAAATAGAAATAAACAACAGCAACAATAAAGCAGTTAAGCAAAACAAACAAAGGATTACTGCAAAGGATTACCGAGTGCTGTAATGATAATGAGAAATTAAGACCAGCTGGTCGTTAATCTTAATTTTAGCCTAGACAAAACCCCAATTCAGGAAAAAAACTCAAACCCACTGTCACGCGTGTCCGTGTGAAGGGACCACCAAACAAGCTTTGTGTGAGCAATAAAGCTTTTTTTTTTTTGAGACAGAGTCTGGCTCTGTCGCCCAGCTGGAGTGCAGTGGCTCGATCTTGGCTCACTGCAAGCTCCGCCTCCCAGGTTCACGCCATTCTCCTGCCTCAGCCTCCCAAGTAGCTGGGACTACAGGCGCCCGCCACCACGCCCGGCTAATTTTTTGTATTTTTTAGTAGAGACAGGGTTTCACCGTGTTAGCCACGATGGTCTCGATCTCCTGACCTCGTGATCCGCCTGCCTCAGCCTCCCAAAGTGCTGGGATTACAGGCGTGAGCCACCGCGCCTGGCCCAGAGAGGCTTTTTAAAAGAAAAATATATTGAAATGGGACTAGAGTATTGTAATGGTAATATGTTATAGTATAACTATAAGACACTGTATTGTGTGAAACCATGTGTATATTTATGGAGGTAAAGGAAGACAAAAATTTGTAAAGAAAAAAATGAGGATTTATACAATTGTTTTGAAATAATTATCTTTGGGTATAAAGATCAATAACAAGAGTGACACAATTTGTAGTTGTTGGACGAGTGTCCATGTAGAAGTATTTTTTTTTGTACAAAATTGTGATAGTCTTTGTGTAAGGTTGTAGTTTTTGTAGTGTTTTGTGATAGATTTTGTTATTAGGCATGCAACTATGAGAACTCTCACTTTATCACTTAAGTCTTACGAGTTGTTTTCTTTTTTTTTTTTTGACAGGGTCTTGCTCTGTCACCCAGGTTGGAGTGCGGTGGTGTGAATGGAGTTCACTGCAGCCTCAACTTTCTGGGCTCAAGTGATCCTCCCACCTCAGCCTCCCAACTGGCTGGAACTACAGGTGCACACCACCATACCTGGCTACTTTTTAAATTTTTTGTAGAGACAGGGTCTTGCCATGTTGCCCAAGCTGGTCTTGAACTCCTTGGCTCAAGCAACCTGCCCACCTCTGCCTCCCAAAGTGCTGGAATTAAGGCTGGAGCCACTGCACCCAGCCAATTTGTTATCATTTAAAAAATATTCCTGATTTTATTATGATTTTACCAACTTTTATATATTGTTTTCTATTAAAAATTTTTTAAAGAATTAATTCAATTTAAAAAAAAGACAAAAAGACAGGGGTCTTGCCATGTTGCCCATACTGGTCTCAAACTCCTGGGCTCAAGTGATCCACCTGCCTTGGTCTCCCGAAGTACTGGGATTACAGACATGAGCCACTGTGCCCGGCCCAAATCTGTTTTTGAACGTATTATTGATCAATTACTTTGTAGTTAGGCTTTGATGTCCTTCAGTGTCAGGAATAACCTGTCTTGGTTATTGGTCTCATCTCTTGTTGGGGGAATAATTGGCAACTGAGAGTCAGTGTCAGAATGATTTTAGTCACGTTTGAGTAACAATAGAGTTTGAAGAAAATGGCCCTTAGGCTGTTTATCTAGTGTGTATTATTAAGTTTATTTTTGCTTGTTTTTCAGTCTTTTTTTTTTTTTGAGACGGAGTCTCGCTCTGTTGACCAGGATGGAGTGCAGTGGCATGATCTTGGCTCACTGCAAGCTCCGCCTCCCGGGTTCACGCCATTCTCCTTCCTCAGCCTCTCCGAGTAGCTGGGACTACAGGCGCCGGCCACCACGCCCGGCTAATCTTTTGTATTTTTAGTAGAGACGGGGTTTCACTGTGGTCTCGATCTCCTGACCTCGTGATCCGCCCGCCTCGGCCTCCCAAAGTGCTGGGATTACAAGTGTGAGCCACCGCGCCCGGCCACCTTTTAAAATTTTAACTAATGGATATTAAAGGATTTTTTTTTAAGTTCTTCTTTTTTTTTTTTTTCAAGGGACAGGGTCTTGCTCTGTCATCCAGGCTGGGGTCTAGTGGCGCCATCACAGCTCACTGTAGCCTTGAACTCCTGGGCTCCAGGGATCTTCCTGCCTCAGCCTCCTGAGTAGCTGGAACTACAGGCCTGCACCACGAAGCCTGGCTCGTTTTTTTTTCTTTTTTGTAGAGACAAGGTTTCATTATGTTGACCAGGCTGGTCTCAAACTCCTGGCCTCAAGTGATCCTCTTACTTTGGCCTCCCAAAGCACTAAGATTACTGGCATGAGCCACCACACCTGGCCTAGGTTAGCTTTTATGTTACGAGCAGAAGTTATTGATTGTGAAATTTAAATTATAGCTTTTTGTTCAATGAAAAAGGTAGGGATAAAAGTTTTATTATGATATAGACTCTTGCTCTGATATCTTGGAAAAAGTTATCTATAACATGAAAACATTAACTTTTTTTTTTTAAC
This sequence comes from Hylobates moloch, assembly GCF_009828535.3. Taxonomy (NCBI): domain Eukaryota; kingdom Metazoa; phylum Chordata; class Mammalia; order Primates; family Hylobatidae; genus Hylobates; species Hylobates moloch. The sequence goes on from NW_026652283.1 coordinate 45,142,596, forward strand.
CAAGACTTCCTTCCACAAATAAAAACCATGAACTTTTTCTGGGGGTTGCAGTTTTAATGTCTTTGGTCATGACATTGGGTGGTTTGGTGAATGTTTTGTGTGGCCCATATATCAGGCATGAGACTTGATTTTTAAAAGTTATTTCGTTTTAGTTTAGAAACAGAGTATTTTTTGTTTTTCATTGGGGAGTTGTAGCCAAATTTTGGAGGAAATTGGAAAAATTTAGGATTTAGTATAGTGTACAGGTAGATAAAAGGAATTTGAATATAATGGATGGGGTTATAATCTAATAATAGGTGTTTTATAGGCTTTTTAGAAACAATTTTTTTTTTAAAAGTTGATTATATAGAAATCTCAGATTTAAAAACTTTTTTTGCTGGGCGCGGTGGCTCACGCTTGTAATCCCAGCAGTTTGGGAGGCCGAGGCGGGCGGATCACGAGGTCAGGAGATCGAGACCACAGTGAAACCCCGTCTCTACTAAAAATACAAAAAATTAGCCAGGCGTGGTGGCGGGCGCCTGTAGTCCCAGCTACTCGGAGAGGCTGAGGCAGGAGAATGGCGTGAACCCGGGAGGCGGAGCTTGCAGTGAGCCGACATTGCGCCACTGCACTCCAGCCTGGGCGACAGAGCGAGACTCCATCTCAAAAAAAAAAAAACTTTTTTCAGGCTGGGAAACCAAATCAAAGCAGATTTTAGATTTTTTTATAGTCTTATGGTTTTCGAGCCTGTAAGAAAGTAACAATTTTTATTTATTTATTGTAAGGTTGAGAACTCTTGAAGTTAAGCATTTTATGTGCATTTAAAAATATGACAGTTTAGTCAAAATCTTAGTAATATAACTAATATTTTAATTGTATTTTTTTATAAAGAGAGATTTTAATTGAATTTGTGTAAATAATTATGTTGTTATAAAAATAATACAAATAGTTTTTGAATTTTTTAAGAAATTAAGTAGGGAGAAAAAGCAAATGTTTTTTATCTTTGTTTATAAAAGTATAATTTATTAAATTATTAATATTATTATTTTTGAGACAGGGTCTCACTCTGTCACCAAGGCTGGAGTACAGTGGCACGATCAGGCTCACTGCAGCCTCAATCTCCCAGGCTCAAGTGATCTGTCCACCTCAGCCTCCTGAGTAGCTGAGACCACAGGGCACATGCCACCTTGCCCGGCTATTTTTTTTTTTATTTTTAGTAGAGACGAGTTCTCGCTATGTTGCTCAGGCTATTATTGTAAACTATAGATAGTATATGAGAGAAAATTTTCCTTATTTTTATTTTTTCTTTTATAGAAATGGGGTCTCACTTTACTGCCCAGGCTGGAGTGCAGTGATGCATTCACAGCTCCACTGCAGCCTCTGAACTCCTAAACTCAAGCAATCCTCCTGCCTCAGCCTCCCAAGTGGGGACTACAGGCATACGCTACCACACCTGACACATTTTTAAAAATTTTTTGTAGAGATGGGGGTCTCACTTTGTTGCCTAGGCTGGCTTGAACACCTGGCTTCAAGTGACCCTCCTGCCTTGACCTCCCAAAATGTTGGGATTACAGGTGTGAGCCACCCTGTCCAGTTGAAAATTTTTTAATGGAAAAGGAAACAGTACTTAAAGCACTACTTAAAGAAGTAACAGTATTTTATTTTATAATTGTTTAAAAAATAATAGAGACAAGGTCTCATTATGTTGCCCAGGCAGGTCTCCAACTCCCAGGCTCAAGCAGTTCTCTCACCGTGGCCTCCCAAAGTGCTGGGATTATGCTTAGCCAGAACTAACAGTATCTTGAATAACAGTTATAAAACATTTTTATTTTTTTAATTAGTTAACTTTTTGTTTTGTTTGATCTTGTTTAGTAGTTTTTATGAACCTATTAGTTTTTATTAGAGTTTTAATAATTTTTATTTAGTCGATTGTTTTTAAAGTTATCAGAAATTTGTGTCTAAGAATATTTGCTAGAGGCCTTTTTAGTGAAAAGTAATTTTATATTATAGCTGATGGCAAATGTTTTTAGGGAAGAATTTAAAATAATATCTGTGGATTAAACAAAGTCTTAGAATAGCCATAGTTAAAATTTGATGAGAGTTTTTTTGCCCAAAACCATACAATTGCAGGGAAATTAAACAACCTGCTCCTGAATGATTTTTGGGTAAACAATGAAATTATGGCAGAAATCAAGAAGTTCTTTGAAACTAATGAGAACAAAGATACAACAAAGCAGAATTTCTGGGACACAGCTAAAGCAATGTTAAAAGGAAAGCTTACAGTTCTAAATGCCAATAAAGATCTCAAATTAACAACCTAACATCACACACAGAGGAACTAGAAAAATAGGAGTAAACCAACCCCAAAGCCAGCAGAAGACAAGAAATAACCAAAATCAGAGCTGAACTGAATGAAATTGAGATGCAAAAAAAACCAATTAATCCAGAAGTTTATTTGAAAGAATACTAAGATTAATAGACCATGAGCTAGACTAATAGAGAGAAAAAGAGAGAAGACCCAAATAAACACAATCAGAAATGACAAAGGGGACATCGCTACTGACCCCACAAAAATACAAAAAACTCTCAGACACTATTATGAACACCTCTATTCACACAAACTAGAAAACTTACAAGAAATAAAAAAAAATTCCTGGAAACATACAACCTCCCAGGATTAAACTAGGAAGAAACAGAAACCCTGAACATGCCAGTAATGAGTTCTGAAATTAAATCAAGTAATAAAAAGCCTACCAAGTGGAAAAAGCCCAGGACCAGATGTATTCATAGCTGAATTCTACTCGATGTATAAAGAAGAACTGGTACCATTCCTACCAAAACTTTCCCAAAAAATTGAGGAGACAGGACTTCTCCCTAACTCGTTCTATGAGACCAACATCATTCTTTTTTTTTTTTTTTTTTTTTTTTTTTTTGAAAGAGTTTTGCTCTTGTTGCCCAGGCTGGAGTGTGATGGCACAATCTTGGCTCATTGTAACCTCCGCCTCCTGGGTTCAAGCAATTCTCCTGCATCAGCCTCCTGAGTAACTGGGATTACAGGTGTGCAACATCACACCTGGTTAATTTTTGTATTTTTACAGAGTTGGGGGTTTCACAATGTTGGTCAGGCTGGTCTCAGACTCCTGACCTCAGGTGATCCACCCACCTTGCTCTCCCAAAGTACTAGGATTACAGGCATGAACCACTGCACCTGGCCACTTGTAGTAATTTTATTAAGTATAAATTAATATTTTAAGAAAATCTTATTGTTTTAACATAGGGGACCAATTTTTTTGTTTTGTATTAATGTAGTTTAGCATTAAAGTTTAATTTTTAGAAATATAATTTTTTAATTAGTCAACTTGATTATGCACAAAACTTTTAAAATAAAATTTTAAAATGAAGCTTATTATGACTTTTTTAGATCATTGATGACATGTTTGGACTTTTTGTCTTGATTTATTTATGGTTGACCGTTGAGCAACAGAAGTTCAAACTGTGCAAATCTACTTACGTATTCATTTTTTTCAACCAAACATGGATCAAAACTACAGTATTAATGGGATATGAAACCCTTGTATATGGAGAGCCAACTTATTGTATATGCAGGTTCTGCAGGGCAGACTGGGGGACTTGAGTATGCATCGATTTTGGTACACTTGGGGGTCCTAGAACCAATCCCCCTGTGTATACCAAGGGATGGCTGTGTGTGTGTGTGTGTGTGTATACATATACATATATAGATATATAGATTTTTTTTGAGATGGAGTCTCACTGTTACCCAGATGGTGCTATCTCCGCTCACTGCAACCTCCACCTCCTGGGTTCAAGCAATTCTCCTGCCTCAGCCTCCCGAGTAGCTGGGATTACAGGCGCCTGCCCCCACGCCTGGCTAATTTTTGTATTTTTAGTAGAGACGGGGTTTCACCATGCTGACCAGGCTGTTCTCGAGCTCCCGACCTCAGGTGATCCTGAGGCCTGCCTCGGCCTCCCAAAGTGCTGGGATTACAGGTGTGAGCCACGGTGCCCGGTCTTTTTTTTTTTTTTTCAGACAGAGTTTTGGTCTTGTTGCCCAGGCTGGAGTGCAGTGGCGTGATGATCTTGGCTCATCACAACCTCTGTCTCTCGGGTTCAAGGGATTCTCCTGCCTCAGCCTCTTGAGTAGCTGGGATTACAGGCACCCACCACCACGCTCAGATAATTTTTTGTATTTTTAGTAGAGATGGGGTTTCACCACGTTGGCCAGGCTGGTCTCGAACACCTGGCCTCAAGTGATTTGCCCACCTCAGCCTCCCAAAGTGCTGGGATTACAGGCGTGAGCCACCGCGCCTGGCCAACTGTATATATATTTTTAAATAACTAGTTACTTTATTTTAGGACAAAATATAGTGTATACAATTTTTTTTCCCTTTTTACTCAGAGACAGGGTTTCACTCTATTGCTCAGGCTGGAGTGCAGTGGCATAATCATAGCTCATTGCAGCCTCAACACACTGGGCTCAAATGATCCTCCTGCCTCAGCCTCCTGTGTGTCTAGGACTACAGGTGTGCCCCTGTAACTTATTTTTTATTTTTTAGGAAGGCAGGGTCTTGCTCTGTTGCCTGGGTTGGTCTTGATCTTTTGGCCTCAAGTGATCCTCCTGTCAGCCTCCCAAGGTGCTGGGATTACAAGCATGAGCCACCATGTCAGGCTGAGTTTTTTTAATATAAAATATTTTTAACCTTTTTAAATTAAAAATATATTTTCAAAAATACGTATTTTTTCATATTTATAACTTTTAATATATATTTTCCATTTATTGTTTTTTAATTTTGCTTCCTACTTTGAAATAACCATTAAGTTAGATTAAAAACATTTTTTAAAATAAAGAGCATATTTTAAAAGCCTTTTTATAATTTTTAAATTAAAAACATTTTATTTGGAAATAAGCTATATATTTAATGAGTACTTATTATTTAGTTTAACATAAGGAATTACTTTCTTCCTCCACTGACGTTAATTTGAATGTTGGCAGTTTCCAAGGAGGAAGTTGAGGGTTTTGGTGAAGATTGTCATCCATCTCCAACGCTAAGCCTAAAATAACTATTTAGGAGAGCATCGCAAAAGGAACGCAGGTTGGAGAGATGTCCCAAATGTTCTTGTAACTGAACTTTAGGAAAGTGCACTTTATGCAGAGGTGCAAGGAAACCAAACACATGGGTAATCAAAGTAGAACGCGTATCTCCAAGGAAAAGCTGAGATATTCACAATCTATCTGCCAGAAGATTTAGGCACTTCTTAGCATCTCTATATCCATGATTCCACTTCTCACAGGCGGTAAAGGAGAGGCTCTCCTCTGGTCAGGATAATCCGATCAGTGCTGTTACAGACATTTTTCCACGCAGGATCAAACCCAAGGGAAAAGGAATCTATGAAGCAAACCAACACCACGGCTTTGTCACAGTAGAGTAATTGTGGCTTTCAATCCAGAATGTGTGAAGCGCTAGAGGAGGCAGCTTCTACTCAAGGAGAGCATTGAAAGCCAGTGTGTCTGCCCTTTGTTTGGCTGGAAATTCATAATAAACATTATATTTCTGTTTTCCTTAAAAGTTTAATATTTTTACCAGCTTAGAAACAATGTTGTCTTCAGTTGTCAAAATTGATATATCTTCCCTTGAACCTGTCCAGTGGGGCTATCTATGACATCAACTTTCTTTTCTTTCTTTCTTTTTCTTTTTTTTTTTTTTTTGAGGCAGGGTCTCTCTCTGTCACACAGGCTGAAGTGCAGTGTCACAATCTCTGCTCACTGCAACCTCCGCCTCCTGGGCTCAATGGATCCTCCCACTTCAGCCTCCAGAATAGCTGGGACCACCGGCATGCACCATCACACCTGGCAATTTTTTTGTATTTTTAGTAGAGATGGGGTTTTGCCATGTTGCCCAAGCTAGTTTCAAACTCTTGAGCTCAAGCGATCCGCCGTCTGGGCTTCCCAAAGTGCTAGGAGCCACAACGCCTGGCCCGACATTAACTTTCAAGCATGCAACAGATAATTTGGCATAAGCCATCACCACCACATACTCGCTGTGTACCAGTAGGAGCCCCAGCCGCCTCCCAGCCACTGAGCTCCAAGGAGCCACCATCTTGACAGGGCTGATGGTTGCTGCTCTTAAGTCTCTTTTAATCAATACAATAGCTTTTTGTTGTTGTTGTTCGTTGTGTCATTTAGTTTTAGTTTTATGCCATTTATTTATTGAAGAAACTGGGTAATTTGTCATGTGTGATTTCCCACATCCTGGATTTGAATTTGTAACCTTGGAATGTCATTTAATATATTTCTCTATCCTCCATGTAAACTGATACTATATTTCTCAGAGTTCTCCAAAGAAACAGAACCAATAGAATATATAGAAATATAAGAGGCAATTTATTATGGGAATTGGCTCATGTGATTATGGAGGACAAAAAGTCCCACAGTATGTCATCTGCAAGCTGGAGAACCAGGAACGCTGGTGGGTGGTAATTCAGTTTCAGTGTAAATGTCAGAGAACCGGGAGTGGGGAGGAAGGGGGAATGGGGGAGGATGAGTGTCACATATCACACACATTTGTTTTTCTTATAAATTATAGCAACACAAATGGACTAAAACACACTGAAGATCTTGGTTCCTAGTGGCATTTGCTTTATCCCATTATATAAATATAATAGTTTTGAAATACCAATACCAGTATTATTACCAGCAATAAGTCTACTGAATACTGCTTAAGATTTATTTATATTTGTTTTGTTCAGATATCTCACTATATATTGTACAGCCTGCATACACTGTCCCACTATATGCTGTACACAATTATACTGTTTCAAAATGACATGAAAGAATTCTCTGTGTGGTTATGACACAGCTTGATAGACCAATGGGTTTTTATTCAGTTTTTTATAGTGATTACTTTTTTGTAAAATTTATTTTTAATTTTGTATATATTTTTATCAAAACTATAAAACAAGGCACATCAGAAAGTTATAGCTTCCATCCTTATCCTTTTTCCAACAGGTAATTATTTCTATTAGTTTTTTGTTTTTTTTTTGAGACGGAGTCTCGCTCTGTCACCCAGGCTGGAGTGCAGTGGCGCGATCTCGGCTCACTGCAAGCTCCACCTCCCAGGTTCACGCCATTCTCCTGCCTCAGCCTCTCCGAGTAGCTGGCACTACAGGCCCCCGCCACCTTTAAATTTTGAAAATGGAAGCAAATGTATATGCATATACTTTTATTTTTATTCCATTCATACACAAAAAAATGCAATACTATAATACTCTTCTGTATGTTACTTTTTCTCATTTTCATTCTCTAACAATTTATAGAGATGTTCTTTTTTTTTTTTTTTTTTTGAGATGGAGTCTCGCTCTGTTGCCTAGGCTGGAGTGCAATGGCGCGATCTCTACTCACTGCAACCTCCGCCTCCCAGTCTCAAGCAATTCTCCTGCCTCAGCTTCCCAAGTAGCTGGGATTACAGGCACCCATCGCCAGGCCCACCTAATGTTTGTATTTTTAGTAGAGATGGGGTTTCACTATGTTGGCCAGGCTGGTCTCGAACTCCTGACCTCAAATGATCCACCCACTTCGGCCTCCCAAACTGCTGGGATTACAGGTGTGAGCCACCATGCCTGGCCTTATAAAGATACTCTTTTTTTTTGTTTTTGTTTTTACAGCTGAATAGTAGTTCAGTGTTTGTATGTACCATTCATTGTCTATTCACCTGTTCTCTGCAGACAGAGATGTGAGCTGCTTATGGTCTTTCATGATTACAAAATGTGCTGTAATAGCCTTGAGCAGTCATCATTTTGTGGTTTTGGCATTGTATTCTCAGATGTAGATACTTGGAAGAAGGGTTGCTTGGGCAGAGTAAATACATATGTAATGTTGCTAGATGTTGTCAAATCCCCTGCATAGTTGTACCATTTATATCTCCATCAACAATACAGGAAAGCACCTATTTCTCCACCGTCTCACCAACTCAGAGTGTCAAGTTAGGGATTTTTGCAAAACTGATAGATGAGCAATGGTATCTCTGTTTAGTTTTAATGTGCATCTCTCTTATTATTTCTCTTAATATGAGCAAAGTGAACATCTTTTCATATATTTAAGAGCCATTTTCATTTGTTTTTCTGTAATTTCCCCATTTTTCTAATGGGTTGTCAGAATAGGATTTTACATATTAGGGATGTTGGTATTTTGTGATATAAGTTACAAGTATTTGGTCTCAATTGTTTATTTAACTTTTGACTTTCCATACAGTATTTTGCGCATACAATTTTAAGAATATTTAGGTAGACAAAGTTACCCATTTTTCCTTTATTAAATCTGAATATGGAATCACAGTTAGGAAAGTCCTCATCATTTCCAGATGGTGAAAAAATTAACCTATAGTTTTCTCTAATTTTTAAATTATATATATTTTTTGACAATGAATACCTAAGAAGTTTTTCTCTAACATTTTATGACTTTATTATTTTTATGTTTAGATATTAACTGATTTGGAATTTATCCTAATATAAAGAATGAGGAATTAATCCAATTTTATCTTTATCCACACGATTATCAGTCATCCCAACACCATTTGTGTTAGGTCATTCTTGCATAGCTATAAAGCAATATCTGAGACTGTGTAATTTATTCTCATTTTTATTATTTTTGAGATGGGGTCTTGCTCTGTCACCCAGGCTGGAGTGCAGTGGCACGATCTTGGCTCACTGCAACCTCTGCCTCCTGGGCTCAAGCAAATCCTCCCACCTCAGCCTCCCGAGTAGCTGGGATTACAGGCACCCACCACCACACCCAGATAATTTTTGTATTATGTATTAGAGACGGGGTTTCACCATGTTGCCCAGGCTGGTCCCAGACTCCTGAGCTTAAGTGATCCACCTGCCTCAGCTTCCCAAAGTGCTGGAATTACAGGCGTGAGCCATGGCGCCTGGCCTCTCATCTGCTGGTTTCTGATGGTTTTTTCACTTCATCCCACGGAGACCAGAAAATAAGTCCTGCCGGTCTCCTCCATTGTAGTGTTAGTCAAACTGTGGTTACAGACTGGCGCCAGTCCATGAACTGTGGCTACGAGATGCAACAAGGTAGATGCTTGCTCCAGAATATAAATCAATGTATTATTTCTTTCACAGAGAAAATCATGCTTTTTTTAAAAAAAGGCAGCAGAGTCTAAATGTGTGCTCAGTGACACAGGAGAATGGCTACTTTGAGTAGCACTGACCTAAACATCACAGTCAATATGGAAACTTACAAATACATATAAAACTCGGAATTTCAATATGGGAAAATATACTTTTTGAAGTGCACATGGAATATGCATAAAAGTAGATATTTTAGGCCAAAAGATAAAAACCTCAAATACAAGTAACACATATAGCATTTTCTGACTACAATGCAATAAATTGATAATTGATAATAATAACAAAGTTTCTTCCACTGGGAAGTTTTAAAAAATGCACATATTTTAAAATAATTCCCATAAAAAATGGAAAATAAAAAGTTTAGAATTCTTGAAAATGATAAGCCGGGAGCAGTGGCTCACGCCTGTAATCCCAGCACTTTGGGAGGCTGAGGCGGGTGAATCACCCAAGGTCGAGAGTTCAAGACCAACCTGACAAACATGGTGAAACCCCGTCTCTACTAAAAATACAAAAATTAGCCATGCGTGGTGGCCGGCACCTGTAGTCCCAGCTACATGGGAGGCTGAGGCAGAGAATTGCTTGAACCTGGGAGGCAGAGGTTGCAGTGAGCTGAGATCATGCCACTGCACTCCAGCCTAGGCGACAGAGTAAGACTCCGTCTCAAAAAAAAAAAAAAAAGAAAAAAAAAGAAAGAAAATGATACTACTGGCTGGGCACAGTGGCTCACACCTGTAATCCCAGCACTTTGGGAGGCTGAGGCAGTCAGATCACGTGAGGTCAGGAGTTCAAGACCATCCTGGCCGACACTGTGAAACTCCGTCTCTACTAAAAGTACAAAAATTAGCCGGGCGTGGTGGCAGGCGCCTGTAATCCCAGCTACTCGGGAGGCTGAGGCAGGAGAATTGCTTGAACCAGGGAGTCAAAGGTTGCAATGAGCTGAGACCACGCTACTGCACTGCAGCCTGGCGACACAGCAAGACTCTGTTTGTTTGTTTGTTTTTTTAAAAAAGAAAATTCTACTGACAATGAAAGCATCACATATGAATAGTTACAGAAAAAGCAGTTATGAGAGGAAAATTCATAGTATTAACTACCTATGTCAATGAAAATGAAAGTAAATAAATGAAACACCAAAGTCACAAAGAAAAAGATCAAAGAAAGGAATTAATACAATAAGAGTAAAAATTGGTGAATTAAAAAATAGAAACAGAGTAAAAGTAATACCTAAATAAAAAGAATTATTTGAAAACACCAACTATTACATAATTTTTTTGGGGGGGGTGGATGGAGTCTCACTGTCACCCAGCCTGGAGTGCAGTGGCGTGATCCCAGCTCACTGCAACCTCTGCCTCCCAGGTTCAAGTGATTCTTCTGCCTCAGCCTCCCAAGTAGCTGGGATTACAGGTGCTCACCACCACGCCCAGCTAATTTTTGTATTTTTAGTAGAAACGAGGTTTCACCATGTTGGCCAGGCTGTTCTCAAACTCCTGACCTCAGGTGATCTGACTGCCTCAGCCTCCCAAAGTGCTGGGATTACAGGTGTGAGCCCCTGTGCCTGGCCTAGAAAATTTTTTTTAAAAAAGAATTTTGTGGTTAGTTGAGAAGAATCAATGGTTGATGAACAGAAGCAGAAGGGTAAAATGGTTGAACAAGCAAGACAGCACAAACGTACCAGGGAAACATGGCTATCCGCCAAACGGAGCCTACTAATTCATATAAGTCGATGCAAATAAATTTGAAAATCTAGATGCAATAGATACTTTTCTAGAAAAATATAATTTATCAAAATTGATCCCAGTAGAGACATAAAGTTTAAACAGACAGTTGTCTGTAGAAATACACATTTATAAACAGAAACCCAACAAAAAAGCCCCAATTCCAAATGCCCTAACATACCCCCATCTCTACCAGTACTTGTCTTCATCTGGCTGTTTGTGTCCTTTATCATAAAATGGCAATCATAAATATAGCACTTTCCTGAGTTCTATAAGTTGTTCTTAATGCATTGTCAACCTGAGGGGGTTGCAGAAAGTCCCAGATTTGAAGCCAGCTGGACTGAAGTGCAGGTGGCTTGGGGATACCCAGCACTTGTAAGTGGCTTCAGAAATGGAAGCAGTCTTGTGGGACTAAGCCCCTTAACCTGTGCGGTCTGTGCTAATTGCGGATAGTTAGTGTCAGAATTAAATTGAATTCTAGGACCCCAAGTTGGTGTCAGATACTTGGTGTTGAAATGTACTGCCAAAATCAGAAACAAGATACGTATGCCCACTATTTTAATACAAGAGAAAGAAATTAGAGGGATAAAAATTGGAAAAGAAAATCACATTAATGTACAGATGATATATTTCTGGGAAACTTACTATCGTCAATGGAAAACTTCTATGAACAGTAAAAGTGTTTTGTAAGTAGCAAGATATAAAATTAACAAACAGAAGTAAGAAGTCTTTATATATACACATTAACTACTTGAAAAAAATAATGGAAGAGATCCCAAACTCCATTGACAATAGCAAAAACAAACAAAACCAAATACAATCCCAAGTTTAACAAGAATTATGCAAAACGACACAAGGAGATCTAAACAAGACTCTTATGGGGCTGGGTGTGGTGGCTCACGCCTGTAATCCCAGCACTTTGGGAGGCTGAGGCGGGCGGATCACTTGAGGCCAGGAGTTTGAGACCAGCCTGGCCAACATGGGAAACCCCACCTCTACTAAAAATACAAAATTAGCCAGGCATAGTGGTGCTTGTGCCTATAATCCCAGCTACTTGGGAGATGAGGCAGGAGAATCGCTCCTGCCGAACCCAGGAGGCAGAGGTTGCAGTGAACTGAGATTGTGTCGCTGCACTCCAGCCTAGGTGATGAAGTGAGACTCCATATCAAAACAAACAAACAAACAAACAAACAAATACACAAAAACATCTTATGAGACCAAAAGTAGACTTGAACTAATGGAAAAACACACCATGTTCTTGATTAGAAGATTTAATATCAGGGCCGGGCGCGGTGGCTCACGCCTGTAATCCCAGCACTTTGGGAGGCTGAGGCGGGTGGATCACGAGGTCAGGAGTTCGAGACCAGCCTGGCTAACATGGTGAAACCCCGTCTCTACTAAACAAAATACAAAAAATTAGCTGGGCGTGGTGGCGGGCACCTGTAGTCCCAGCTACTCCGGAGGCTGAGGCAGGAGAATGGCGTAAACCCAGGAGGTGGAGCTTGCAGTGAGCCAAGATTGCGCCACTGCACTCCAGCCTGGGCGAGAGAGTGAGACTCCATCTCAAAAAAAAAAAAAAAAAAAAGAAGAAGATTTAATATCAGAAAGATACCAATCCAATTCAAAGTTAAAATTTATAAACTAAATGTGATTTCCATTTAAAAATCTGCAGTTTTTAAAATTTTCTGGAACCAGAGAAATTGATTATAAAATTCTTTTGGAAAATAAATAGGGCCCAAGTGCAGGGTGACTCATGCCTGTAATCCCTGCTCTTTGAGAGGCCAAGGAGGGTGGATTGCTTGAGCCCAGGAGTTCAAGACCAGCCTAGGCAAAAGGGCACAACCCCATCGCCACCAAAAATACAAAAAATTAGCCAGGTATGGTGGCGTGTGCCTGTATTCCCAGCTACTCGGGAGGCTGAGGCAGGCGAATCGCTTGAACCTGGGAGGTGGAGGCTGCAGTGAGCCCCGATCGCACCACTGTACTCCAGCCTGGGTGACAGAGTGAGACCCTGTCTCAAAAAAAAGGAGAAAGAAACAAGCAGGTGAGGACTAAAACGATCCCTAGCTGCCCTCATTTCTCATTAGCATAAGACATTCATACTAGTGCCATGACAGCTTATAAATGCCATGGAAATGACCTGGAAGTTACCGCCCCTTTCCTAGAAAGTTCTAAATAACTTGCTCCTCAATTGGCATTAGTCCACCCTTAATTTGCATGTAATCAAAAGTGGGTATAAGTGAGTATAAATACAATTGCCAACAACCCATAAGTTGCTGACTTTGGGCACACTGCCTATGAATTAGCTTTGCTCTCAGAGGAGCAGTACCATTCAATAAAAAATTGCTGTCTTAAGACTACATTCTTGTCCTTGAATTATTTTCCTGGGGAAAGCCGAGAATCCTCCTGGGCTAAGCACCAATTTTGGGGCTCGCCTATACTGCATCAAAGAGATTTGATTTTCTAAATTCTTATTCACTTTTTTGTCCACTTGATTTGTCTTGGAATGAGTGTGTATTAAAATTTTCTCTTGCTAACGTGTTTCTACTTTGTCTATAGCTCTTGTAGTTTTTACTTTATGAAAGTTCATTGTTGTGTTGAGTATATATATACATTATATATGTGTAATACACATATATATGTAGTATCTCCATTGCTAATTTATCCATTAACATTATGAAAAGGTCCTCCTGGCCAAGCAGGGTGGCTCATGCCTATAATCCCAGCACTTTGGGATGCTAAGGGGGGCGGATCACCTGAGGTCAGGAGTTCGAGACCATCTTTACTAAAAATACCAACAATTAGCTGGGTGTAGTGGCAGGCACCTGTAATCTCAGGAGGCTGAGACAGGGGAATCACTTGAACCTTGCACTCCAGCCTGGGCAACAAAAGCGAAACTCTGTCTCAAAAAAGAAAAAAAAAAGTCCTCCTTTTTCTTTTTAATGCCCTTTGGTCACAATTCTATATTGACAGGTATCAACATCATAACCTCTGCCTGTATTTTACATTTTGCCTAGTATGTGTTTGTCCTTCCTGTTATTTTTAAATGTTCTTAATTTCTTTGTTTTAGGTGTATCTTGTACATAGCATAGAGCTAGACTTTGCTTTGACAACTTGAAAATACTCTCATATAATATATGAGTTAGTCTCGTTTATAGTATAGATACAAATCAATCCATGTGCTTGTTTTTTCAGTCATGGCGTATTTTACTATATGGTCATCTATCTTCTCTCTCTCATTCTCTAGCTCTTAAAAAAATATTGCTCTTGGGATTTAGGGAGTTTAATATTTTGTTCTGTTACCTTTAAAATAATACATTTGCAGGCCGGGCACAGTGGCTCATGCCTGTAATCCCAGCACTTTGGGAGGCTGAGGTGGGTGGATCACTGGAGGTCAAGAGTTCCAGACCAGCCTGGCCAACATGGTGAAACCCCGTCTCTACAAAAATACAAAAATTAGCTGGGCATGATGATGGGTGCCTGTAATCCCAGGTACTCTGGAGGCTGAGGCAGGAGAATCACTTGAGCTTGGGAGGCAGAGTTTGCAGTGAGCCAAGATCGAGCCATTGCACTCCAGCCTGGGCAACACAGCAATTCTCCATCTCAAAAAATAAATTAATTAATTAATTAAATAAAATAATACATTTGCAAAATACCATTTTCCATCTTCTTAAAGATAATGGTCTGTTGGTTCCCTGCTTTGAGAAATATTAAAATTCTTAACTTGTTACAACTTCCTCATCTTCCCTTCCCTCTCCCTGACATCCACGTCAAGTAATATATAATTACTTCCTCTTTATAACCACAAAGCAGTTGATGAGTTTATCCTATTTTTCATATATTCTCCCTTCTTCCCTCTCTCTTTTTTTTTTTTTCTCAGAAACAGGGTCTCACTCTGTTGCCCAAGCTAGAGTGTAGTGGCAGAATCATAGCTCACTGCAGCCTTGAACTCCTGGGCTGAAACAATCCTCCTGCCTCAGTCTCCCAAGTAGCTGGGACTACAGGTGTGTGCCACCACATTTAACTATTTTTTTAAATATACATTTATTTTTGTAGAGATGGAGTCTTGCTATGTTGCCCAGGCTGTTTTTGAATTCCTAGCCTCCAGTGATCCTCCCACCTCGGCCTTCCAAACTGCTGGGATTACAGGCGTGAGCTACTGCGCCCGGCCTTCCCCCATTTGTCATGGTTGCACTTTATCTACATTGTCAGCACATATAACAATTATATACCATTCTGTCACCTTTCTCCTCAATATTTACTTTTAGTTTTACAATGAAATATATTCAATATTTACCACTAATCCTCAGTTTGAAGCGTATCCATGTTTTTCTTGATGTCTGAAGTTTGTTCTCTAGTAGATTCCTCAGAAATAATCTCACGGGAACAATAGTTCCTGAGTTCTTACACGTTCATAATAGTTTATCTATGGCCTTTGTACTGTATGGTCAGCTCAGCTGGATAAAAATGCATAGCTTACATTTTCTTGAATATTTTAAGCATGTCACCTTATTGTCTCCTGGCATAAAGTGTTTCCACTGAAAACTCTGAGGAAAATCTCATTTTTTTTTTTTTTTTTCTGAGACGGTGTCTCGCTCTGTCGCCCAGGCTGGAGTGCAGTGGTGCTATCTTGGCTCACTGAAACCTCAGCCTCCCAGGTTCAAGCGATTCTCCTGCCTCAGCCTCCTGAGTAGCTGGGATTACAGCTGCCCCCCACGATACCCAGCTAATTTTTTGTATTTTTAGTAGAGACGGGTTTTTACCATGTTGGCCAGGCTGGTCTCGAACTCCTGACCTCAAGTGATCCACCCACCTTGGCCTCCCAAAGTGTTGGGATTACAGGCATGAGCCACTGGGATGGGCCCTGTTTCCTTTCTTTTTTCTCCTTTCCATCCTCTATTTACTGTAATTTTTAGTGCTATTTATTATTCTCTCTTTTGTTCCTTCCAGTTTAGTCTTTATTTCTGAAACATTTTTCTGTTATTTCTAACTCTTTTCTAAGCTCTGTTTTCTCTTTATGTCTTATTGCCTACCCACTCTATTTCTGAGTGAGCTTTAAACTGTTCAGTTTGTATCACTCTTTCATAGCTTCTATTATTTTCTTAATTTCTTTTGTTCATTTAAAAATATTACATTACAGGCCGGGTGCAGAGGCTCGCGCCTGTAATCCCAGCATTTTGGGAGGCCGAGGCAGGGTGACTGCTCGAGGCCAGGAGTTTGAGACCAGCCTGGACAACATATCGTCCTGTCTGTACCAAAAATTTCTAAAAAATCAGCCAGTCGTGGTGGTGCATGCCTGTGGTCCCAACTACTTAGGAAGTTGAGGTGAGAGGATCCCTTGAGCCCTGGAGGCCAAGGCTGCCATGAGCTGTGATTGTGCCACTGCACTTCCAGCCTGGGTGACAGAGCAAGACTCTGCCTTTAAACAAAATTACATTACAGTCTTCTGCTTTGTGGCCATATTTTTTTGGTTGCTTCATTTCTGTAGGCATGTTATTATTGCTATCCTATTTTTTCTTACAATTTCTATGAGGTTTAACCAAAATATTTTTCTGTTGCTCATGTTTAAGTGAGATTGGTTTCCCTGTGCTTTCAGGAGAATGTTCCCGTATTGGAGTTGCGTTGGGCCAGGATAACTTCCCCAGCTTCATGGTGCTACAGATCCCTTTTCTGTTGTTACCTTGAAGTCTTAAGAAATATGTTTGATCAGGTGGCTCATGCCTGTAATCCCAGAACTTTGGGAGGCTGAGGCGGGCAGATCACCTGAGATCAGGAGTTCGAAACCAGTCTGGCCAACATGGTGAAACCCCGTTTCTATTAAAAACAAAAAAATTAGCCAGGTGTGGTGGCACGCGCCTGTAATCCCAGCTACTCAGGAGGCTGAGGCAGGAGATTCGCTTGAACCCAGGAGACAGAGGTTGCAGTGAGCCAAGATCATGCCACTGCACTCCAGCCTGGGGCATGGAGCGAGACTCCGTCTCAAAAAAAAAAAAAAAAAAAAAAACATTTGCTCAGTGTAACCACCTTGCCAATAGTCTTGGATATGTATCCCTCTTGTTCTGTTTCCAACAGGTATCTACACCTTCTTTCTCCTTCATCTCCAGACTATCTGTCTGGGTCTATTTGTACACTATTCACTTAGATATTCCTCAGTGAGTGAGGGCTTCAGGTTTCTCTCTGGAGATTTTCTGGAGCACCGAGGACCCAGGCCGCCCTGCTTCCCTCAAGCCTTCCAGCACTCCCATTGTACTCACCTGAGAACCAGAACCTGCATAGCTGCCTCCAGCTGTGACTGTTCTGTTTCACCAGCCAAGGTCTCCAGTCTGAGTGGGCGCCTTCCTTTCGCAGGTGAGTACTTGCTGGTGATTTCTAAATTCAGCCTTTGGCTTCTCTGTGCCTCCTCCTTCACTGTTGATGATACTCCACAGGTCCTTCTGCAGTTTGGTTGCACCAGCTCATATTCTAAGGTTTGTGGGGGATATTTTGTCCCCTGGTTTGTTGAAGCAATCACTTGCATCTTTTTTTTTCCTTTTCTTTCCTCGTTACTTTGCTTGGGGGGTTCTATGCCACATAGATCTCTCTGTCTCCCCAGCAGCTGAAAGCTAAAATTGTTTCACTGAATAGAGTTACCTTACTCAAGAATAGCCTCTTTCTCAGGATTGCTTCACATCTGATGGCTGGTTGACATGGGAAGATAAGGGCCTGGGCTCCTCACCCCATCTGGGGACAATTCTGAAGGGTCA
Organism: Hylobates moloch; assembly: GCF_009828535.3. Taxonomy (NCBI): domain Eukaryota; kingdom Metazoa; phylum Chordata; class Mammalia; order Primates; family Hylobatidae; genus Hylobates; species Hylobates moloch. Next base: position 45,160,186 of record NW_026652283.1, read on the forward strand.
GTCTACCCATGGGATCAACTAAGGCCTTATTGGGACTTCAGTCACTGTCACACTTCCCCCTTTGCCCAGTCATGCTTTTCTCTTTCCCTCCACAGGTGTTGATACTGAGAGTACGCCCTAATAAACTTCCACCATGCTGATCTGTTTCAGAGTCTGCTTCCAAGGAACTCAACTGGTGGCACTCTTCTTTTTTCCTTTTTTTATTTAGAATCTCATCCCCACAACAATTTTCTTTAAAGATCTCAATTGGCTTTATTTGTCATTCTAGAATCAGGTAACATTTCATTTCATAAAATAGAAAAAGTGTTTCTGGTACTCAGTTTCCATGAGGGGATATGGAGGGATACAAACAACTCCCCTATTCTCTCCAGTGTACTCTGGCCTTTCGCTCTAGAATAAGGTGTGTGTGCTCTTGCCTAGAGACGGGAGGAAAACATGTAACTTCAGGTCACCCCCTGCTAGAAAGACCCCCAGACAACTTTGTTTAGAACCCATCTCGGTGTTTTTGTTTGTTTTTAACGAATAAGCTGGCCAGGTGCGGTGGCTCATGCCTGTAATCCCAGCACTTTGGGAGGCTGAGGTGGGAGGATCACTTGAGACCAGGAGTTTGAGACCGGCCTGAGCAACATAGTGAGACTCTGTTTCTATGAAAAAAAAAAAAAAAAAAAATTAAATTAGCTGAGTGTGGTGGTGCACACCTGTAGTCCTAGCTGCTCAGGAGGCTGAGGCAGGAGGATTGCTGGAGCTCGTTCAAAATTGCAATGAGCTATGATAGCCCCACTCCATTCACCCTGGACAACAGAGCTAGACCCTTTCTCAAAAAGAAAAAGAAAAGAAAAAAGAACAAGCCTAGCTCATAGTATACAGAACAAGGTAAGAGTGACAGGATTTCAAAATGTGCCCACAATTTCTGAGTGTGAGAAAGTAATCACAATCTCGTCCCCATTTTTTTGGCAGCTGTTTGTGCCCACAGATTTTTTTTTTTTTTTAAGACGGAGTTTCACTCTTGTTGCCCAGGCTGGAGTGCAATGGCATGATCTCAGCTCACCGCAACCTCCACCTCCTGGGTTCAAGCAATTCTCATACCTCAGCCTCCCGAGTAGCTGGGATTACAGGCGCGTGCCACCATGCCCGGCTAATTTTGTATTTTTAGTAGAGACGAGGTTTCTCCATGTTGGTCAGGCTGGTCTTGAACTCCCAACCTCAGGTGATCCACCCGCCTCAGCCTCCCAAAGTGCTGGGATTACAGGTGTGAGCCACCACACCCGGCCTATGCCCACAGGTTCTTAGCTGCATTTCAGGTACCCGTCTCAGGTCAGACCCCACTGCCACAGAAGCAAAAGCAGCTCTGGGTCTTAGGACTTCTTGGACAATTAAACATTCTTTCCTTCAATCAGAGGACAAGAGCAGCGTGAGTGCTTGACGATGGCTTTGATAGGGAAAAGGAGGAAAGACCCTTTTGATCAGCCTCAGTCTCTGGGTGAAATTTCAATTTCCATCCAATGCGGAATATAAAATCAAAGTAGTCTTGTTGATAGAGAGGACACATGGCAAACCCTGGAAAAGTTGCTATTATATGAAGCTTTTATTCCCCTTGTCAAATCCTCTGTTCCATTTTTACATAAAACAGTTTTGAGGGATGGTGATGGTCCCTGCATTGTTTTTGTCTTTAATGGCAATGTCTTTAATATTTAGCCACTTAATAGGTTTGCTCTTAGTGTCTGAAAACAAAACCACACACACAAAACTCTTTATCATGATTAGGAAATGTCCTTTATCTCCTGTTTTACTTAAGTGTTTTTACTAGAAATGGTTCTTGAATTATCACTACTGCCATAAAATATAATTGTGTGGTTTTCATTTTTTTTTTTTTTTTTTGAGACAGGGCCTGGCTCTGTCACCCAGGCTGGAGAGAATAATGACACAATCTCAGCTCACTGCAGCCTCTGTCTCCTGGGCTCAAGTCATCCTCCCGTCTCCACCTCCCAATTAGCTGGGACTACAGGTGTATACCACCATGCCTGACTAATTTTTGTATTTTTTGTAGAGATGGATTTTCATCATGTTGCCCAGGCTGGTCTTGAACTCCTGGGCTCAGGAACTCCTCCCACCTCGGCTTCCCAAAGTGCTGGGATTAGAAGTGTGACCTACCGCACCCGGCCTGTGGTTTTCAATTTTATTTTATCGATGTGATTAATTAAATTGTTGGGTTTCCTAATGTTGAACTATTCCCAAGGGCTTCAAATAAATTCTGTTTTCAGGTTTATTCTTAGGTGCTTAATAGTTTTTGTTGCTATAGTGAATGGGATCTTACTTTCGATTACATTTTCTAATTGGTTATTGCTGTTATATAGGAAAGCTATTGATTTTGTACATTGATCTTGTATGTGGTCACCTTGCTGAATCCTCTTATTAGTTCTAATGGTTTGTCAATTGATTTTTTTAGGTTTTTCTATATAAGCAATAGTGTCATCTGCAAATAATCACAATTTGCCTCTTCTTTTCTAATGTTTATGCTTCTTAGTGTCTTCTTTCTCTTCTTGAATTAGAGAGAACATCTGGTACCATTCTGAACAGTAGTGGTAAAGGACATTCTCATCTTACTTCTAACTCCAGTTGGAAAGCTTCTATTGTTTCACCATTACGTATGGCATTTGCTGTAGGTTTTTTACCATTGTTTTATTAAAAACAAAACATGTATCAATTAAGCATTTTTCCATAGTTTGCTAGGAGATTTTTTCTTCTTTTATATTATTAATGTGCATTTAATTTATTCAGATAATTAGGTTTTTTATGTTTACATCATTAATAAGTATATATATTCTAATGCTGAACCACCTTAGCAAAGCTGGGATAAATCCTCCTTAGACTTCACAAATTGTTTTTTTTTTTTTTTTTTTAAGACAGAGTCTCGCTTTGTCACCCAGGATGGAGTGCAGTGGTGCAATCTTGGCTCACTGCAACCTCTGCCTCCCGGGTTTGAGTAATTCTTCCGCCTTAGCCTCCTGAGTAGCTGCGATTACAGGCACACACCACCATGCCTGGCCAATTTTTGTATTTTTAGTAGAGATGAGTTTTCACCATGTTGGCCAAGCTGGTCTCAAATTCCTGACCTCAAGTGATCCACCTGCCTCAGCCCCCCAAAGTGCTGGGATTACAGAAATGAGCCATCGCACCTGGCTAAATTGTTCTTTTAATACACTGTTATATTTAATTTGTTGTTGTTGATTTTTGGGACAGGGTCTTGCTCTGTCACCCAGGCTGAGTGCAGTGGCACAATCACAGTGCACTGCAGCCTCCGATTCGTAGGCTGAAGTGATCTTCCTGCTTCAGCCTCCCAAGCAGCTGGAACTACAAATGCGTGCCATCGTACCAGGCCAAGTTTAAAAAAAAAGTTTTGTAGAGGTGGGCTCTTGCTATGTTGCCCAGGCTGGTCTCAAATGCCTGGCCTCAAGCAATCCTCCCTCCTCCCAAAGTGCTGGCCTTACAGGTGTGAGCCACTGTGCCCAGCCATGCGAGATTTAATTTATTAACATTTTATTCAGGATTTTTGTTTTATTGTTCATAAATGAGATCTTTTTTTTTTTCTGTTGTCTGGCTTTGGTTTCAGTATATACTAGTCAGTAAATTGTGTTGGGTGGCATTCCATCTTTTCTTACATTCTTTTCTTCTTCTTTTTTTTTTTTTTTTGACAGGGTCTTATTTTGTTGCCCTTGAGTGCAGTGTCCATGTCCTGGGCTCAGGCAATCCTCCTGCCTCAGCCTTCTGAGTGGCTAGGACTACAGGTGCGTATCACCATGCCCGGCTAATTTTTACTTTTTTTTTTTTTTTTGTAGAGACAAGGTCTTGCCATTTTGCCCAAGTTGGTCTTGAACCCCTGGCCTCAAGTGATTCTCCTGCCTTGGCCTCCCAAAGTGCTGGCAATCCATGTGTGAGCCACTGTGCCCAGCCCTTACTTTCTTAAATAATTTACATAAGATGAGAATTACATATTCTTCAAAGGCTGTCTTGATAGGCTCTGGTATTTATATTATGCTATTTTCATAAGTTGAGAACAATTTTAACTAATATGCTCTAAAGCTGGGGTCCCCAATCCCTAGGCCATGGACTGGTACCAGCACTTTGGTAGGCCGAGGCAGGCAGATCACTTGAGGTCAGGAGTTCGAGACCAGCCTGGCCAACATGGTGAAACTCCGTCTCTATTAAAAATACAAAAATTAGCTGGGTGTGGTGGCGGGCGTCTATAATCCCAGCTACTCGGGAGGCTGAGGCAGGAGAATCTCTTGAACCTGAGGTTGCAGTGAACCGAGATCGCACCACTGCACTCCAGCCTGGGCAACGAGCGAGACTCCATCTCAAATAAAATAAAATAAATAAATAAAATAAAGTTGACTTGAATTAACAATAATCTGTTACTTGAAGGTCAAATAGAACTCACCTATTTATAATTTTCAGCCTGTTACCTTTCAAAATTGTAGCTCATTCTTGTTTTTCTATGGTTATTGCTCTATCTGGTTCTCCAACTCTTTTTGGAACAATTTTGGCTACTTGTACTTCCTAGAAAATATAACTAAGAACTACGACTTGTAGCTGACACAGGAATTGGTATCAGAAAGGCATGGATTTGGTATTTAGGTTTGGGCAGTAAAAATCTAGCTGAACTTAAAGATAGCCCTTGGCTTGCAGAGAATAGATTATCACCTGCAATTGATTATTACCTGAATGATAGATTCCTTGAAGGCAAAACTTTGGGGGAACCAAGCAATTTTTCTCACAGAATTTGATGGGGGGGGGGGGTGGGGGCAGAGGGAATTTGTGAACTGTGCAGTGAAGAGGGGTTTCTTTTAACTATTCTGGTCAGACTGAAAAAAAAAAGAGCTCAATACCCTAAAATTTGGCTCAAGATAAGTCTCAAATCATTGACTTTCTATGTGTATGATAAAAATAATTTATCTCTTGCAGCCATGGAGCTATTTATAGCTGGAATTGAAATTCAAAATGTGATACCAATAATTGCTGTAGCACAATATGAGTGAAATTCACACACTGTCAGGTCTCTCATGTGAATGCTGGGGCACTGATCAGAAAAGAAGGCATTTAGATAACTCAGGCCATCCCAGATTCTACCCTCTTGAGCCTCTCTCTTGCCAGCAGAAATGGCTCTTCTTCCCCTGATGTGGCTAATGGATGACTTCTTAAAATCACTGTCAGCAGGAGGAAATAGAGGTGATAGTTCTGACACCTTCTGGTAAATCAAGAATGCACTAGGGTCAAAGCAACTTAGATTCACTGAAATAAAGTACAGTGGACCCTTGAACACACGGGTTTGAACTGCGCATGTCCACTTATGCACAGGTTCTGCAGGGCCAGCTGCAGGACTTGAGTATGCATGGATTTGGGTATACATGGGGGTCCTGGAGACAATCCCCCAGGTACACTGAAGAACAAACTGCAAATCCCATGAAAACACATCTCAGTGACGTTTCTGGAGGTCTAGTGTTATAGGATATGTCACAATGTTCCCTCATGAGAACAAGTTGCTTCACGTTATAAACCCCAAACATAAAAAGAGAAATAATACTGTATGTTATAGTTTCTAAGATGCATATTTTTTCACATTAAAACATAATTTATTGAGGTAAAATCTACCTAACGTAAAATTAAAATGAACAATTCAGTGGCATTTAGTACATTCGCAAGGTTGTTGTCACACCCTCTCCCCCATTTTAACATCTCTGAAATGGCAATGCATCTTATAATGAATGGTAATCATGGCTTAATTGATCGTGGGCTTTTTTTCTTTTTTTTTTTTGAGACAGCGTCTCGCTCAGTCAGCCAGGCTGGAGTGCAGTGGCATGAACATGGCTCACTGCAGCCTTGACATCCTGGGCTCCAGAGATCTCCCTGCCTCAGCCTCCCATACAGCTGGGGCCACAGGTGCACACCTCTGCGCCTGGCTAATTTTTTTATTTTAATTTTTTTGTAGAGATGGGGTCTCGCTGTGTTGCCTGGCTGGTCTCAAAGTCTTGGCCTTACATGATCCTCCTGCCTCAGCCTTCTAGAGTGTTGGGATTACAGGCATAAGCCACCGTGCCTGGCCTGATGGTGTTTTTAAAAACGTTCTTTCGTCATGAAATATAAATGAAGGCGTGCCTTACAGTTGATAGCATCTTAGATGAGTTGCAATATGGTACTTGGTGCCTTTCTCGGAATTTTGGGGCAACACACATCATCTTTAAGTGTCGTGCACTCACCCATTTACTCAGTAACCTGAAAGGCTGTCAGCATTCAGAGGAAATCTGAGTAAGGGAAATTCTTGAATTGGTCTAGGCTGCAAGGTAAGTCAATATGCCCCCTGGCCTGCATGGCCCACCAGATCCAATCATGTTTAGGTCACCATGCTGATAGAGTTTATCCCAAGCCCAGGAGGAACACTGCAAAAGCCCCCGAGATTTGTGAAGAAAGCCATGCCCTCTGGCAAATAACTGATCTTTCTTTGAGAAAGAGCTTCCACTTGCTCCTCGGCCCTGATAGACACTGAATGCTTGTCCATGGGACAACCAGGCTGCCTTGCAAACTGAACTGCCCTCACAGCCTGCAAACTTTTTTTTTTTTTTTTTTTGAGACAGAGTCTCACTCTGTCGCCCAGGCTGGAGTACAATGGCACAATCTTGGCTCACTGCAACCTCCGCCTCCCGGGTTCAAGCGATTCTCCTGCCTCAGCCTCCTGAGTATCTGGGATTACAGATGCCTACAGCCATGCCCAGATGTTTCTTTTTTCTTCTTCTTCTTTTTTTTTTTTTTTTGTATTTTCAGAACTCTGGGTGGCTGTGCTGTGATTCTGCTGTTAGGATTGCCAGAGACTATACATGAGATCTTTGTCACCAGATAATTCCAATATCATTGGGTCTGTTGGATAATCAGTCCCAAATGGCAGCATATCTTTTTTTTTTTTTTTTTTTTTTTTTGAGACAGAGTCTCGCTCTGTCGCCCAGGCTGGAGTGCAGTGGCACAATCTCGGCTCACTGCAAGCTCCGCCTCCCGGGTTCACGCCACTCTCCTGCCTCAGCCTCTCCGAGTAGCTGGGACTACAGGCGCCCGCCACCACGCCCGGCTAATTTTTTTGTATTTTTAGTAGAGACGGGGTTTCACCATGGTCTCGATCTCCTGACCTCGTGATCCGCCCGCCTCGGCCTCCCAAAGTGCTGGGATTACAAGCGTGAGCCACCGCGCCCGGCCTAAATGGCAGCATATCTTGCACGGTGACCTGGATGTCACACAGAACCCCTTCTTGAGCCAGGCCCCTCTCAAAACTGATAGGTTACCTTGTAAATGAGTCAGAGCATGATCAAATATTGTTCATATTCCTCCAAATCCAAACAGGACCACCAACTTTTGTAACTCTGTCTTCAAGGTGGGTGGAGCAAGGTGCAGCACTTTATCTCTTACTTTAATTTTTATTTACTTAGTTTAGTTTGGAAAGCAAAATAATTGACTTGCAAAAAAAATTCTGTAAGAAAGTCCAGACTTTAGAAGGACTGGTTAACCAAATAATAAATATAACATAAAAAAGATAAGCAAACTTACCAATTTGTTCATGGTGGAAAAACAGCAATTCTGTCTCAAAATTATGAGAGTTCTGTCAGAGATCAGCATTGCAAAAATCGGGAATAAAGTTGTCTTTGCTACGGCATCAGTAGTAGGGTACTGGAAAGAATAAAGCTTTCATTTATTTTGGGTTTAGAATTATTCAGTGTGGCCCTATTTTTGTATTGTTTTGTTTATCTCCAGGAACAAAGTGCTTGTTTTTTTTTTTTCACTTCTTCCCTGATTGAGGGATGTGATTTGCAAGTCTACTCAAAATACAGGCAGAGAAAGATGTCAGTCTTGCTCCAGTCCCTCTTTGGGGTCTATTACCGTTCATAAGCACAGATTTGCCCATCCAAGTTTCTTTAGTGATTTCTGATTTGATCTGATGTTTTGTTGCTGTCATTGTTTTGAGACAGTGTCTTGCTCTGTCACCCAGGCTGGAGCTCCATATGGAGCACCATAACAGCTCACTGCAGCCTCAACCTTCTGGGCTGAGGTGATCCTCCCACCTCAGCCTCCCAGGTAGCTGGGACGACAGGTGTGCGCCACCACACTCAGCTAATTTTTGTATTTTTTGTAGAAATGAGATTTCACCGTATTGCCTAGACTGGCCTTGAACTCCTGGGCTCGAGCGATTCACCCACCTTGGCCTCCCAAAGTATTGGGATTACAGGCATGAGCCACCACACCTAGCCTGATTTTTGTTTTATTTGTCGAGTTTTATTCACATAGGTGTAACGGAAGGTATTAATTTATTCACAAAGACCTCCTTGTTGTTTGGTCAACAAAACACTAAATTTTAAGATTTAACTTTTGTTAACCCTAGGGTTGTAACTTACCTTTACATAGTCAAATTTATCAATTATTTCCTATATGGTTAGTAGTTGCTTCCTTTTTATTGAGGTATAACTTTCATAAAATAAAAGGCACATTCTTAAATGTACCAGCTCAACGATGTTTACATAGGAATGTATGCCAACACCCAGATCAAGATGTAGAACATTCCCAGCACTCCAAGAGGCTCATGCCTTCTCCCCATTGGTGCCCCTCCCACTGTTTTGATCTCTATCATGATAGATTAGTTTTGTCTGGTTTTGAACTTCATGTGAATGAAATTATACATTATGTATTCCTTTGTGCCTTTCTTCTTTCATACAACATTTTGTCAGTGAGATGCATTCATATCCTTGCATGTAGCAGTATTTTTTTCTTTCTCATTGCTTGTGGTATTCCATTGTATGACTATACTATTATTTATACTTTTGAATTGTTTCCAGTTTGGGACTATTATGAATAACAGTGTTATGATCATTTCTGTATATGTCTTTCTGTGAACATAAGCACTTATTTCTCTTAGGAATATACCTAGGAGTAGAACTGCTGTGACATCAGGGATATGGATGTTTGACTTTAGTAGATAGTGTCAATGTTTCTATGTGGTTGTAATAATTTTATTTCCACCAGTAATGTATGAGAGTTCTGTTGCTTCACATCCTCACCAACACTTGGTATTGTCAGTCTTTTCACTTTTAGCTATTCTTGTGAGGCAAATATAAACTACTAATGTTGAAATCAAGAAGAGATAGACTAATAAGTGTTTAAAATAATCCTTAAAGACTCCCTTTGCCCCCAAACAAAAAAAGTCCTGAGGGTTTTATCGGTCATTTCTACTAAACTAAAATGTATGTGTGTGTGTGAATGTGTGTGTGTTGCGCATTGTTCAAAGGGTAGAAAAAGAATGAAGGTTCCTGACTCATTTTAGAAGACAAGCATAATTCTGATTCCAAAATCACATCAGGATAGTTAAAAGAAAAGAAAATTATAGGCCCATTTCAGTTATAAATTGATTTTTTAAAAATCCTAAATAAACTATTAGCTAGCTAAGCCCCAAAGTATACCTTCTTTACATATGTATTATGATCAGATGGATTTCATTCCATAAATGTAACATCACAAAATCTGTTAACACACTTCAGTAGTAGACTAAAGGAGATAATTCTTATAAATATATCAACTGATAACAATTGATGAAAAGCTTTTTTTTTTTTTGCTAAAGATGATCACCTTAAGGAATAAATAACTCTTAGAAAACTAAGAAGAATGTTCCTTAATTTGGGAAAGAGTATATACAAACAACCTGGAGCAAATGTTATGTTTAATAGAAAAAATTTAAATGCACTCCCCTTAAGATCTGGAAAAACACAAGGATGCCCACGACCACACCTGCTGTTTAACCAATTACTGGAGGTACTGGAAAATGCTAAAAGAAAAAGAAATAAGGTGTATAAATTGAAAGGAGGTGATAAACTTGTCATTATTTGCAGATAACATGGTCATCTTTCTCTAAACATCTGGAATCCATTGCCACTGCTACAACCTTAGTTCAGTTTCCCAACACCTCTAACCTAGATAGTCACAACTGCCCTCTAGTCTCCTAAACTCTGGCCTGGTCCACCTTCCACAGCGCACAGTCTGCCTGTCTTTCCTTCTTCCCTTCATTCCTTCCTTTTATTATAGAAGAGGTACACATTCATTATAGAAAGTATAGAAAATATAAATTGCCAGATAAAAACAAGTGATGGAATCATTTCGGTTTAGTCCTTTCCAGAATTTTTTCTATGTATATACACATTTATAAAAACAGAGAGACCACTAACTTTCCCTGACCAGACTATGGAAAGCAGTTCTCCAACCCATCGCTCTATTTCATTTCCTTCCTAGCTCTTGTTACCATCAAAACTTACATTATCAATTTTATTGTCTATTTCCTTAGTGTTTCTCCTTCTCCACTAAATATAAGCTCCACCAGTAGCTATTTGTATCTCGTTCACCCACTGCATGCCCAGAGTCTAGAACAGTGCCTGGCACATACATTCATTTATGTACTGTGATCCCTGTCTTCACAGAAATGAGTCTATTAGAGATATATATTAAACAAATAATTACACAATTAATTAACTACAACTAGGGTCAAGTGTTTCAGGCAGCCAATTGCTCTGTCCCCTTCTGGCTCCAAGGACCATTTCCTTACCCTGTGGACAATTTCTGCTGTAAGACTGTGGCTTCCTCTGGAAACTATTTGGAGCTCAGTAGATCCATCCAGGAATCAGGCCCAGGAACAGGTTTGTACCTCCAGACCTAGTTCTCCAAAGTTTTGGGGCCTAGTCAGGCTTGTGGCTACAGCTGTTGTATCCCCTTGTCTTCTCCAGGCCAGAACAGGCTACAACACTTATAGCTAAGTTGTGCAAACTGTCTGCTCCTCTAGTCCCTGCTGGTTATCTTTGGCAGGTCTTGGGGTCTGGCCTTCTTAATGCCTTAACAAGCCCCACCCTATCCCCCAGGCTATGTGTCCTTCAAATTGACAGGCTGGTTTGCAGACTGCTGAAGTTGGGAGCTGCTTTCCTTGTCCCTTCTGCCCTTCCTCAGGACCTCCTGTCTGTCTCTCTCTTTCCAGGAAGATCTCCAGGTTTATTCCCTTGAGGGATACTTCTAAGCTGGTTCGTGCTTGGGGCTGTGTTTTGGGCTTCTTTGTAGCCCAAAGAGAGCAGCTAGCTCCTGCACTAGTGAAGTGCCATGAAGCTGGCCTCCAGGAAAGCCCCACGAGGCCACAACCCACAGATATCTCCATCAGAGGAGGTGCAAATGAGGGCCCACACGTTACTCCATTTTGGCAGCCGCCCTAGGAAGCTCTGCCTTATTTCTTCACCTTCAAGCTTATCACAATTTAAAGTTTATCTCTTCACCTCCAAGCTTAGCACAGTGCCTAGTACATATCAGTACTTAATGAAGAGGGGGCAATTCAAATCATTAACTCATTTAATAAAAAAAATAGTAAATGTCCCAGGCACTGTGCTAATGTTTTACAAGGATTCTTGGTCTTTCATTTACACAGGTGCCATTACAATTTCCATTCTGCAAATGAAGAAAAAGGTCCAGAGAAATTAAGTGACTTCCCAAAGTCACAAAGTTCTGGTATCTCTTCACTGCCTGAGACGCAACGGAGCATCGTAGAGGGAAAATGCCAGAAAGCAGGCAGTGCACCAACGAAGACAGGCTCGCGGGAGAACCAAACGGTGGTAAGCTCAGCACGGCCAGTAGCTTTCACCCTCGGTTGCCAGTCGGCTCCGTTTCCTACAACACCGACCGGAAGTGTTTCTGTCGGCCGCGTTCCGAATGAGCACCGCCGGAAGTTTCTGCCGCGGCTTTGCGGGGACTGGGGAGTGGTAGTGGGGGCTGCAGCTGCGCGACCCAGGTGCGGAGGTGCGAGGGCCCAGGTGGCTGAAGGGGCCGTTAGGAACATCCAAGCGGTGGGACACAGGCAGAACCCCGACCTGACCTGGACCACCCTCCTCTTGGCCCGCCCCTTCACCTCGCCTCCGCTTAGGTCTGGATTGGCCCCGCCTCCTGACCTGAGCCTGGTCCTTCCTCAGGCACTGACCCTTGACCTCCGGTGGCTCCCCCATCTCTCAGGCGCGATGGCTACGGGCGCGGATGTACGGGACATTCTAGAACTCGGGGGTCCAGAAGGGGATGCAGCCTCTGGGACCATCAGCAAGAAGGACATTATCAACCCGGACAAGGTAGCAGGGGCACCTGAAAGCGTTGGCTAGGGGAGGGTAGGGGAGTGAAGATGGGGAGGAGTGACAACGGAAGAGAGATGGGGCAAGGGATGGGTGCTACACTTACAGTGAGTTGGGCGATAAAAGGGGTGACATAACAGGACAGGGAATATGTGTCATCCTTGATGGGAGGGAGGAGGTGGGACATCGTGGGAGATGGTGGGACCAAGAGGGTATGACACCTCTAAGAGATGAGAGGACCAGGCAAGTGTGATTTTTGCAAGATATTGTTGGGGAGCGACCAAGACACTGTAATAGTCTGAGAGTTGGTGGGATGGGGAGGGGACTGCTCTGATTTGGGAGTAGGGTGGTGTCCCTGGGAGTGGGTTTCTGTGCCTTTACAGTGTGTCAGTTTGCCTGTCATTGACCCTGTAGGTGCTGGTTTGTTCAGGGATTGAGCTGGGCTAAAGAATTTTCAGGAAAGGGTCTAGGCTGTGGTTCCTTTCTGTGGTTTCCTTCCTCAGAAAAAATCCAAGAAGTCCTCTGAGACACTGACTTTCAAGAGGCCCGAGGGCATGCACCGGGAAGTCTATGCCTTGCTCTACTCTGACAAGAAGCAAGTATTGGAGTCCCAAGTCCCCCAGGTTTTGGCCCCTGATTCACCTGCCATGCCCCTAACTCCTAGTTTTCTCTTCCAATTTTCTCCTCCCCAGCAAGAGCTCCTGCTTGCTTAGCAGGATGCGGAGGACCTGAAATCTCTTGCTCCAGGACATGACTTTCTTGCTATAGGGTAGGGTAGATCAGCTCCCTGGGACAAAAAGCTCTTTAACACACCTTCTGATTCTAACCTCCCATCTCCCTAAACCTCACTGCCAGGGATGCACCCCCACTGCTACCCAGTGACACTGGCCAGGGATACCGTACAGTGAAGGCCAAGTTGGGCTCCAAGAAGGTGCGGCCTTGGAAGTGGATGCCATTCACCAACCCGGCCCGCAAGGACGGAGCAATGTTCTTCCACTGGCGACGTGCAGCGGAGGAGGGCAAGGACTACCCCTTTGCCAGGTTCAATAAGGTGAGCTACCTTCATTCGGACACAGGCCAAGATTGCCCTCCCACTTTGAGCTATTTGTGCGAGCTCTCCAGTCTCCTAGGGTTGGTTCTGGGGGCACGCTTATGCCCAACTGTGATTACCCACTCAATCCTCGTGGCAAATGCATGCAGAGTAGGACTCTGTGGGTCTTTTCTGCCCAAGAGATCCTGTTCTTTCCCGGACCTGCTCTGGTTTTTCATGGCTTTTCTTGGTCTTTCAAATGTTGCTGTTCCTCAGAGCTGTATCCTAGGTGCTCTAGTCTTCTTGTTCTCTACTTTCTTAGTATGAACCCTGTGGCTTCACTTACCCTCTCTACATGTCACCAATCCAGAGCAGTGGTTCCTTCGCATCCAGTCATTTACTAATATCTCTTTCTGAATGCTCCACAGGTACCTTACATCAGGTAGGTACCCTGAACAGAGCTCATCATCTTCCCTCTGTCAGTCCCAAATCTGTTCCCCATCTCAGTGAATGGCACCATCTTCCACCCAGTTGCCCAAACCAGAAACTTGGGGGACCATCCTTGACTTAGTCTTCTCCCTTAGTCCTCACAGTATTTAAATCAACAACAGAACAAAGAATGTAGGGGAAAACAAACAACAAACATGTAAGGAAATAAATTGGAGTCTTTCAAATAAGAGCCATCAATAACACGAAACCAGGATTTGAATGGATATGAAATGAGATAAAGAGTGAACTTGTAGGTGTAGGGGAGTCCTACCTTAGGTTGGTCAGGGAGGGCCTCTCTGAGAACGTGGCATTTGAGCTAGATGCCAGTGATACATCTATTTATTGAGTCCTGTTGATTCTTTTTCCATAATAAATCACATCTCTGACTATATTCTTCATCCCCTGTGCCAGCCCCCTAGTCCAAGCTGAGTTATCTCTGTAGCTCAGCAGAGCAGGGCCTTCCCAGACTCACCCAGCCAGTGAGAGACAGAGCTAGATTGGGCTAGGTTTCCTAGTCCATTACTTAAGTCATTGTACAGTGTGGCCACACAGCTGCTGCAGCCTGGAATAGCCTAGACTTAGAGCCTAAAAGCCTCATTTACCTCTTCCCTAACCAATCTTTGTCCCCAGGCTGGAGTGTCACTTGTTATACCCTATGCATCAAACTTCCCACACGGTACCAAAATTATTTTTTCAGCTGCAGTATGAGCTTTGAGAGGCTAAGATCCCTGCCTGTCATATGCAGCACTGTGTCTCCAGCATAGGTATTGCAGCCCCATGGTAAATATTTGTTGAATGAATGAAAAAATGTCTTCCCCACTTGACTACGAGCTACTTGAGAGAACTGGCTGCACAGTTCCTGAGAGTTTTTTTTTTTTTCCTTCTTTGAGACAGGGTCTCTTTCTGTCTGTCAGGCTAGAGTGCAGTGGTGTGATCTCAGCTCATTGCATCCTCCATCTCCAGGGCTCAAGCGATCCTCCCACCTCAGCCTCCCGAGTAGCTGAGACCACCGGCATGTACCAACATGCCTGGCTAATTTTTGTGTTTTTTTTAGAGACCGGGTTTCACCATGTTTCCCAGGCTGGTCTCAGACTCTTGGGCTCAAGCGATCTGCCCACCTCAGCCTCCCAAAGTATTGGGATTACAGGCGTGAGCCACCACACATGGCCCTGAGTTGTTGGTTTGTTTTTTAGTTAAATTGAATTAAAATGCATAGGAGAAATACGTAACCAAATCTGGGAAACCAGAGAGACTTCCCAGAGGAGATGATGCCTTTGAGAGCTCAAAAGGTTGAGAAAGTTATCCAGGTAGAAGGCATGTGGAAGTGGAAGGCATTTCAGGCAAGAGCAGAGGTCAAGGGGGAAGTCTGCTATGTTCTAGAAACTGCTAGTCATTTGGCTGCAGTTTAGGGTTCATGAGGGACAGTGGCTACAGGAGGAGGCCAGGTCATTTATTTGCATGTTCATTAATTGATTTGGTAGACACTGATACATACAGTGTGCTGAGTCCTAAAGGTGCGAGATGAACTGGACAACCCTTACTCTTTAGGAGTTTGTGAATTATCTAGAAGATGCTTTATCTTAGATGGAGAGCCTCTGAGGAGTTTAATAAGGGATAGTTGGGGGTAGTGATAAGATAGATATTCTAGAACACTAGGACAGTGTGTCTCAAATAATCTGTGGTGAAGGACATTTTTCTATTTTATTTCCAAACCATCAGAGACTGATAAAGATAATAAAATTATAAAGACAGAATACAAGTCCATGTTTCTTCATATTAGATTCAACAGCATACAATTGCTGTAAAATTGTTATGTAAGTTTTTCAGTGTCTACTCTCAGTTTCCATTCTCATCATAGACCAGGGGTAAGTGTAAACAGCACTGGTTTGCAGACTATCCCTTAAGCAGCACTGTTCAAAGAGATCATGTCTTAGCTGCAGATGGAGAATTGATTGGAAGAGGATTGAATGTGGGCAGAGATCAGTAGGGAGGCTATTTCTCTGATCCAGGAACGTGACAGTGGGTTGGCTGGACTGAGAAGTGGCAATGGAGGCAGAAATTTTGGAGGTAAAAGCCACAGATTTGGTGAAGGGGAGGAGTCAAGGGGAAAGATAGGAATTAAGATGCCTCCCAGGTTTCTGGCTTGAGCAGCCGGGTTGGATGATGGTGATATTGACTGAAATCCAGACTGGAGAAGATAATGTTTGAGAGAGGGACATGAGTTCAGTACTGAGCTAAGTTTGAGGTGCATGGGGGACCTCCAGTAGGAGATGTCCAAAAGGCGACCAGTTTTGGAGCTGGTTGTGGTCTTTAACTGAGAAGAGAGACTTCCCTGATCTAGTCTAGCATTGGCTCCTTCCTTGGGTCTCTGACAGACCCAGCTGGTGGTAGTGCTGTTTGTCTCTGGGGGAGGTCTGTAGGATTGGGGGCGTGGAAGAAGGGAGGAAGGGGCATTGACAGTGCTGCGTATGTTGGGAGTAGGATTCAGGCCCAGCTTCTGTAGAGATGCCTGACCTTGGCAAACTCTGGGGGAGCAGCAAGTCCCACTGTGCCCACTGGGTGGCAGTAGTGCTTCAGACAAGAGTTGTATGGACTAGGGGCTGCTGGGCCTTTCTCCAGGTAATTAGCCATCTGTCCTACCCCAGAGTTGACCTTTGGACTCCACAGAAGCACTTACATGTGGGCCCCTCACCTTAACTATGGGGGCAGGAGTGTGTGTCCCATGACTGAGGCTCTGGAGCTGGAGACAGTGAAGTTGATCCTGGAATAAATCAGAGGCAGGCTACAGTCCCAAACCCTGCTAGGACCTCTAGTCAAGCAGACAGGTTCTTTCCTCACTCCATGCTGCAGGGGCACAGGCCCAGGGGCTGGCAACAAACAGGAGGAGCTGTGGTCACTGGGGGCTGGAGCCTGCTGGACATGACATGATGTGGGCATGCCCCTACTGTGTCCCTCTGTGCTAGTAGACTGTGCAGGTGCCTGTGTACTCGGAGCAGGAGTACCAGCTTTATCTCCACGATGATGCTTGGACTAAGGCAGAAACTGACCACCTCTTTGACCTCAGCCGCCGCTTTGACCTGCGTTTTGTTGTTATCCATGACCGGTATGACCACCAGCAGTTCAAGGTGAGCCATTGTGCATTTGCATGTGTGCCCAGCTCCTGGGTCTAGCAGGCCCTACTTTTATGCCATCTCTTCCATATGCCCCTGAATGTTCATTCCTCTACCCTGTCTTGCTCCTCAGAAGCGTTCTGTGGAAGACCTGAAGGAGCGGTACTACCACATCTGTGCTAAGCTTGCCAACGTGCGAGCTGTGCCAGGCACAGACCTTAAGATACCAGTATTTGATGCTGGGCACGAACGACGGCGGAAGGAACAGCTTGAGCGTCTCTACAACCGGACCCCAGAGCAGGTAAGCCCAAGGCCACATACCTGTCCTCCATGCCCCAAACCCCTTGCTCATTGTCTCCATCCTCCGTACCCCTCAACTCCCACTCCCAGGTCCCCCTGCCTCCCACTGATACCCTACTAACTGCCCCAAGCCCATTCCTACTTCTCATGGGCCATCCCCCGTTTTTCATAGCCCTTCACCTCCCTCATGATCCATTACTTCTCAGATTCCCTCACAGACAGCCCAGCACCCCGTCACCTCCGTGTCTACCCTCACTCCTAGAAATGCCCCACACACTTCGCATCCTTCACTTTCCCAGGTGGCAGAGGAGGAGTACCTGCTACAGGAGCTGCGCAAGATCGAGGCCCGGAAGAAGGAGCGGGAGAAACGCAGCCAGGACCTGCAGAAGCTGATCACAGCGGCAGACACCACTGCAGAGCAGCGGCGCACGGAGCGCAAGGCCCCCAAGAAGAAGCTACCCCAGAAAAAGGAGGCTGAGAAGCCGGTGCGGAGGTTCCGCCAGCCTAGCTCAGGGTGGAAGGGTCACCTGGCACAAGGCCCCACCCCGAGTGGAGGGTTCTGAGAGCACCCAGTGCTGATGGGGTGCTGGGACTAACCCTGGGCCCTCTCCCTGTGACACCTTGGTCTCCATAATGCCTTCTCCCCCAGGCTGTTCCTGAGACTGCAGGCATCAAGTTTCCAGACTTCAAGTCTGCAGGTGTCACGCTGCGGAGCCAACGGGTACGTGAGTCACCTCCTTTAGCATGTTTGGGTCCTGGGCTCTGCTGTGGGCTCCATGTGGCCCAAACGCAGCAGGCAGGTGGGGATGGGGCGGTAGGAGAGATTGCTGCAGACAGAGGTGGCACTTGCCAGGATCTCAGTGATGTGGCCAGGCTAAGGTCACAGCTTTCACTATATTCAGCTTCCTGGCTATTTCCTTTTCTGGCCCATAGTTAACCTCCATGTGTTACCATCTCTCTTCCACTGTCTTTCCCTCTGCCTTTTGTCCCCTTCATCCTAAGCCTCTTGTGGCTGGGACAGGCTTAGCTTGCCAGCTTTCATTGCAGATGAAACTGCCAAGCTCTGTGGGACAGAAGAAGATCAAGGCCCTGGAACAGATGCTGCTGGAGCTTGGTGTGGGTGAGTGTGGGGACTGGGCCCCATAGGGTGTACCCACCCGAAGCTGTGGATATAGGTTGGGCAGGGGGAGGGGAGTTCACGTTGCTGGCCCTCTACCACACCTGGGCTCTGCCCCGTGCTGCCCGCCGCCTGCCTGCAGAGCTGAGCCCGACACCTACGGAGGAGCTGGTGCACATGTTCAATGAGCTGCGAAGCGACCTGGTGCTGCTCTACGAGCTCAAGCAGGCCTGTGCCAACTGCGAGTATGAGCTGCAGATGCTGCGGCACCGTCACGAGGCACTGGCCCGGGCTGGTGTGCTGGGGGGCCCTGCCACACCAGCATCAGGCCCAGGCCCGGCCTCTGCTGAGCCGGCAGTGACTGAACCCGGACTTGGCCCTGACCCCAAGGACACCATCATTGATGTGGTGGGCGCACCCCTCACACCCAATTCAGTAAGAGTCTGGACAGGCTGGGAGGCATGCCTGGGCCCTGCAAGTGAGCGCATGCACATGGGTGTAGGGGCTCCTCTCCCTCTAGTGCCTGCAGCAGGAATGATCATCACTTCTGTGCGGGTCTGAGACTGAGGGGAGGAGTGGGTTGACCAGTGGGCGTCCTTGTCCCTGAGCGTGTGAAACACATGCACTAAGCCTGACTCAGGCCTTGGGGGGTCACTGACCTCAATGCCTTCTGTGTATCCTCAGAGAAAGCGACGGGAGTCGGCCTCCAGCTCATCTTCTGTGAAGAAAGCCAAGAAGCCATGAGAGGCCCCACGGGGTGTGGGCAACGCTGTTATGTAAATAGAGCTGCTGAGTTGGACCGGGCTGCTTCCTTTTCCTTTCCTTCACTTCTGATGCCCCTAGTGGGAAGGGTGGGCCAGGAGGGGATTGTCACAGCCACTCCACAGGGTGGCAGGTAGGTTTGCCTGCGTTCAGGCCCTTAGCAGCTCTCTGACCACTAACCACTACCAGTTTCACCCAAAATCCTGCACCTCAGAGCACCTGTGGTTTACACTCAAGATTTGCACACAGCTTGTACTGATGGTCCCCACACTTCCACAGATGTGTGCATATTGAGTGAGGGTGACACAGGTGCTGCAGTGACGGCCAGTCACACACGGATGGCCTTGTGCACAGAGGCAGTCTGGAGCATGCTTTACCTACCTTCACATCCTGACAGCTTTGGCGCAGCAGCAGCCTCACACACACAGATGGCTTTGCACACACACCCAGTGCCTCGTTTCCCCGACTTTATTCAGTGGCACGTTCACAGCGGGGATGGGGGTAGACACAAGGTGGGGCCTGATCTGTCCTGGAGCCCTGGGGGCACCACACACCATGCACTATGGATGGGAGGGGGCACAGGGGGGGCTTGGTGGCCCCACAGAAGCCTGTGTACCAGGGAGGAGGCGGTGAGTGCCTGGGTCCCCCTACCCCAGGCCCGCAATGGGAGGGGCTGATACTGGGCTGAGATTGAGGGGTGGGGATGGGGGGCACAAAGTGTCTGCTCCAGAAGGGCCAAGTGGCCAAGCCCTTGCAAGGGCACAAGCCCACGCCAAGGGCATGAGCCCACAGGGCAGCTGGGGACACTCTGGACACAGAGCTATGCCACTCTCCCTCTTCCCCTCTGGTGAGGGAGAGGAGGATTCTGGGCTAGGCCAAACAGCTACCCTGTCCTGCCCCATCCTGTCCTCGGCCAATCAGAACGGCTTCGATGTCTGCTTGAAGATGAAGCCTCGATAGGCGAGTGTCTTCATGATGTTGGCAATGTTCTTGCAGTCGTCTAAAAAGGAGAGAAGACATTTAGATTGGCCCCAGATCCTTCCCCTCCATGCCCACAGGTGCTCTTACAAGGGTGGGGGTGGGAAGCAGGGTCAGATTCAGGAGCCACAGGCTTTAGAGAGGGTGGTCCCATCCCCTGGTGGCAGCATCCCTAGCTTCAGGTTGGGGTGGGTGATGCTGGGCCAGCAGGAAGCCTGGTCTTGATGCTTCTCGGTTCCATAATTCACGCTGGAAATTGGCCGGCATGTCCCGCCCCGGCCCCAGCGGTGATGTATGGGCGCCGTCGCAGTAAGAAAAAGGCAGAGTAAATGTGTAATTTCTCCCTTGACGGCCCCCGGCCGCTGGGCGATCCTTCTTGTTGCTGCCGCGTGGGGACGGCCTGTCCGCCACACTCTGTCTTCCCGCCACCCGCCTTGATGTCTCCATTTCATTACTGCGCGGCCATTCATCACACCCATGGCCAGGGTGACTTTGCCGGCACTTTCGTGTGTGTGGGAGATGTGACCCAGGCCATAATCACTAGTGACAAGGCACAAGGCTTGGCACTGCTGGGCCAGGGCCCTGGGAAACACACCTGCCCTGTGTGTGCTCAGACAGCAACTTGCCTGGGCACTTGTTCCTGTGGAGCTCCAACAGGACAGGGAGGGTCCTGTATACGTCGGCGGAAGCCCTGCTTCTGTCCCAGTAGGCTCAGAGTGGGTGCTAGTCACCTTTTTGGGCCCTGTTTCTGCCCATACCTCATGTGGAATATGTCTGCCTGTATCAGACTCTATCACGAACAGTTTCTCCAGTATTGGATGCTTTCAACTGTCCTAGAACCCTGGAGGCTGGAGGATCAGGCCTCTGGGGCCTCAGTGTCATGGACATGGGCCAGGATTTGTTTCACCACCACCACCACCAGCAGGAGGTGCACCTGCCCAGAGCTTATTCCACTAGAGGAAGCCTAGGAGAGAAACAGCCTGAGTGCCTGAGTTTTTCTGTTCAGCTGCCCACAGCAGCCACCAAACTCATTATCCCCTCACCTGCCTCTTCTCCTACCTCCCTTAAATGCTCCTGGGCCATAACCAGGGCCTCAGCCACCACCAGCCTTCACAGGATCGATGCTGTGATTGTAGAAATATTGTACATCAACGTCATAACCAAGTGGGGGGGGGGGGTATTAAGGTCAAGGTGGGGTCAGGAAGCCTCTGCATGTCAAGGCCCACCTTTGTCAGGACCTTAGCCTAGGAAGAGGGACCCTCCAGCACTAGAAAAGGGCAGTAGGAGGGCACAGTCTCTAATCAGCCCAGGCCCTGTATCACTAGCCAGATCCTGGCTCTGCAGAGCCTGCTTTGGGCAGGCAAGTCAGACAGGGTCCTGTCTCCCACAGATCAGCGTGGATGCACCTGCAGTGGATGTGGGCACAGAGAGGTGACACCTTCCCCCAGGGACTCAGGAAGCCATACGGGCTGGTCTGAGGCAGAACAGTGGGAAGACAGATGGGTGGGTAGTGGCGACCATGGCAACTCCAGACGTGACCCATCCCCATGGTTTATGGGCCGGACACGCACCCCATTCAGCTGAGGCCCCATCATTTGTCTCTCTTAGTGTGTGTGCCTGTGCTTTGGGGGTAGTGGGTGAAGGAGGGAGGGGCTGTGCTAGGCAGTTGACAGGAAGGGGAATGGAACCGGAAGGGGCCTAAGAGGGGGAGGGGTTAGGATGGGGCCCATGGGCTGTGGTGGTGCCAACAGAGGGACTATGATAGGGTGATTTTCTTCCCAAATAAGTCTGGCCCTATCAGGGCACCTCCAGTCCTTCCTGTCTCCGGTACCCTAGGGACCATGGCCGCTGTGCATATTAAGAATAAGTCCCCTCGTTATCTGCAATTACCCAGCGGCCACACACCTCATTTCTTCCAGCAGAAAAGAAAATTAGTTTTCTATTGACTTCATCTGGCTCCTCCCTCATTGCTGGACAAATCGTTCAATTTGCTTCCCCTGGCCCAAGTGAATGTCCCAGCCCCAACCCCCAGGCCACCAGCCATCCAGTGGGCAAGCACTGTTCTCCCACCTGTGCTGGGAGAGAGTCCCCATGTCCCAGTCTCTGTCCTTGACCTCTCCCCACTCTACACACTGGATGACTTCATCTAAATCGTGAGTTTCAGCTACCTGCTGGAGATCACCGTCTCCAGCCTGGACAGCTCATGGGCTCTACACCACATATTCCTGAACATCTCCTTCTAGGTAAACCCTAAACGTCCAATCATGAGCTAATTTTCTCTCCAAGCTGCTTCTTACCCCTCACCCTGCTATGTTCTCCATCCCAGTGAATGGCAACATAATCCACCCAAAATGCCCAAAGAAATCTGAGTCATGTTGCCACTTTGCCCTCTCCCTCACTCTCCAAATCTAATCAAGTATGAATTTATGCAGATTTTCTCTTCTTCTTCTCTGCCTAATCATCTTGGATTACAACAGCTGTCCTCTTTCTCCCTCCAATTCATTCTTATAGCCAAACTGATCTTTCTTACATAAATCTGATCATGTTCTTCTTCCTTAAAGCCATTCAGTGGCTCTCCTTGCCCTCAGTTTAAAGTCTACACCAGTAATATGTCTTAAAGGCTCCGCAAAAATTGATCCCTGCTATTTCTGGTCTCTGCCATGCTCAACCCTCAATCCCTGGACTCCAATCTCAAGAACCCACTCACTGTTTTCTGAAAATTACAAAGTGGGTTTTGGAGCCAGAAAGACATGTTTCCAATCTTAACTTCTCCCACTGGCTGCACATCACGCAGCAAGGGCTTAGCGTCTCTAATACTTAGGTTCCTCCACTAGGGTGATAATGGCCTTGCTGTTATTGTGAGGACCAAACAAGGTGTTGCACCCACGTCTTTGCACATGCTGTTCTTTATGCTTGGAATACCTCCTCTTTCTGAAGGCAAGGAAGCTAGTTTTCTGGAGGACCTAGTGGTGAGAAAGTGTATACAATTGATAGCACAGATGACTGATAGGGAAGACTTAGTGAAACCAATTGGCATTCACTCCAAATTCTGACTTCAGATCCTGTTTACTGGGTATTTCTGCAGTCTAACTTGTTGCAATTGGCCCACTACAATAAAGAGAGACCAGGGAAAGGAAGAAATTTGCTCCAGTTCACTTAACAAGTCAGTGGAATGGCAGTCATGGGCTTCCAGCTCCAGGCTCTTTTTCCAGCCCTTGAAGCCTTGACAAATATATATATATTTAAAGTCTATGGCCCTGCTAGAAAGTGAGGAAGCTTGGCAGAAGAAGCACTAGAGACAGATCTGGGGCTTTTAATAGGCCAAATATTCAGAGAGAGAGAGCAGCAGGGTGAGTCTGGTGGCAACACAGTGTCTTGGAAAGTTTTCTGCTTGAAGCTCTGGGGGCCACCTGGGTTAGCAGGCTTGCCTTCCAGCACCTCTCATTGAGCTAAGGAGGCCAGCATGAAGCTGCTGTAGGGTGGGAGTGGGGTGGCAGGGAACACAGCCTTGCACCCACAATAGAGGCCTCCAAGAGGCCTCTACCTCACCTTCAAATTCTAGAAGGCTAACCTTTGGTTTTGTTTCATTTTGTTTTGTTTTGAGACAGTCTCACTCTGTCACTCAGGCTGGAGTGCAGTGGCATGACCTCAGCTCACTGCAACCTCTGCCTCCGATTCTTGTACCTCGGCCTCCCAAAGGGCTGGGATTACAGGCGTGAGCCACCACGCCTGGCCAGGCTGACCTGTTTTTATGTTTCTGCAGGATCATCAATTTGTGACAAGATGACCCTCTCCTCTTCTTTTTTGGGGCATTAATATTCTCAGTGTTGGAAATATTTTTATATTGCCAAGACCATAATGTGAGGAGTGCAGCTGCATAAATCCCTGAAAGAAGATTAGTGGGGCTAGCACCTTACAAGGAAGGACAAGCTTGTTGGCTGGGCCCAAGGACAGTAAAATGTCTGCCTGACAATCTGTACACAGAAGGTTGCTCAGATCACTTAGGACACCCAGAAAGAGCTCACAAAGGGCAACCTGAGGCTGATATTCTCTATTAGCAGTACTTACCTGGGAACTGAGTGGTAGTGGACAGGAAGCAGGGCCTGGGCTAGGGAGACCCTCAGGAGGAAGGGGACCCAAGAAGTTAGAAGTCCATTCATTCATGTACTCATTCATTCGGCAAACATGTACTGACACCTGTATGCTCAGTGATCTTGTACCATACTGCTTTTGAGGGATGTGCAAGACTCTGTAGCTCCCTGCCTTCAAGGAACTCAAAGACAGCCCTGTCAGGTGTGCAGTGCTATGAGAAAAGGACACATGGAAAAGTCATCTAGTTCTGTTTGAGGATTAGGAAAATATTCCAAAGTTAAGCGGAGGTCTTAGGGGATGGCGGGGGGAGCTAGACCATCTAGTTAGGGCTGGGGTGAGGAAGGTGTTCTCAGCATAATAAATAGTATAGGCACATTTATGGAGGTGAAATGTGGAGTGTCCAAATAAGTTTATCAGATGGGTGGGGGGGATGAAGAATCAGAAGGGAGTGGCAAGAGATGAAGCTGGTGGTCAGTGACTGACTAAAGGGAATCCTGAAGAACCCAAATGCTAAACAAAGGAGCTTAAGATGTTAATATTCTGAGAATGATGGACATTAACATGTTTAAGGAGGGGAATGACAGTACCGAATCTTGTTTCAGAATTATCATCCTAGATGTGAGGACAGGATTGGAAGGATTAACCCTGAGGGCAGACAGATCAATGAGCAGATTGTACTATGGTCCAGACCAGAAATAATGGCCCAGAACTAGGCCAGTGGCAGTGGAAATGGAGGAGAAGATCTATTGATGATGTGGGGGAAGTGGATGGAGGTAAGAGAATTTTTAGGAAATAGAACGAGCAGTCCTTAATGGGTGGATTAGGACAGCAGAGGGGGAGCATCTAGGATCTCAGTGCCACTCACTGAGATAAGGCATACCAGGGAAGGTGCAAATTTGGATGAGTTAAGTCATATTCCTATGGGACATCATATTAGCTTTGGATGAGTTAAGTCATATTCCTATGGGACATCTAAATTTGTCAGGCATTTCTTTATGGTTTCTAGGCTAATGTCTTGCTTCTCTATCTCGGCATTATTAAACACACACACACACACACACACAAACTATTTTATGTTTTCTTCTAATACTTTCCGTTTTTTTATATATTAACTTTTTAATTTGTCTGCAATTTATTTTTGTGTGTGGTAAGAAATAAAAACTCTAACTTTTTTCCCCCTAATAGATAGCCAATTGTCCTACCACCATTGATTGAACTGTCAACACTTTCCCTACCCTTTTGAAATGACACCTGTATCATATATACAATTCCCATACATGTGTCTGTTGGAGGCAGGAGAGAATGTATGTGAAATGATCAAAGAAGCCAATCAAGCTGGGGGAACAGGAGGGACAGTAGGGTGGCAAGCTGCTGATCTTACGGGACTAAGAGGCAGTGTGGCCTAAAGGAACATGCTGACACATCCTGAGGTCTGCTGGAGTCTCCACAGGCCTCCTGCCTGTGGAATGCTTAGCTTGGTAACACACTTTATTAGTGATCTTCAGGACATGGTGAGGAATGTGGCAAGAGTCCATGGAACAGGGACCAGCAGAGGTAGGGTAGGGTGGTTGGGAGGTGGGTGTGGAGAACAGTGCAAGGAGCAGGAACCATGCATGGTAAGGGTGACACGGCAGGATCCTTGGGTGTGTCCACATTCTAGAACCTCAACTGTTGCCACATCTGTCTGTCCAGACATCCTAGCAGCAGTAATGCCCTGAGAGCAAAGTGCCAGTGCCTAGGCCTGCTTGACACAGGACTGCCAGATTAAATGCAGCCCCAGCTCCATACAGGACATACTTATATTTTTTTATACTAGAAATTATTTATCTGAAATTCAGATTTAACTAGTGTCCTGTATTATTTGTAACCCTGTATTATCTGGCAGCTCTGTGATGGGGACCCAACAGCTGGGTGCGGTTTAAGGTTTAGCATCAAATGTTAGCTTAGAAGGAAGATGAGGGCCAAGACAGTGAGTTTAGGACTGACACAGCAGATGGCCCCAGTATATCCTGCTTCTGGGTTTGAATCCAAACTCCACTACTTAATAACCATGTGAACTTCAGCAAGTTCCTGAATTTTATTTAACTTCTCTTTGTTTTGGTTTCTTCTTCTCTAAAATGGGAATAATAATAATTATAGCAATAACTTCCCTCAAAGTGTTGTTAAAAAGATGAAATGAGTTATTTGTGAAGTGCTTAAAACAGTAGCTCGGTTAGTTATTATTTTTGTTATTCCAATAACATCTAAAAATAATGTTATTCCAACAATAATATCCTGATATCCCCACCCCCCCTGGTTCCTTGTCTCAGACACGTCCTACACAGTCCCCTGCGCCACCCATTCATGGCCACCTTGGCCCACCCGACACACTTCCTAGACACACACTCCCTTCTCCCCACAGCCATGGCTCCCATAGCTTCCTACCCCTCCCCCAGACAGGGTCCTTACAGCCTCCACTCCAAAGTGACCCCTTCTTTCAGCCCCTCCCCTCAGCCCCCTCCACCCCACCGAGGTGCCTGGAGGTGCCATGGGCTGATGGTGAAGGATGACGATGGTTCCACAATAAGGGGAAAAGGCAATTTCATCTTGATTAGCAGGCGATTTCTCTCACCGTAATAAGCGCGCTCCAAATAATTAGCGTGTTTTACGTAATAATGAAATTACAGAAATGCAGTCCACTTATTCAAACAACTCACCATTACCATATTTTTAAATATTAGACTTAATTAGAGTTTATCACTTCAGAGAAGTATGCGGACCGAAGATGTTTTTAAAAAAATCCTCATAAAGTGTTTATTAAGCGCTGGTAAAGCTGGGATAATGATGTGTTTGGAAATTAAGGCAATCAAACACTTACCGCCACTCCTGGAGGCCAGGCATGGAAATGAGGCCATTACACGCCCATTACCCGCCAGCTCACAGCCACTTGGGGGCGGTGGGGTTGGGGGGGGGAGATGTGCCTGGCCGGGAGGGCACAGAGCCCGGAAACCCCTTTGCCAGCATCCCAGAAGTGCCTGACCAGTAAGCACAGCATCAAACCCCTTGTGTCGCTTACAGTGCATTTGGCCACCAGGAACTTCAACTCAGATTTGGCCAGGCAAAGGACATGATTGGTCCCAAATGCCAAAGATGATACCCAAGACCAACCCTTATCCAGACTCCCAGGCCTGGCAGGACATGTCAATGTCATTCAAACTCCAATACAGAATGAGGACAGAAACCACGTTGGGCAGCCATGGAGGTCCACAAGAGGAGGTGGAGGGTGAATCCCATCTGCTGGCTCCAGCCACTGCAGAAGAAGCTACAGGCCCAGACCAGGTGACCACTCCCAAGTCTCGGCCACACAGGAGGAGGTAGCTAGAGTGGTGGGGAGAAGCTGAGGAATTGTGCTGCGAGCCAAAGAGGCAGAAGAGTCAGGGGCCAGGCTCAAGAACAGACATGGGGCCAGAACCTGGATCAGGGAAAGCAGGCAAGAACGGTGGCAGGGAGAGTGGCTGGTGGCTCCGGGCCCCATTTATCCCAGTGAATAACTAATTCTAGAATTTATAGTGCTGGGTTTTTGTTCTGTGGCCATTTATATCTGCGAGGGAAGGAAATGAAGAGGCAGCACGGACGCCACATCTTTCTGTGTTATTGCTTGTCTGCCATTTGCAAATCATTATTAATTGTGGGCCCTGGTGGCAGGCTGGGTGGGGGCCGGGCTGGGTACATCCACATAGCTCTTCATCAAGGACCCCAGCCGCTGCCCCAGAGAGCCAATTACCCCGCCCTGATTGGGATCAGATAAAGAGGGAATTTTTACAAATTAGGGAATAAATAGAATTTCCACACAGGGCGCGGGCAGGACCTGAGAGGCTATAATGAAAAACCATCCGTCACCATCAGCGCGGCCTGGGCACGCAGCCCCGGCACTCCCTCCCTTGTGGGCCCGCCCTAATGCTCAGGGGCCTGGGCGTACAGGCCTGAGGACACCCCCAACCCTTCCAAGGCCTGGAAGCGGGAGCGGAGTTCTCAGGGGGTGCATACACCCTTTGAGCTGAAGATGCTTGGGCCCTAGCTCTGGCCTGGCCCTAATGCTGCCTCTTCCTTTCTCTACCTCTCCCTTCCTCAGGCTCTTGGGAAGGAGGAGACTGAGGCAGTCCTGAGAAAGACAAGAGTTGGGGACCACAGGACAAAGACCACATCCATGTCCCCACAGCCATGGCAACCCTAGGGCAGAGCCCAAGCCCCATGGACCACTCACTCGACTCCCATTAGCGCTCCTCCCCTTGGATCATTAAATATGTATATCTTATTACACGCCTTGTTAGAGTATTGAGCTCTATTGACTGATGATAAATCCTGGGCCTCGTCCTGGCCATAAATTTATCTGGAGATGATGAAGACTCAATAATCTAGTCAGGCAGATAATATCATCGGGCCTTAAAAAAGATCATTACATTATATGTCAGAATTAAAAGTGAAATACGCCGTAGTAACAGGGCGGCTGCTCTGGCCGTTACAGAGGATGCCTGCCTCCTCCAACTCAATCCCAGCCAAGGCCCCATCCAGGTAGAGGGGCCAGGAAGCCTCACCTTCCTGCTGGTCTGGGATGCCACAACTAGAAGTGCCAGGTTATAGCCAGATCACCTACAGCCAAGTGAAGGGAACCCAGCCAGGGAGGGGTTGGCTACTGAGAACAGCTGAGCAGATGTGCCACACCTGGCAGCCTCATCAGTCTTCTGGGTCCTGTAGTGGTTTCAATAGGAAGGTGTCAGGGCCTTACCCTCTTCCAGAATGGCCTGAACTACCAGGACAGATTCTTTGCAAAATGAGGACACTGAGATACAGAGAGGTTATGCCACTTGCCTGTGCTGCCCCAGGCAGCTGGAAAGTTCCAGGACCTGTGACCCAGCCCCAGACCCACGTGCCAGCAGACTATCTGGAGACTTTCTTGTCAGCACATGCTATCAATCCAGACCATGGCCACCTCCCTCCCAAGAGACCTGCCTGCCACAACCTCTATATCCTGACCTTTTGAGAAATCTTGTTGCCAGCCTCTTCATTCTTTGACTTTAGCATTAATGGCCTTCTCCATTGTATCTAATTTCCACCCATTTTCACAGTAACACAGTCAACCTTTTAAACATCCTACTACTCTTCCTTTGAAATATTAAATCCAAATATCCCTTGTTTCTGACAATAACAATAACAAGGTTATTATCCAAAGTGCTTGGAGACCAGGACTGTTTTGAATTTTGAATTTTTTTCAGATTGTGTAATATTTGCATATACATGAGATATCTTCAGGATGGGGACCCAAGTCTAAACACAGAATTCATTTATTTATGTTTCTTATACACTTTATGCACATACCCTGAAGGTAATTTTATATAATCGTTTATATAATTTTGTGCATAAAACAAAGTTTTGATGGCGACCCATCACATGAGGTCAGGTGTGGAATTTTCCACTTGTGGTGTCATGTTGGCAGTCAAAAAGTTTCAAATTTTGGAGTATTCTGCATTTGGGATTTTCAGATTAGGGATGCCTAACCTGTCTGTATACTTTTTTTTTTCACTCACTGAAACCTTAAAATTTATACCCTTACTCTCTCCATATATATCATCTCTCCTGTATTCACATTTTTCCTTGCCCACTTCTTTTTCTTTGAGTTAGCACCCTACTCTGTCACCCAGGCAAGAGTGCAGTGGTTTGGTCATAGCTCACTGCAGTCTCGACCTCTTGGGGTCAAGCAATCCTCCTGCATCAGCCTCCCTAACAGCTGGGACTACAGGTATGCCACTATGCCTGGCCGTTTTTTTTTTTTTTTTTTTTTTTTTGGTAGATATGGAGTCTTGCTATGTTACCAAGGCTGGTTCCTCCTACCCCAGCCTCCCGAAGTGCTGGGATTATAGACATGGGCCATTGGTCCCGGCCCTTGTTCACTTTTGATGATGTACCCAACAGCCACCCCCTTCTGCTCTGCTGGCAGAGTCCACTACCCCTTCAAGTAATCAGAATTAATCCTCTGTGGTCTGAGTCATTTTTGGTGATCCTTTCTCCCTTGCCAGTCATTGGCACAGGGATGGGCATGTGTTCTGGCTACTGAGACGTGAAGGTAAGTTTGCTGAAAGGCCTTCAAGGAAAATTTCTTATCTCTTATGAAGACAAGCATGAGGGAAAAATAGTCCTTTATATTCTGCTGGATGTTTTCGTATCTGCACATAATGTCTGGGACTGCAGAAGCCATCTTCCAACCTTGAGGGGAGTTAGCCTATGAAGACCATGCTGAAGATGAAAGAAAAATGGAAACAAATCTGGGTCCCTGATAACATTGCTGGGATGCTGAATTAACCGACCTTAGGATCGCCTTACCGCCAAATTTCTTTTGTGAGATATTAAATCCCCTTATTTAAGATATTTAAAATTGGGGTTTATTTTTCTTGCAGCTGAAAGTACACTAACTGATACAGAATGTAAAGGCAGGAAGGAGAATGACATAAGGAATGGACCTTACAACATAGAACTCACTGAATAAAGGAGGCAGGCCGAAGGACAAAGAGGACGCTGCTATTTCAGGCTGGGAAGTTGGTAACCCTTTTTTTCTTTTGCTCTCTTGAAACATTTGATCAAATTGTTTCTTGCTGTATCTCAGGACACAGGCTATGTTAGGAAAAAGGCTAAAAGAATCAAGTTTAGACTAAAACCCCAGTGAAAACAGAGAGGGAAGAAATACAGCTTTCCTAAGAAAGGCATTCTATGAGTATGGCTTGCAATATAAGTTGACTAAACACCCCTCAGTTCCACAAAATCATCAGACTGTTCAGACTTCTTCTTTCTTTCTGCCCTGCCACTCTCAGCATGTGGTTTCCAATCCTCAGACTATTTCATAGTCCAAAATAGCTGCTGGAGCTCCAACCATCAAATCCACATTCAGGAAAAAGAAAGGGGGAAGACGGGAAAAGGCAAGAATAGCATATTTCCCAGCTGAGTTGTTTCTCTTTAAGTATTATCCCTGGAAGTCCCAGACAACACATTTCCTTTTGTTTCACCGGCCAGAGCTCAGAGACATGGCTGTACCTAGCTGTTTGGAAAACTAAAAACGTAGTCTTTTAACTAGGTACACACTGATTATTATACAGGGGTTCTATAATTATACAGGGGTTCTATTTAGTGAAAAAGAAGGGAAAAGTCATAGTTTCTGTCCTAGCAACGTAACTGACATGTCTGCCTTTGGAGCCTGGATTGCACGGTCTATCATTTCAGTCTTTTTCTTGCCAATCCTCAACTCTCTTATTCCCTTTTCCGTGTCACCCTTGCCTGGAAAAACCCAGACTCTGCCTTCTCTGTGCCTGCCACCTGGAGCGTATGACTAGAGAAAATCACAACCATATAGACTAGTGTCACTTACAAAATCAGAGTCATCAGCCTCAGCTGGGTATATAAAACTGTCCAGCCAATCTCCAGTGTTCCTGATCAGTGTGCACTCTCTCACCCTTCACTCCTAGTGACAATCTCAAGTTTCTCTACTTTCCACAAATCTCAAATCCCCTGCCCTCAACATCACCCCAAACCCCCCTCACCCATGCAAACTTATCTCCTACTCCACAGGAGCCACACAGAAGCCACTCTCCTGAGTCTGCCCTAGTCCTCTCCTCCTGTCACAAGAGAAGGCCAAGCCTGATGTTACTTTTTTTTTTTTTTTTTTTGAGATGGAGTCCCACTCTGTCGCCCAGGCTGGAGTGCAATGGTACGGTCTCGGCTCACTGCAACCTCTGCCTCCCGGGTTCAAGCGATTCTCCTGCCTCAGCCTCCAGAGTGGCTGGGACTACAGGCTCTTGCCACCACGCCCAGCTAATTGCCTGATGTCACTTTCTAAGCCCATCCCTCCACTCCAGCTGGGTAGGGTCCAACCCAGACTCCAGGCCTTTTCAGGGTCCATACATTATTGAGTACTCCTATTTCCACTGATACAGCTTCACTTTTTTCTTCTGCATTGGTTCCTTCACATAAGCATGTAAATATATTAATTCTCTCCCATCTTGGGAGTAAACAAGTCTCCCTTTAACTCCCTTTTCCATTGGTTAGTACCCAATCTCTCCTCCCTTTTAGAGGCAAACTTGAGAGTTGTTTACACTCAAGATCTTATTTCCTCATCTCCCACCTTGCGATCTGATCACTGCTTCACCAACACTGCTTTCTCTAATGATCCCTATGACTCATGAGGATGAAGCTTTTCAGGTTTGGATTGATAGACAATTGGTGAACCATTCACACCTTGAAGCTCTCTTCCCTGGGCTTCAGTGACCCACTCTCACTTTCCATGCAATTCTCCTTGGTTCCTTTAAACACTCCCTTTCTTTTGATCACCTCTTAGATATGTGTGTTGCTCAGAACTGTCATTGGTCCTCTTCCCTTCTCATTCTCTCTCCGTGGGTGAACTTATCCCCTCCTAGAGCTTTAATTACCATATATTTTCCAATAATTTCTAGGAGCTTTAATTACCATATATTTTTCAATAATTTCTAAGCCCATGTTCCCATTACCAACATCCTGGTCCAGGCCACCATCATCTCTCATCTAGGTAACGGCAATGCCCCTGCTAATCTTTCTTCCATGGTGTCCTTTTAAACCACCAATCTGGTCATTTCACTCCCTGTCTTAAAACCCGGGCTGGGCGCGGTGGCTCACGCTGTAATCCCAGCACTTTGGGAGGCCGAGGTGGGCGAATCACGAAGTCAGGAGTTTGAGACCAGCCTGGCCAACATGGCGAAACCCCATCTCTACTAAAAATACAAAAAATTAGCTGGGCGTGGTGGCACCTGTAATCCCAGCTGCTCGGGAGGCTGAGGCAGAAGAATCGCTTGAACCCGGGAGGCGGAGGTTGCAGTGAGCCGAGATCACATCACTGCACTCTAGCCCGGGCAACAGAGGGAGACTCTGTCTCAAAAAACAGCAACAGCAACAACAACGACAACAAACCCTTCAACGAACCTGGAGCAGAAAAAGAACATTTAAAATAAGGCTTTTTTTTTTTTTTTTTTTTTTTTGAGACAGAGGTTGCAGTGGCGTGATCTTGGCTCACTGCATCTCCGCCTCCCAGGTTCAGGCGATTCCCGTGCCTCAGCCTCCCAAGTAGCTGGGATTACAGGCGTGTGCCACCATACCCGGCCTAAGAGGCCCTTTAATGTAGCACAGTACCAATGTTAATTTTCTGGTACTGATAACTGTATTGTGATTATGTAAGATGTTAACATGAGGGAAAGCTGGGTAAGGGATTCATAGAAACTTTCCTACAAATGTAAAATTAATTCAAAGTAAAAAGTTTAAGAGTCAAAAATTAAAACCACCACCACCAGCACCACTTCCAGTGGCTCCTCACCGCTCTCAGGACTGCTCAGCTAATCCCCATTAAGTTCAATATTGCCACCTTGCCTGACTCAGCTCCCAATGCATCCAAACCCCTTTATAAAAGTCTCAGTTCTGGACCTGTTTACATCTCTGGTCTCATCAGTCCCACTCCCCTGTTGTACAGCCAAGTTCAGGCTCATTTGCACCTTGAGTTTTCGAGTCCTCACTTCTCACCTGGCTCATTGCCTTCACCTCTCAGGACCCAGGCTTGCTAGTGCTTCCTCTAGGTGCCTTCCCTCCGTCCCGCCTTTGTGTTAGGAACCTCTTCTGTGTGCTCCCACAGCAGCCAGTTCTCCATGTATCGTAACTGCCTCTCCTTCACCTCCTGCTAGACCATGAACTCTTTGAGGGCACGGATGTTATCCACTGAGACACTCAAGAAATACATACTGAAATGAAGAAAGGAAGGACTAGAGGAAAAGAAAGAGCAGCAAGATCACAGGCAAACCTACTCCAGCCCTGCCATTTGCCACCCAAAGCCTTGACATGCCCAGGCCCTGAAACCCTGTCATGGTCTTTGTCTCCAGCTTCCAAAGCCCTGAAGGTTTCAGGCCCTTCCCCACCTCTGTTCCCTTCTAGCATCTTGGTTTCCCCAGGACTTTGCTGTGCCAGGAGACTGGCTAGGACCTGAGCTCTCATCTGTCTGGCCAGCCTGTCCTGCAAAGCCAGGCAGCCAGGGGTGGCAGTGGTGGTGCTGGGGTGCCCCAGTCCTAGCCAGTGATGCCCTGGAGAAAGGCCTAGCTATGCCTGGGGACTCTGGGAAGGGGGGATGCCCTCCCTAAGCCGTGTCCCACCTGGTAAATATTTCATCCTCAAGCTGCTCAGCTAATCCCTATTAATTTCAATACCGCCGCCTTGCCTGGCTCAGCTCCCAATGCATTATTTATCCCCTTTGTTTGTTTGTCGCTAACAGGTGGGCCCCAGCGGAGGCGCTGACTGGGGACAAGCCCACTCTATCACAGTGTGGCTGTGAATTAATCATGAGGACTAATGGGAACTACCTCAGCTCCAGGCACTTCCCTAGCTGCCTCCCCCTGCCCTGGCACCCAGGGGTGGGCCAGGGCCATCTCAACTCAATTTAACTCAATTCAAAACAGCACATTTTATTTACTATCTGCCTACACGTGTCAGACACTGTGCTATGCTTTGGGGATATAAGCCAAATGAAACAGACATTTCTTGCCCTCAGGGAACTTACAATCAAGTGAGGGAGACAGGCATTAAACAACTTTCAAACAAATAATTTCTTAATTACAACTGTGATTAAATACTATAAATGGGGAGAGCAGGGTGCTGCGAAAACGTACACGGGGAAAGGGGGACTTGATCAAGTCTAGGAGCCAGGGAAAGCATCCCTGAGGAAGCAAACTTTAAGCTGAGCTCTGAGGGATGAGGAGGAGTTAATTAGGTTGCGGGGTGGAAATATGAGGCTCTGGGGGAAAATAAAGCCACATGGGAAGGCAATAAGGTAAAAGAAGGTATGGCAGGTTCCAAGAGATGAGGGAAGGGCGTGGAGTGTGTGGAGCAGGAGGAGAGTGGCTTAAGGGGGGCAGGAGAGGGCAGCAGAGGACAGAGGCTGTGAGTCTGTGCCCAAGTAGACAGGGGACTCCCCCTAAGCCAACAAGGCTCAGAGTGGGGACTCTCTTCTGCCAAAATGATCAAGCTGTCCTGATGGATCACCATGGAGCCCTCCTGAACACAGGATTTTCACTCACCACTTCCAAAACACACACTCCCACTACCTCTGCCAACTTGAGCAACCGGTGATTTCTTGACCTTGTGCTTGTGGCCTTCTAAGGCTGTCCCTCGTGCTAGGCCCACCTCCTCCAGGGACTCCAGGAGTCCTACTTGCTCTTCTTGCCCACCCTTGAGGTAGTCAAGAGCATTAACCCTCAGCTGGGCTGGTCAGGGGACTCAGGGGAGCACCTGGCCCAGGGACTTGTGAGAAGACCTGTGTGAGCCTCTCAGCACCCCAAAGGCTTAGGTGCTTCCATGGAAGAACAGGGCTGGATATGGCACCTCAACCCTATGGTAGAACCAGGAACACGGCTGGCAACATTGACCTGCCTCAGCCAAAAGTGCTCACTTCACCTCGCACGAAGGAGCATCTCTCACCTCTGAAGCCCTGGTACTGGCCTGGGCACCCAGAAGACCTCAGCAAACACTTTCTGAATGAATGACTGAACACAGAGAAGGCTCCATCATCTCCCACAATGATCTCTTTCCCAGACACTTCCCTCAGAAACTTTTCTAGAAATTTAAATAGATGAAGGAGCAAATATGGGCCAAGGATTTTACAGTTCTTGCTTCCAGTGAGCCTGACAGTTAGAGGCCAGCATCAACCCCATTTTCAGGAGGAAGACACATCCCATAGTGAATGACTTACCTAGTACCACTCAACCTTGAAGGCATGAGCCTTAAACTGAATGAGGTCAGCCCAGCTCCAGGTTCCAGCATATCAAGATATGCTCCCTCTGTGGGCATTTCCCCAGGCACCCTAGCTCTCTAGAACAATCCTAAAAGGCACCTGGTTTATGAACCAGGTGCAGCTCTGCCAGGGCAGAGGCCTCACTGTGCACATGCTCAGGGTTTGTAATTCTATTCAAAGTGGCCACTTTGAAAATCCATATGTCTCCAGGCTCCCTGTACATCATGGTGTCAAGTCTTGGAGCAGAGGCATCCATCAGGGGCTCCCGAAGGCCACGTTCTGCATGCCCACATGCCTGATCCCACCCACGTGCTTGGCCTTGGCTCCCGGCGGCCGGCAGCACTACCGTGTCCTGTGCACAGGCTCACTGTAGCCCTAGCCCGTCTGCTTGGCCCTGTCTTACCCTGGCCTTAGACTCCTCTGGTTGCCCTGCCTCACCCCTGCCCCAGAATACCTCCTCGGCCCTACGCGGCCTCTGCTCTTCTCTCTTGGAGCCAGGCAGCCAGCACGGAGGCAGCCTCGATAACTCGCTAACGTGCTGCCCATGCTGTTCTTAAAAATTTATGACTGTGCAACATGAAAAATCCGGCTGAGGAGCCATCATTAGCGGTGCTGCCTCCCTCCCCCACCAGAACCACCCTCGTAAATTGAGATTTATGGCTGCGGCAGGCGGGGCGGGGGCGTGTGCAGGCAATGAGGATGTTGTGGGGGAGACAAGGAGAGACCAATGAGGCAGCCGCGGGGCCAGGGGCTCCCCCCTGCGGCAGCTCCGGTTTATCGCAGGCTGCAGTGATAATCCCTGCGGAGAGTAAGGGCCGGCCTGGGTGTCAGCGCAGCGCTAGATCCCGCCTAGCAGTGGGACGGGACAGGTCGGGGAGGGGCCTAAACCAATCACCGGCTCCTTTCGGTGTATAGGGGCAGATCTTGAGGTGCCAGGTTCCAAGCAAAGGCCTCCAGGGAGGAAGCATCATCGTTGCGGAGATCACAGGGCCTGGCCACCGGAGTCAGCTTCTCCCACCAGAAGCGTCTGGGTTGGGCTGACTGTCCTATCCCAACCCAAGAGTGACGGGGAGGCAGGAAGGATGCCTGAGAGCCTCCTCTCCCCTTCCTCTGGTAAGATGGGCCCATGGAAGGGATATTCACAGCGAGAGTATAGGACTGAACCCCATCACATAGCCTCCCCCCACAGAGGCCAGACTGGGGCTGAAAGGAAAAGGAGGTGATCCCACAGCCTGCATCTACCCTGCAGGAGGAGGGGAGGAAGAGTTCCCTCCTCCTCCTCCCCTGCTCACTTAGCCCTGTCAGCCAGGCCATTATGAAATTGGGGTTTCATTTACAGACTAATTAAACATTACAGCTTGTTCACAATTACAACGCGGGGATGAGGGAGTAACTAATTACGGAAGAAATGAGCTAACATTTATCTCTGCTCCCACCCTCCCTCTCCCCACTGCTGCCCCCTCCCCACCCAATCCAGCTTCCTCCCACTCCCTGGTCACTACCAACTCTCTAGGCTTATTTCCTAGGGTGGGAGACTGGAAGGGGCCTGGTAACCCCCAGCCCTGGACATAAGATCTAACTGCTATTCTTAGCTATTCTGGGAGAGGGGCTTAAGAACTCAGGGCTCTGTGGCAGGGGACAGTAGGTGCTTATGTGCAAGACCCTGTGGGTATGGCCTGTGATGGTATGTGTGGCTATGATATCTGGTGTGGGGGTCTGCTCTGGGGTGTGTGACAGTGCTGTAGGGCTGCAAGGCTCTACGTTATCTCCATCTTGTGGCAAAAGGTCTTGATGTGACTGCTGCAGATCACTGTGTGATGGGATATGAGCATGAAGAATCACGCCCTCAACCCTCAGCCCCAGGCCAGGATAGAAAAGAACTAAGTGGCTGCAGAAGGTGATAGTTAATGCAGGCCTGGGATATGGCCCTGAGAGCCCAGAGTCCAGAGCCCAAATTCTCGCTGGGCAGCCCCATTCACTCTCCTGCCTCAGAAGCAAGAGGGGCAGGGTTACCCTGCCCTGGGGCTCAGCTGGCCTGGCCTTGGCCTCTGGCCAGATGTTCCCTCTGGGGCCCAAGGAACCTCCTGGGGGCCTGGGGTGCCCCCTGTGGGCAGGAATCCTGGGGTCTGGCTGGCCTGCCGCAGGGTTTAATAATAGTAACAGTGAGTGTAAGCGTTTCCATCCTTCCTGCCTTTGGGCAGAAGAAGAAAGGAAAGAGGAGGGAGAGGAGGGAGTGGAGGGAGCCGGCTGAAGGGAGGCTTTGAGGCCTCAGAACTCACATCAAACGGCAGGATCTGGGCCTAATTGTCTGACCCCTGCCCCTGCCTTCAATCAGCTCTGCGGCTCCCCGCCCGCCCCTTGCCTAACTAGCAGCCATGTTCTCCTCATTAGGACAAGCTCCCCTTGCACACGTGTCCCCGGACATGTCCCCAGCACTCCCAGCTCCCAGCCCTGCCTGGTGGGAGGATACAGCAGGGACCCAGTTTTGGAGGGGCCTCTGGGACAGCTATACCCTCAGCCACCACAGCAGGCTGGCTTGGGCTACACCAGCCCCTCCTTGAGCTACATGGGCCTGGAGGCCGTGTGCTGGGACACACTCCTGCGCTGGCTCAGCTGCTGGGTACATTCTGTCCTCTGTGTGTCCTTCTTGCTACAGCCCAACTGTCTCAGACACACAGTTCCTGGGAGCAGGGCCTATTTGATTCCAGTCCCCTTTTGCCTGGTTTAGCCTAGTAGGAGGTCTGAGTCAGGGTCTGTGTTCACAGGCTAGCAGCTGAATGAACTTCTCTGCCTACGGTACAAGGATGGCTCTCTTAAATGGATCCAGGCATGGTGACATGTCATGTGTCTGCAGCTGGTGGAATGGAAGGAAAGCAGTACTCATGGTGGTGAAGAACTCCAACCCTAGACTAGGAGAGATGTGTTCAAATTCCTGCTCTCTCACTTCCTTGCTGAGCAGCTCTCGGTCATGACAACCTTCTGGACCCTCGGTTTCCTCACATCCAGTAGAGATGACAGCCCTTATCACGGGGTTTGAGAACTCAATGAGAGAACAGACATAAAGCCCTCTGTACTAATACCTGGCCCTCAGCAAACGTAGAATGACACTGGTGTGATTCAGACCAGACCAAACAAATTCCCCTCTCTGCAGGCCACAGGCCCCACTTTGCCCAGTGGGGCCTAGGCCTGGTCAGTAGTGTCCAGGATGGGAGGAGCTAAGAGGAAGGGTCCAGAACCCTGCAGAAGGGTAGGGGCAGCCCCAGGGGGCACAGCTAATACTGAGGACAGAGCACCTATGCTGGAGCCAAAGCATAGGGAGGGATGTCCCACAGTAGCTGCAGGTGAAGGGCAGGGCCCAGCTTAAGGAATGTCAGCTGGCATTAGGTCAGATGGGGTAGGTCAGCAAGGCTAGCCCATGAGGTGTGGATTGTCCCATGAGTACCGTGGGCCTGAAAGGAGGGGCTGCTGTGAATGCCACTGGAGTGAAGGCTGTCTGTGCCGCTCTAGGGATTGATTCTCAGGGTACCAGGAACTGGGGGAGGGGCTGGCCTGGTCTGGGCCCTGACATTGTCTCTCACCTTAAACCAGTGGTAATGACTTGCAAATATTGATGAAAACACAAACTACAGATATTGTGTTTTCGGGGAGTGAAGGTGGGGAGAGGGGATAAGGAGGAAAATAAACTGAAATGAAGTCCAGTTATCTCCCATCTGTGGCTGCTCCTAATCCCCCAGCCCAAAGGAATCCAATGCAGTCCCTTATCTGCCCTGTCAATCACTCAATCACCGCCCAGTGCTTGGTGGGCACCGCACGCCCTCACACACACTCAAACACATGCTCACACATGCACACACACGCACACACTTCACTGACTCTTGCTGTAACACTCCCGCCCACCCCCAGCCCATTACTCCTCTGAGTAGGAGCAGCCAACATGCGGGTCCTGCCAGATGGATGCAATTTGCATAATATCAGCAGCGGAGGCTGCAAGATCACCAGGGGTCAGGGCGCTGACATCCCCGCACAGTCTATCTGCAAGTGCTAATTTGGCCGGCATTGATCTGTCTTTCTGATTTCTTTGTCACTTAAGTCTGCGATGGTTTGACAGGAGATACAGAGAGAGACAAGGGGAGGTGAGGCCGGGGCCTGGGGCTAGGAAGGTAGGGAAACAAAGATTGTACTTCCTGAAGAATCAAACACACATAATACATACATACATACATACATACATACATACATACATACATACATACAGGAGAACCTTCCTCCATCCATCTGTCCATCAACTCACCCACCCATCTAGTCCATCAACTCACCCATCCATCTAGCCATTCTTCCATCTATGGTTGTTACTGAAGAATAGTCTGGTGTCTGGCAAGAACCAATTCCTCAGATGTCTCTGGGCTCCAAGGGGGTCAGCTCAGGGAGGAAGGAGCCAGCACCCTCTCCCCAGGCACTATCCAGGCAGGCCAGTGCAGACCCTGTCAATGACGGGAGAGTTAACCCTTCTCATGACCATCCATCTGCCTGGCTTCTCACTTTCTTAGGGCCACACCAGAAAGAACTGGATGGGAGGGGGCAGTAGTGTTGGGGAAGCAAACACTCTACTGTGCTCTGCCCTTCCCCATAAGGCAGGTGGGCTGACTTCTCCCCTCCCAGCCCTGAAGGTGGCCAAAGCTGGGGGAGGCAGGCAAGTTACCTCTCCGGGACAGATGGGGAGAAGGACATCAAGGTCTGTAGAGGCCTCACATCAATGCATCACCACAAAGGTCATCTGAAGCCCAGAAGACTTCATGAATCTCCCTGATTCTGAGGCTCTCTAGCTGAGCCAGAAAGTCCCACATCCCATCAGATCTAAATGCTACCTCCTAAACCCTCAGCCAAGGTCCTCACATTCTTCCTTGCCTTGAGTGGGGGTCCCCCACAGGAATGGGGACACTGCCAGGCTAGATGTCATGGAGAAAGGGGATGGGAGGAGAAGACTGCAGCTCTGGGAAGCAAGAACCCTCTGCAGAGAGGTGGACATGGTCACTCTGTCAAGGGATGCAGAGGGGCTTGAGGCTTCCCAGAGGTGTAAGGCCCCCTCCCCCAGGCCACAGTGGCTCTATCTTGGTACCACCCCCTTTCCTTGCCTATGGCAGCAGGAATAGGGTGATCAGAAGGAACTCCCTGCTGGGCAAGAGGGGGGCTGGCGTTTGGTGTGTGCTAATCCTGGGCCCGAGGTCTTCAGAGGGACCCGGGAAACTTCAAGGAGGGAAGGCAAAGCTGTACTGCAGACGAGCTCATTAGCCAGCACCCCCACCCCCCCCACAACGAGGAGGAGGGCGGGCAGCCCAGTGAGCGTGGCGGCAGAGGCGGCAGAGAAAAGGCTGTCACTGTCCTTTCTTCCTTTTGGTACAAGCGTCTCCCTGAGCCGACGATTCTCCCGCAGTGACACCTCTCATGGGCACTAATGAGATCCGTGTCACAGAGCTAATGCGTTCTGACTGGACTCTTGATAGACACCCCACTCCTTCAGGGGAGACCACAGGCCAGCCCACTGCCCCCCTGGGGCCCAGGCCCCCACTCTGCCACCTGCCAGCCCAGCTCTCTTGCCAAACAGTTCTGGGTAGCAAGCTCTTGAGAGTCCACTTGGTTTCTGGCCATGCCACCTGTACCACAAGCCTCAGCGGGATCCTTCTCCATCCCAGAGCAGAGGGGCCAAGCTCCTAGGCAGGACCACCCAGCCGGGCATCAGGGAAGGTTCCAGTTACTCTCCTAGCCAGCTGAAACCAGCAGTAGTCTGTGGGGCCTCCAAGTTACAATAGCAGGTGAGATTTTACTGACATTTCCTGTGCAGATTTCCAAAAAAGAAGGGAAGGAGGCCCAGGCCCTGCCCTTAGACAACCCAAGTACGTACGGCCAGATCATTACCTCTGACAAATTATAATAGGGCCCAAGTGTGTGTTTTGAACACTCATACTGGGAGGGCTAGGCGAGATTCCCAGAGGGGGTGGCCCCTGGAAGATTAGCAGAACTTTCCTGGGCCATGAGGTAGAGAACTGAAATCACAAAGAACCGTCAGGGCCAGAAGGAGGTCAGATGCCAACAGCTGCAGGTCCCTGGCTCAGGGTGACTGTAGCAGCAGAGAGGGAGTGGTGATGCTGCCTTCGCTTTCTTCCTTAGCTGCTGCTGCTGAAGCTCTGTTCAGGCCTGCATGTTTCACTTGACGCTGAGGGAAATGAGGGAAGCGAGCTTGTTTTCTTCCACATCGTCTCTATTGGTAGCGCAAAGCCCAATACCAAAAGGGTGCTTCATAGTTCCGCAGTGATAACAACACAGGCTCTGCACTCACATGGGCTTGGGTTTGAATCCTGGCTCCTCAACCAACTGGCTGTGTGACCTTAGGCAGTTCACTTCACTGAGCCTCAGTTTCTTCATCTATAAAATGGGAATGATGATGCCTGCCTTCATAAGACTGTTGTGAAAACTGAATTAGTTAACATAAAGTGCTTCCAAATAATGTGAGTGCTTACTGCCCCTTTGCTGAAATGAATGAAGGACCACTCAGCAGTCCCCTGTGGAGGATGCCCTCCCTCAGAGCCTGTGGTCCAAACTAAGGATGCTGACAGAGACCATCGACAGCCCTGGAGTCAGCAGTTCTAGATGCATGCAGGCCCTACTCACCACAACCTGCTCTGGCACCATGCTGTTCACCAGGCTCCCAAGGCCAAATCCGCTACCCCAGGAGGAAGTGCTCTCCCCTGACTATGATGTCACACTGACAAGCCTCCAGCAGCCTTTCTGTCCAGTGCTGCACCACCTCCGGACCCTCCTTGGCCATCCCTAAACCTGACTTCACCCTCAGTCCCCAGGGCCAAGCCCACAACTCCATTTGTGAGCTCTGTGGGGGCAGAGCACTGTGTCTGCCATTGTTACCAATACATTTCTAGCACCTACCATGGTTCCTGATATATGGTAGGTCCAAGGTAGTGTGTACTGAATGAAAGAAAGTTTACCTGGTGTCCTACCTCTATTTCCAGGGCCGAAGCACTCTTGCTTACCTTGCTGCCCCTCCCCTTCAGCCTCCTTGTCTGCAGTCTCTCCTCACTAGTCCTTCCCCTACAAACTATGAG
Source organism: Hylobates moloch (assembly GCF_009828535.3). NCBI lineage: Eukaryota > Metazoa > Chordata > Mammalia > Primates > Hylobatidae > Hylobates > Hylobates moloch. Next base: position 45,203,170 of record NW_026652283.1, read on the forward strand.
CATCCTCTGACTGAAGCCAACACTGACCATGTAACTCCCCTGCCCAAAACACTCCTACAGCTTTCCCACACACAACCATCCTAGTAGCCCCCTCCCCTATGGCCTGAGCCCCTTCCCCACACCCATCACCCCAAGTCTGCCTCTGTGCTCTCTCAGCACCTCCACACCACGCATGCCACACCCCTGTGGCACTGCAGGAGGACTGAGCAGACCTTGGACATGGCTCAGCTATGGGATCTGCAGCACCCTTGCCTGGAAGCCACCCAGTGCTGCCTCACCCCCCCACCAGCCAATACACATACCACTCCCCACTTCAGGCTGGCAGCTCCTCACACAGTTAATTAGCACCATGTCACTAAGGACCAGACTGAGTGGCCAGTGACAGGAGCTGACCTCTGACCCCCAGGGCTGGGAAGCAGTCCACATCAAACTCTTACAGCGCGACCCTTTTAGCACGCACAGTAACTCGGGGCATCGCCAGCTGAAGCTCATTAAAGCTGTCTCTTTGGTGCGAGGGCCATTAACCTCACTGCTCAAAACCCACGCCTCCCCTTCCCCGCCTCTCCTAGCCCAATTAATGCCCTGCATCCTCCCTCCCTTCCAAGCACCCTCACTCACACCTCAGAGCCAGCCTGGAGGTGGCAGGGCAGCCCTCTTCATTCAAAGACTACAAAGACCAAGTGTCAAGAAGCCCAGTGTCCTGGGGAGCCCCTGGTGCTGGCAACGGAGGAGGGAGCCCCTTCAGCCCCATGGTGTGCCCAGCACTGCATGAATACTTTCCCCAGGGGACTCACCAAGCCTTCCCAGCAACCCAGAGAGGCAGGTGGCATTGTCCTTCATCTAAGGTCACAGGGTTCTGGGTGGAAGAACCAGAACTACTTCTGGCTCCAAAGCCCTTACTCCATTGTCACTCAGAGCCTTGGGCTGCCCCACGGGGCCCAGCCAGATAAAGAAACCTTCTTCTCTGAAAAAGGAGGGGATACCTCAGAGTTCCTAACCTAGGGTCAACAGGTGAACAGACAACAGGGGCATTGCTGAGTCTCAAGAAGCACAAAGAGTGGGAACAAGGAACCCCTTCTCACACACACACCCTGGGACAGATGATAGAACAGGCACCCAGATAAAGTATATGTGGGGTGCATTAACCCAGGCTATCCCTAGCCCCCAGCCAGTTCTTCCTTCCCTGGACCAATGCCAGTCTTCTCACTGGTCCTCTTTGGTTCCTCCCTTTCCCATCACTCTTTCATTGATTCATTTACTCACCTACTCATTCATTCAACCACCCATATGCATTTATTGAGCATCTACTAAGAACTAGTTTTGTGCAACACAAACTGCCTCATTGATTCTGAATCAGAGCTTTGATCACGTCATTCTCTCACTCACGAACCTCCTGTGTCTCCTCAAAACGGCAGGAAAAGTCCACACCCTTTAACCAGGCATTCAAGGCCTTGCTTATGTCTCTGTTTATTTTCTAGCTGTTTCCTAACCCAAATTTGCCACTCCAGTCATGGGAAGCTTCTTGTAGGTGTCTGAACTTGTCCTCAACACGCTGGGTTTCTCATGCCCACAGGCCTTTCTACTGAGTCCTCCTACCTAAAACACCCTTCCCCCATTTTTCTGCCCAGCAAACTCCTATTCATCTTTCAGAGATCCCAATTCAAGTGTCCTCTTCTCTAGGAAACTTCCTGCTGACCTCCCAAGCATATTACCCTGCTGGGTTTGGCATCTTCTCTAGATTGTTTGGAAAACATCTATGAGAGGGAACAGCAGTTATGGTGGAGTACCCCCAGTTCCCCAGGCCTGTTGGTCACTTCCTCTTAGCCTGGGCCCTGGGAAACCCTTGAAATGTCCCAATAAGAATATGAGGGCATCCCTCCTGGGGTGAGATGCCCCCATATCACTACCTCTTAGTGAGAGGTAACTGAAAAAGTAGAAGCTACTTGGCAACTGAGGAGAGGGAAAACCACCTTTGGGGCAACCCGGGTGTTTTCTATCACAGCCCTTAGTACCCTGGGTGGCAAGCACCTATTTCAGTCCCTGTCTCTTCCCAGAATGTGAGCTCACTGAGAACAGAAACTTCTACTCAGCACGCCCAGCACCCACAAGGCACCAGTGAATGTCTGGAATGGATAAGGGGTCTACTATGAAGGAGGTGACTGGTATTCTCTCTCCAGTCCCCCCCACAATGATGCGACCCCAAAGGCTCACAGGCTGTGGTAATGTCAGCGCACTGCCCAGAGACACTCTGGCTCTTCCCCACTTGGAACAAGGCCTATGCTTGGTCAGGTGCCCTACCTGAGAGCATCTGCATGCACACATGTGCATATGCAAACAAAGTAAGATATACAGAACTGAACAGACACACCTGACAGATACACACACAGACTGGTAGCTGCTTCCACACAGACTCATGCCCTCAGAAAAATACAGATATACTGTTACACGCTCCCCAACAGACATGTATAATCATGGACACATTATACTCTCAGTCTGACACACAGACATACAGCTAAAGGTGTCACACATATGCAGACACACAGATAGACAGATAACATATTCATACTGATAGATCAGAAACTAACAGAGCCTCCAACTGCCTGGAATCATAGCCACTCCAGTTTCCTTCCAAACAAGAATCCCCTTGAGGGTATACCCCCATTTGGTACCCCGAATGGCCCCCCTCAACCCAGGCACCGCTCAATGGAGGCTGCTGCTCCTGCGGGGGAGTCAATACCCTGTGGACGGAGTCATCGGTCAGAAGGACCCCGACTAATTAAAAGCTGGTGAGGTTTAAATAATTCATCTCCTTAACTCCCATTGATCGTCCAGTTTAGTGGCCACAGACTTGACACAATATTAAACAGCCTCCTCCAGCTCCATGGGGGGTGGGTAAGCTGACATGTCCCCACCCACTGAGGACACTGCCCACTAGAGATGCAGCCAGTGAGGGGGGACCTTGGCCTGAGTCCAAGGCCACCTGTGACTCACCGAAAGCCCAGACCCCAGCCTCCTCCAAAATACCACTTTGAGTGGTGCCTTCCAGTGGTCCCATTCAGTAATTTTCTCATTCCACCCCCCTTCTGCCATCCCCCCAGCTATGTAGAGAGCCCTGTTGGGGCACTGAATGAGCCATGGAAACTCTCTGTGTGCCTGGGGACTGGGGCATGCGGGCAAGGGATGATGGATGGAGCTGCCGGGGGAATATGCGAAGGGACTGACCAATGCCGCTGTGGGGCCGGCCTATGTGTTGCAGGCTGAGGCCCTTGTTCATGTCTAGAAGTCCATTCTTGGGCCAGCAGCCCATGGCGAAGCTGTAAGCCTGGAAGACAGGAGGCAAGTGGTTAACGGAGGCCCTGACCCTCTGAACCAACCCCACGCACAAGGTCTTCCCCCCACCCCCCAAATCTTTCCAACAAGGAATCCCTTTCATAATGCCATCTCGTGAGAGTCCCTTCTCCACCCAGGTCCTCCCCCGACCCAGCAGAAAGTCCCTTCCTTCTCCAGAGTGCCTTTTCTCCTGGGCTTCTCCCCATCTGAGTCCCTGGCCCTCAACGGGTGCCCCTCACCAGGACTCCTCTCTAAGGAGTTTCCGTTCACGAGGCTCCTCCTTCTTAGGAGCCCTCCTCTCACAAGGGCATACCTGCACCTTGCACCCCTCCTTAGGATCTCCCCTTTCAGGAGCCCCCAGCCTCCTCCTCACAATATTACTGTTCACAAAGACTAGCCTCAGGCAGAACGTTGGAAACCAGTGCGTCCAAACTGCACCTCACAGACAGAAATGTTGAAGTGAGAGCTGGTCAGCAAGGTGCCATGGTCAAGGTGCTTTTGACCACAAGCAGGCCAGGCTACGGAAGGATCTGGGAGCTTTGTGGTGGCTCAACTGAGGAGAGGAGTAAGGTCACTTGGTCAACTCAAGCAGCTGGGAGGGGAGTACAAGGGGCGTGTGTGTGTATGTATGTGTGTGTGTGAGAGAGAGAGAGAGAGAGTGTGTGTGTGTGTGTGTGTGTGTGTGTGTGTGGTGGGGGGCGCAGATGCTCTGCTGAAGGTCAAGTGCTCACTTATGCATATTCAAAGCGGCCACCCATCGATCTGTACTTAATTGTTTTCCTGGGGATGGGGAAGGAAGTGCTGGGGGCATCGATCTGCTCAGGCCCCAGTACTCCATTGCCCCCCCCCCCCATCCCCTTCCCTCACCACCTGGCTGCCAGCAACCTCCACCTGGGGGGGCACACATGGCAGGGCAGGGGCAGAGCCTTCCCTCACAGTCGCTTTTAGCCATGACTGACCTGATGCCACAGATGAGGAAACTGAGGCCCAGAAAGAAGAGACTTAACATAGGTTAGATCACTATGAAGTAGCCAAATAGGATTTAATTCCTGCTCAGCCTGTTAACCAAATCCTGGGCTTCTCCTGGTAGGCCTGGTAGCTAGTTGGACCTTCAAACATTACCCATCCCCTCACTTTAGAAGTCCCCAAACACCAGGCTGCCCTTCTACCAGTGGCAGGACAGCGTACAGGGCAGTGGTCAGAATGAAGCTTGGGTGAGTTTCTAGAAGTTGGATAGGGGGTCCAGTGATGGAACCAAAGTGACTGCCAGCTGTGAGTAGATGAGCGCTGCAGTGGTCCAGCCCTTTGCTAGTCCCAGGAGGTCTCCATCCCACTAACGCGCAGGGGAGAGGGCCCAGCACAGGGTCAGAAACGCAAAATGGGAGGCTGCACACAGCATCTGTGCCAGGGCCCAGGGCCCAGATGCTGTGTCCACCCTTCCTTTCCAGCTGCAAGAACCAACACTCCAGCCCCATGGGTACTAGGAGACTAGGAGAGAGGGTACTTAAACCTTACCACCCTCTAAAGCCATTCTCCTTGACCGCAGAGGTACCAGCCACAGCCCAACTTCCCAGCCAGCCTTCCCCCACCCTTTCCCAGGCCACAGCTGAACCCACAAATCAGGGGCTGAGTGTGAGGCTCAAGGACAGGGAAGAAGATGCTGGCCCAGAGCCAGGGCAGAGCTGGGATGGAGGCAGTGAGGGAAGCAGCCAGTGGGCGGTGCATAGCCAGAGGAGCCGCTGAACCTGGTCAGGGCTGAGGCTGGAGCGCAGTGGGCCAGAGAGCAGTGGCGGCCGCCTTTCAAGTACTTTAAAATCACTTACAAAGGCCGGATTAAACGATCAGAAATTCCATTTAATAGGACAAATAAAGAAATAACAATCTACTCTATCAGCCTGGAGAAGGCGAGCTGGATGGGTTTTTTTCCCCTCTAAAAAGGAAAAAGGGAAGGAAGGGGGAAAAAAGAAGGATAATGTGTGTTTACTCAAGCAAAGAAAAAAATATTTAAGTGATGTCGGGGAGAAGATTGCAGTAACTAGTGAAGAATAACATCGTCTACTTTGCTGTCAAATCACACCCGAATTTCAGTAATAGATTCTCGGCTGACACTCAATTCAATTCGAAGGTGATCCTGCTTTATCCCAGCCCATCAAATATTAAACACTTGCATTAGCAGGTGCTGCCGCTTCCCGGCTTAAAGCGACGGGCGGGCGGCAGGGCTGCTGAGGCCCCTCCGCTCTGCTTATGGCTCGGGGACAGGGCAGCTCAACGTTATCTGCACGTCATCCTGAGTCTTATCGCAGCTAAGCGGGAAGACCACTTCAGATAACATTAGATGCTTGCCCTGCCGCGTCACCGTGATTAGATTATTATTGTAATTATGACTCCCCAAGATCTTCCACAGACTGGGACGTGTGAAAGGGGGATGGAGGACAGCAGAGCCCAGGAGGGCCAGGCTGGACCAGGGAAAGCTGGGCCCCTGGCAGGAAAGCAGAGTTGCCAGGCAAGGCGGCAACCCAGTCCTGCCTGACGGATGCCTTTCAGGAAGGGCAGTCTGGCTTGTCAGAGCGAGGGCGAGATGAATTGGCATCTCCACTGTGGCCGTGGGTGTCATGCCGCACAGTTTCATATTCCCAGATAAGGCGTGATAACCAATTGCTGCTGTGACATGGCCTCATCCAGCACTTCCTGGGGCGGTGGGGGGGGGGGGGGGGTGGCGCATGCACATGGGTCTGCCAAGCTCCTAATAAGAGGGATTTAATTTTTACAAATGCTGCTTCCAGCGGGACCTTCACATACCAGCCAAAGTCCAAAATGATATTAAAAACGGTTAATTAAAACTGCTCTCCCTCAGCCTGGGCTCTCCCGCTGTTGGCCCTGCTGAGAGCCCTGGCACGTCTTCCCCAGGTACTGACACATGCACCTGCAGAGCCTAACCTTCAGATGTGACCACTAGCCTCACGGGGCCACCCTAGGCATAGTACCAGGGCCCAGCACCTCATGCTCCCCCCAGCTCCTGCCATCTTGGGTACTGCTTAGGCACAGCCAACAGACGCAGATAGCTGCCCACAAAACATAGGTGGTCCCACAGCAAACTGTGCTCCTGCCAACATATGGTCTGGATCCTCACACCTGCTACCCCTCTGCACCTGTACTCATCTGTGCCCACCACTCACTTTTAAAGCCCATGCCTCTCCCCACAAGATATGCAGGCCATGGAGTGGCCCAAGCGCATATATGCTGGCATGCCACAAATGCATCGGACTTGCCCTCAGGTGACTGCCACCCTTCCATTACTTGCTCCCTCCATTTGCCCTCCTTAAGAGATTGTATCTGTCTACAAATCTCAGCAGAGACCTTCCTGGGAGTCCTGATCAGGGTGAGGTGTCATGGGCTATGTCTCAGAGATTCCGGCTGAGGAGCCAAGGCTGGCACTCAGAGACCCATCAGAGCAGGAGGATCAGCAAGGCTGAGCCCTTTGGATTGCCTACAGGGGACAATGAAGACAAGCAGACCCTGGTGAGATTGGAGGAGGCTAGGAAAGCTTCCTGGAGGGAGTGGTACTGGCAGGCTGGGACAGTTTGACAGGTGGCAGGGGAGTACAACATTCCAGACGGAAGGCACAGCAAGGACAACGGAAAGTGGCATGAGCACGCACAATAAAGGCTTGGGTGCGGCTGGGACAGCCAAATTAGAGAGGGGAGCCACATCTTAAGGCACTGCCTCTCAACTCTGCGTACCTGGCAGCAACATGGCATCAAGGGGCCTTGTGTCCAACTCTTTACTCCTGCCTGCTCCCTCTCACTGCTCCCTTCCCTCTCCTGCCAGCTTGGGGGAATGGGGGTATGGGGCCCAGAAGCTTTCTGATCTTGATCAGTGTGGGGCAGGAATCTAATTTAAGAGCTCTCTCCAAGAGCTTGTGCCCAAGCCCGTTTCCCAAAGCTGCTTCCAAATCCTCTGGGTGCCACTTCTTTGGCTGCATCTCTCTCAGCCATCAGGGTCCACCTGCCCAGCTATGCAGAGTCAGCACCTAGCCCCTGGGGTTCGCAGCCAGAGGGTGGGGCAGGTAGGAGGATGACTGAGGAGCTCCTGAGTCCTGTCCAGGGCAGGTACTGATGCGAGCCACAGGGACAGGTGGAGCTGGCTGAGGTGAAAGATGCTGGGCCTACCAAGCCAAACCACCTCAGCCCTGTGCCAGGCAGGCACGCACGCTTCCCTTCCCCTGGGCTGCTGCAATTTCCATGCGCAGGGAAGCAGGTGCCGAGCTGCTCCCGGCTGGCTCTCCCCTCTCGTGGCTCTGCCCGCCTTGGCTGCTGCCCCATTAGCTTAGTGGCCAGCCATCTGCGACGGGCCTGCCGCATAGCCCTGCTGTAGGCGCGGCGGGTGGCCCCCTGTGTAACAGGGAGCTTTGCCATTAGCGCCTTTAATATTCTGACACCTCAGCACAGCCTGCTATTACATGCAAACGCTGATCGCCCTGTGAAATTACATTGCTGGGCCCGCGAAATGGAATCGTGTATAATCAGCCTCCTCCATGCACTGTCAGTCCCATCACAAACACGGCACTCGGCGGCTTACGGGGGCTTAGCAGCTGCGACAAGTGTATTGGGTTTAATAGATGAAGTAGCCCTCATCGGCTGCAGCATCAGATCCTTCAAAGAGGAAAGAGGCCTCAGCAGCTGCTATGGTGTCTCTGCCCACCCATATACTACCTACCAGGACCCTGAGAGTGGAGTGGACACACAGTGGGAAGGGCTATGGTTGGGCTAAACGGCTAGAACCCAGCTCAGGCTGCAGACAGAATAGGCTGCTCTGCAACTTTCAGAAAACCCAGTTTCGAAGCCTGTGCTAGCATATTCAGCCTATCCAGCCCACCTAGAGGTGAGGAGGAGCAGGCCTTTAACCATACCTCTGGATGACTTGTCACCCTGCAGGCGATTGCTCAAGACTAGGAACCAAATCAAACCAACTGCCATTCCCCTAACCCCCAACAGAGATGAAGCTGTGATGGTGATACTCCAGAGGACAGGGAAGAGAAAGTCTGGCAGACACAACTACTACCTAACTCTCTATCCTGACCAACACTTCCACAGCTGGCGAGCCAAATACCTGAGGCCACAGGTAAACACTAGGGTGGAGTATGCCACATATACTTATGGCACACCCAGCAGCCCATGCCTCATAGAAAGGCTCAGTTCTGCCAGCTATTAGCACTATAACTTTGGATGAGTTATTAAACCTTTCTGAGCCTCAGTTTCTTGTACTGCGAGATGGGATGACAGTACTTTCCTCCAGGTATATCTGAGATCACCCAGGACTACTCACTCCCACTGCTACCTCCAGATATTCTTGGTGCCATTGCTCAAAATGCACCTTGCCTTTGAGAATACAGTTCCCTCTCCCTTTCCCAGGGAACGCTTTTCCAGGTTCAGCCTAACACCAATTGTGGCAGAGTGTATTTTCCTGTGATGGGTTGCAACACTATCTCCCATCTCATATGCTCTTCTTTCACTGTGACTTTGACATACCTACCATCAAGACTAAGTCTCTGTCACCATCCCTGCCCTTCAAGACTACTGCAAAAATGCTTAGGCAGCTTCCACCTCAATCACTGGAAAGTTTCCCTGCAGTCTGGGGCTGCTGTGTTAAGTAGTGAGACTGCCTCAAGGTAGCCATGCCGTGAGGAAGCCCAAACTAACCCATGCAGAGAGAACACAGATAGAAGCCATGAGACTCGGTGAAGAAAGAGAGAGGCCCAGCCAGCCCCCAACTGCTCTGACCACATTGTGCCAGCTCCAGCCACTGCCTGACTATATAACCACACAAGAGATCCTGAGCCAGAACCACATTACCTATCCTCTCCTGAATTCCTCAGTCACAGAAACCATGAAGGATAATACAGTATTTGTTGTTATTTTAAGTCACTAAGTGTCAGGGTGATCAGTTATGCAGCAACACTAACTGGCAAGCCAATACCTACTCACTCCTGGATATAGTCTGCAGATGTCTTCAAATTCTTTCCTGCTGCTTCTAGACTATTCTTCCTCTCTCCCTCTGGGACTTCATTCCAAATCATCATCACTCTGGGTAACTTCAGTATCTACAAGATAACCCAGCCATGGAAATTGCCTCTCAATTTCTTGACTCCCTGTGCTCTAATGACCTTCTCCTCTACCTATTTCAGTCATCTTTCCCCACAGCCACCCCCTGAGCCTTGCTATCACCCAGAACTGCCCTCCCTCTGAAATCTCACAAGGACGGATTCCACTCTGGCCCCAGCCTCCTAACCTTCTAGCTTTTGTTTGCTTTCTCCCTCTGCTCTTGCTTCCTCCCAGCCCCCGCCTGCCCCTAGTCTGTCTATCCCCTTTTCGGGCTTCAGTACTTTTCTACTAACCTGAACCCTTGAATCTATCACTTCAACCACCCATCCCCCAATTTTCAACACCCTGCCCACTTGTCCTAGAGCACACCTTTTCTGGAAAACCCCAACCATGACTCCATTTCTCCACACTTGCTCTTGGGCTCAGCAATGCCAGAAAAAGTCATTCTTATATACAGAAAGTGGTTACTACAGATCCAAGACCACAACCTTAGCAACCCTCAATGGTACTCACCAACCCTACTTCCTTCCTACTTTCACAAAGATAATAAAGCCACTAGGTAGAGCTCTTTCTGCAAGCCCCTTAGCTACAAATGCATCTGCATCCTTCCCCACCTGCTCCTTCACCTCCCCTGTTCTAACAGGGGAGCCACTACGCTTCTTGTCTAAGGCCAAACCCGTACTTGTGCTTTACAGGCCATCCTTTTCCCACCTCCTCAGGCCCTTGCTCCATCTAGTATCTCTTGTCTTTCTAAATCCTTAACCTCCTCTTCTCTGCTGGCTTCTTCATTAACATTCAAGCATATGCTTAGATTTCTATCACTTTCACATAACTTCTCTGTGTCTTGGTTTCCTCCTTGTAAAATGGGGGTTATAATAGTTCCTACCCCATAGAGTTGATGTGAGGATTAAATGAGTTACTGTCTGTAAAATGCTTAAAACACTGCCTGGCTCTCTGAAACCTATGTTAAGTTTTAGATTATTTTTAAAGTTCTATATGCATTCCACATCCTATCCAGCTACTGCTGTTCTCCTGTTAATGACCAACTTCTCAAGACTGCCTCCACTCCCTTCCTCCTTCACTCCTTCACACCCTGCAGTCTGGTCAAGCTGCCGCCATGCTGCCCCACAGCTGTGGACAGTTTCAGATTCTTACCTGCCTTCGCCACTTTGCAGCCTGCTCCATCTCTGAAACCCTTCTCCCTTCTTGACACTCTACTCAGTTTTCCTAGCTCTCTGCCATTTTCCCCACAATCTCCTGTATAGTCTCCTCTGCATTTGGTCATCGTATCTGTGTACTCACCCACTGTGCACTCTCTCTTCCTATTTTTTTCTACATGCAACCACTCTCCTTGGGCTCCTTGGGTGATTTCCTCAAGTCCATTGTCTTCAACCTTTCTAATTTCCAAATCTGTATTTCTTACCCCTACTTGAGTGTCAGACATATATATTCTATTGCCTACCTCGAATCTCCCCCTGGATTTCACATAGATGCTTGATTCTCAATATGTTTAAAGCTCATTTCAACATCTCCTCTTCAAACTGCTGCTTCTCCTGGGCTCCCAAATTGCAGTGAAAGCTATTACCATCTACCTGGTCTACCAGGCCAGAAATGTGGGGGTCAATCTTGATTCCTTCCTCTTCCTTACTGCCCACCAAGTCCTGGGATTGCTGTTTCATGCCTTCAAGCCTTTGATGAAGCAGTTCCTTCAGCCTGTCTAGAACGTCCTCTGCCTTCTCCCACATTTTGTCCTAATTTGAACACACACTCCTCTTTCAACATTCAATTCAAAAAGTACCTTCCTTTATAGTCTTTCCTGGCTCATCCCCCCTTTAAATCCCCCATACTGTGAACGGCACCTGTAACATGGATTTTGTCTCCCATTATGCTGAGAGATTCTTGAGGGGGTTGGGGGGTTGTATTTGCTGTCTCTGAGTGGTCCCCACTGAGAAAAGGGGAAGCGAGAGGAGAAGGGGAGAGGAAGAAAAGACATCTCGGCCGGGCGCGGTGGCTCACACTTGTAATCCCAGCACTTTGGGAGGCCGAGGCGGGCGGAGCACGAGGTCAGGAGATCGAGACCACGGTGAAACCCCGTCTCTATTAAAAATACAAAAAATTAGCTGGGCGTGGTGGCGGGCGCCTGTAGTCCCAGCTACTCGGGAGGCTGAGGCAGGAGAATGGCGTGAACCCGGGAGGCGGAGCTTGCAGTGAGCCGAGATCGCGCCACTGCACTCCAGCCTGGGCGACAGAGCAAGACTCCCCCGTCCAAAAAAAAAAAAAAAAAAAAAAAAAAAGAAAAGACATCTCTTCGGGTATACTACCAAGCATGGAGGCTTGGTTTCCGGAGCTGCTACTCCCGCCAATCCTACCCAGTCTCCTTCAGGAACCATAGTTGTTCTTGCCCAGCAGAACAGCAACGGCCCATCCCACAGCCATTCTTGGAACTGGGGGCTCAGTTGCCTGTTTTAAGGAAGAGGGAACTGTTGCTGTCTCCTCCTTTGCTGTACTCTCAGCCTGTGGATATCCCCCAACTCATTCCTCAGGCCCAGCAGAGGCTTGACCCGCACAGCTAAAGCAGCAAAGGGATGGACACTTGCATCAGGTGACACGAGCCCATCCTCCCTAACCCCAGATGGCAGTTCTGTTGTGTGTACAGTGTTCTCTGGCTACCAACATACTTCAGGGGCCCCAGAGCTGCTGCTGCCTCTCTTCATCAATGGAACCTGAGTGGGATAATTATCGTCTATGTGTACTTAACCTTACTGCTCACCGCCTTCAACACAATGGCTGCCTCTAGTGTGCTGGGCCACCACTACAGCAAAGGCAGGGGCTATGCCACAGGTCTAGGTCCCACAGCATTTGGTACTGGGGGTCCCAGGAGTGGCAGACAGCTACCAGCTCAGTTTGATCCCAAGTATTATGGTCCCGAGTATTTTCAGGTGGAGTTTTCTCCTTCTTGCTCCCAGATTTCTTGGCTTCACTGCTGAGTCAGAGGGGCCTTGGGGACAGTGAAGTTTCTGGGTTGAGAATAAGATAAGTAGCTCCTGAGCCATGCTGCCTCAGTCCCTGCAGAAGAGGGTGGCCTGTCTGGGGCTCCACGTGCACTGTCACAGAGTCTAAGGCAGCAGGTCAGTCTGAGCCAGCTGCCCAGGGTGAGAGCTACATTGTGAGTTTTCTTTGTTTTCATTACAATTTCCTCTCCCACCACTTCTTTTTAGCCAGCCCTTTCCTCCCCGGGGTGCTGGGGATTGAATGAAACACCACCCCCGGCTCCAATAAGTGTATTTCAATTACATCTGTCACTGCATAACGATATAATGATATATCATGTGATATTAAATCCATGGTAATCATATCAGGGATTTTTTTTAATCGTGCACTAATCGCATTATTACATCTCTATAATTAACAACAGGAGGTATGGAAATTCAGTTAAGGCAGTTGGCTCAATGTACTCCCCCCAACCCACCCCCATCCTGGCTCCCCCAGATCAGGACCCGATTAGGAGACAGGGACTGCAGGGCACTTGCCAGCTGGGCCAAAGCCCCACTCCCAGTGCCTCAGTCATAGGCAAAGCTTTCCACATCCAGGGCTGGCAGAGACAGTCCAGGGTGCTTGTCCATCTTGTGGTTCCTCAGGAAAGAAGCCTGGGGCAGAAGCCAAACAGAGAGGCCCGACTACAGGGCTTAGCTGGGGCCTTCCAGACTTCCCACCACTGCTGCACCAAATCATCTCCATGGGGAGGGATGTCACCTTTTCCTTCAGCAAGGCCCTCAAAGGCGCTTGTAAGGCACAGAGGTGAGTTTCTCCCTCACGGCCTCCTGCGCCAGAATTCCCTCTGCTACTGCTACACATACACCCTCCCTCTAACCCAGCCCTCTGACGGCTCCTAACAGCACCAGGTCCAGCAGCTGTGATGTCTCTGCCTCTTGGTCCTATCATCCCTGGTGATAGCTGACCAAACCCAACTCCCTAAGGCCATTCCTCCCCAATCCTCTCTCAGAAGCTGGCCCTTCATATCATTAAAACAAGTGAGTTTTGATAACAACTGGGATGTTCCTCCATTTCCCCAAAACATTCTAAGTTCTTATGTTCTCCCACCCAGGCCTAGATGGAGAGAGGAGGGGCTAGAGACTGCAGCTTGAACTATGTCAAATGACCCCGTCTCTCCCACCCCCCTTCCTGATACTGAGCTGTTAGGGCTAATCCCCTCAGAGGTGTCAGAACCAGTCTGCAAAGCAGAATTCTGTGTTTCAAGTCCAAAGCTTTGAACCTGGCATGTAACTAGTCCTCAGTAAGGGGCAGGCATTTTGCTAAGTTTGACTCTCAGAAGTTGGACAGGCCTGAAGATAAAAGAGAAAAATCATGTCCTTTTTCCTAATAAAAAAGAGACACTAATAGCAGTCAGCACTTAGGCAAAGCACTTTAAGTTTCTAAAGTGCTTTCCAAATTAAAATATAATCCTTTATTGAGCATGCGGCACTACCGCCACCACCACCCACCCAGCCACCCCTCACATACAAAGGTATATGCATGCTTGCACACAGCACACATGCCTTCACTTTCTTTCCCCCTGGGAAAAAGAAGAAGGGTATTCAAAACATTCATCCCAGATCCCCCTCCCTCTTCATTAGATTGTTCATGTAACACCCGTTTATTGAGGAACTACCACATGCCAAGCCCTGTGCTGGGTGCTGGAGATACACAGATCAAGCAGACCAAGCCACTGCCTTCAAGGAGCTCCCAGGCTAGAGGGAGAGACATGTAAACATATTTGCAAAACAACACTGAAGGAAATCAGCAAGAAGGACCCATATGGCCTTCAGTGGGCCATAGGTGGGGCACCCAGGGAAGATGTAGGCTAGGAGCTCAGACCAGTGGTCTGAGCTGAGACAGAATCCTAAGAAGCAGATGAGTGGTACAAGAAACTAAGAGTAGATAAGATCACCCAGGAAGAAAGTAAAAACCTTTAGAATCAGATGAAGCCCTTCTCTTCTCTGATGTTTGGAGGGAAAAAAAGGATGAGAAGGTTGAAATTCCATCCTCCAGAGCTAAGGCCCAAAGAACCTTCTCTTTGGGGTGCACCCAACATCCTGGCTCCTGTATCTTCCTTGGTCAAATCAGTCTTCACTCTACCGTAATATGATGGAAGAGCGCAGGCTCTGGAATCACACTGACTCATTCACAACAAACATTTACTGAGAGCCTATTACATGCCAGGCTATATGCACATATATAGCAACAGAGCACAATACTGTCCTCAGAGAACTTCCACGGCTTTCTCAAAGAGACTTAAGCTCAAAGGAACTGTAATAAAGGTTCCAACAAGACACATAAGCTTTTATAATAGGACAGAAAAGGGGAGTCTGACTTAGGTGGGGAATGCTTCCCTGAGGACAGGTAAGTAGAAGCTGGCTGGCTGCCTGGCTGGCTGGCTGGCTGACTGGAGGTGGGGTGGGGGAAGGGCAGAGGTGGGGTGACTGGGGGCATGCTAAGGCCTGGAAGGAATCAAATCAAGGCCAGAGTCCCTAAGCACAGAAAATCAAGCATGAAATGTGGCTGATGAGGAAGGCAGGAGATACAGCCCATGCAGGACCTCAAAGGACACGGTAAGGGCTTTGTACTGTTTCCTAAGGCCATTCAGGGGCCCTCCACTATGTGATCTTGGGGTGCTCTACCAATATGAAAAGGTAGTTCCAGCCAGGCACAGTGGCTCATGCCTGTAATCCCAGCACTGTGGGAGGCTGAGTGTGGAGGACCAATTGCGCCCAGGAGTTCAAGACCAGCCTAGGCAACATGGCAAAATCCTATTTCTACAAAAACACACACACACGCACACACACACACACACACAAATTAGCCAGGCATGGTGACGTGCACCTGTGATCCTAGTTACTAGGGAGGCTAAGGTGAGTGGGAGAATCCCTTAAGCCCAGGGGGTTGAGGCTGCAGTGAGCTGTGTTTGTGCCACTGAACTCCAGCCTAAGTGACAGAGGAAAACCCTCTAAATAAATAAATAGACAGACAGACAGATAGTAGTTCCTTTGCACATCTACCCCTCCTTATTCCTAAGGGTAGCCAGGCCTGGGAAAAACTAATAGAGGACCAAGATAATAGATCCTTCTAGATTTTCCATCTAGAAGGAGAGGAAGAAAGTACACAAGCATTCATTCACTGCATATTCACACATTCACTGAAGGCCTGCCAGAACCCAGCAACTCAAACAGAATCACATGTAGACCCTGCCCTCAAAGAACTCGTAGTCCTTTGACGGGAAACAGACACAGAAACCAGTAACGGCCCATAACTGTGATACAGCGAGTGGAGAGAGCCACAGTAGGGATTGAGAGGAGGAAAGTTCTCAGGACCAGTGGCCTCTGGAGCCCAGAATGGTGTGTGTTGCTTCTGATCCTGCCTCACTGCACAGGCAGCAATTGGTTGGCTGGGACAGCATGACCCACACAGACTGCGGATTGAGCAGGGGCAGGAGTGTGAGGAGGACCCTAAGCCAAGGCTCCTGGGAAGGGGCTGGAGACCAAGTAGCAGTGAACCTAAGCCTGGACCTTCTGGTTACAAAGATGAAGGTTGAAAGGACGCGATCAGAGCCACAGAGGAGAGGAGAGAGGCCCATTGTATAGTCTCTGGATGGCTAGACGGGGGTACCTTTAGAAATAACAACAGGGCTTGGATAAAAAATAATTTCAGAAATGGAAACTCTAGCCCCTGGGTCTCAGTTTCTTCACTGAAAAATGAGGGACTTAACTACTGGATTTCTTAGGTCTCTTCTTGATCTGAAATTCATCAGATCTGAGGTACTTCATTCAACTCCCTCACCCCCACCCCAAGAGTCAGGCTTATTTCTGCCCCACATGTTTGCTTATACTATATTTCCCCACCTGGAACGCTCAACTTCCCTTCTCCAAATCCTGTCTGCTAGGACACTACCTTCAGGAAGCCCTTCATGATTTCTCTTTCCCACTCCTCCATGCCCCACCCTGACCTCCACACCCATTTCTCTCAACAGCACTTTGCTTAATCACATATGACGTAGGGTCTGGTACTCTTAACTGATTGGTCTAGGGATTGTTTTTTATCACTCCCTGACCCCTGACATCCATTTCTTACAGGTCCTAGAAGCAGGCAGGTGCTGTTCCAGCCTGAAGTCTAGGTCCCCACTCCCTCTGCCCACAGTCCTTTGAGAACTCGACAAGCCTCGACTTGAAAAGGGTGCTAAAAGCAATGATGTCTCCAAGTGCGATGGGAGATATTTGTGTCTGCTTTACCCTTGGCTTTTTGCTCCGGTTCAGGTAGGAGCGGGGTGGGCCGGCTGGCAGATCTGAGAGCGCGGCACGCCCCAGCGGGCAGGGCGCACAGCGCGGAGGAAGGCGCGAGTCAGTCTGGAGTGCTCCCCATTTATCAAGCTCACGCAGGCCGCCAGCCGAGCGAGTCTTTCTATCATTACACCTCTCAAAATCCGATTCATACCACTAATCCTGCCTTCATTCTCCCAGATTAATAACATCTCTTTCAACCTTCACAGTGTGATAAATAGACAAAGAGAGAACAAAAGGAGAGACAGAAGAGAGAGAAAGAGCTGGAGCAAGTCCCCATAATAGAGAGAGCTGAGAAAGAGGAGAGGGAAAAAAGAGCGAACGAGAGCAGGCAGCGGCCAGAGACTGCAGCTACCTTAGAGAGCCGCTCTGAGGAGAGCTGGCGGCTGCGCCCCGCTATGCGCTCCGCTCCGTCCCCAAAGAGAAAGAAAGGCTCGTTAACAGCTCCTTCCTGCCTGCACTTTTGTTCAAATTCTTTTCTTCCCTTCCAATCCTGCTTTAGGTCAAATTCCAGTGAAAATGAGTCTCCTGGCTTTCCCATCTACTCCCAGCTTCCCAACCAGGCCCAGGAACCCACCTGGCCCTTGGCAGAAGGGCTGGGTCTGGGTACAAGACAGGGCTGGGAATGGGTGTGGCAAAAGCATGCCTAAAGCTTTCCCAGAGCTGTTCCCCTAACCTGAAACCTCACCCTTTCCCTGCTCTTTCAGCAGAACAGGAAGGGAACAGAGTAGAGGGAGGATCTGCTTGGGGTCGTTCCCGAAGGCTCTGTCCTCACATCTTTCCAACCTTAGGCTCCAGACGGTGCAATCCAAGGCCCTCCACCCACGGCAGCCCAGCCAGATGGTGAAAGTAGGTGTCCCTCAGGCTCGCTAAAGCAGAAGGTGGTCCATGTCTCCATATTATAATGGAGAAGTGTGACAAGGACAATAACCCCCACTGGGCCCAGCCCCACTCTAACCAACTGATCTCTGACACTTGTCCTCTCTGCCCCACGCTAGCCTACACTTGTCTTCACAGCACACTCCCCATCCTCCACAGAGACCCAGTTCAAGGCCCCCTTCTGGATGCCCATCTGAGCTCTCGCAGGAGAATTCAGTTACTCCCTCTCTGGAAATCCAGAAGTTCCATTAACCTTCCTTCTCCAGGCTCTGGAAGGCAACACCATTTATATTACCCTGTAGAGATGGTGTGCTTCTCTCACTCCCCTGGGAGTCTGTCTTCTGAGTTCTCTATCTCCAAGTCCAAGCTGCCCATGGCACAGCACTTCCATCTGGGCATCCACGCCTTCACAATCTAGCAGAGTGGGGGAGGCAGGGCTACACCAGGCTCCCAAGACTACCCTATCCCTTAGCACACTTGCGGCAGGCGCAGGGTCAGTGGGGGTGGCACAGGCAGAGGGAAGGCCTGCCCTGCCCAATCCAGCCTAGTGGGAGGTGCCTTCTAGAAGTGTCAAGGCTTCTCTGAGACAACGCCTTGTGAGGTACAGGAAAAGACCTAAGCCAACCTTCAGCAGAAAGCTGGTGGCCTGGTGGTCTATTTAGAGCAGGTCCCATCTAGGGAACATCTTACAGACATTCTCCAGATTCTTTCCTCCCAAAAGCTTCCCTGCTTCCCTCCCTCTATCCCCTGCCCCAAACTCAGCCTTTTTCTGGGCCAGAATGGCTGCTGCCTACTCCCACCGTTCACTCCCAGGAACCCCATCACTTCCAGCCACAGCTCTCAAGTTTGCCCAGTCACATTTCCACTTGGGGAAATAACCTGAAAGCAGAAAAAAAGAGGCTTCACAGGGCCAAGTAAAAGTGCAAACCACAAGGGGAAAGGGATGTTGAAATGGGCAGTCCTTGGGATCCCTTTCATTAAAAAATCCAGAAGTTCTATTAACCTTCCCTCAGCTCCTACATCAGAAGGATTCTCACACTTTTTTCTATTTCACTAGGCCTCCAGGATCAGACACTTGCAATAGGGAGGATGAAGAATGACAGTAACTGATGTTCATCCATGGGCCCAAGCAACCCAAGGAGGTCAGGGGCTGAAAAGGAAAGGCAAGAAGGAGAGAGATTGTACAGTCTCAGTGAAGGGGAACTGTCCTCCCTAAAATAAGCCCAGCCTGCTGGTGCCCTGGCTTTCAGGGCAGGCTGGGTCCAACTGGCTGCACAGGCCCACACTGCCTCTCAGCCCAAGGTCACAGTAGGGTTCCAGAAACATGGAATGGATCCCTGGTCCTTCTTCCACTAAAAGCCTGTGTTGTTGGCAGATCAGATAGCCTCAGCTGGAGTCAACTTTGTAGTACCTTAGATACAGACAGGCAGCAGGCCCAGACACCCTCAGCTTTGTTCTAAACAGCTTCCACACTCTCTAAGCAACCAGGTGGCTTCCTGGACAGCTTCCCCCGGGGCTCAGAAAGATGCTCTGGTCCTTGTGGCCCCACTCCTGAGAGGAGTATAGGCTTGGGCTCTGAGAAGTCATGGTGTCTCTCTATTCTCTGCTGCTATTGCCAATCCTCACCCAACACACACTCTTGCCCCTCCCCTGGCCTTGCTTCCTCTAACTCTTCTAGCCCTCTCTGAGCCCTGAGCCCTTGCTCCCAAGATAAGCCACCACCCGGGCATTCAAGTCTGAGGAATAAACCTCATCTCCTCAGGAGAGAGACAACCCTAGACCCCAGTAGGGGACATGTCTGGGGACCAGGTAGGAGGAAGTCAGTCAGATACCAAAAGTCAGTCTGTCTCTGGCAAATCAAGAAGCCAGATCCAAGTGATGCTCTTCCCTCACTCCCTAAGTATTCAGTTCTAGAGCTCATTCCCTCCTCTAGGCAGCCAGTAGCACAGAGCAGGAAAGGAGAAGTTGGGTCCTAATGTGTAAAAAGCTCCAGCAAAGCAAAATCATTTACTCTTCGGTGCAACTGCTCAGCAGAGCTAATAAATCTTGCATGAGCAGGGCCAATTCTAATTTCCTAATATGAAAAGGCATTTGGATTGAGAGAGAGGGGGAGATAAAAGTGATTGAATCTCCAATAGTCCAGGTTACTGACAAGAAACATCCTGCTCAGCCCTGAGAGAAGGATGGCAGCACCCGCCCGCCCGCACACACCCATCCGTTCTGCCCCCCTCTTGGCACGATACATCTCAGTCTCTTCTATTGACAGGACGTGGCTTTAAACACAGTTACACAAGTTATCATTTCTGCCTTCTGATCAATCTGAATTTTCAGGACAATTACCCTCTTAATCAATGATTGCTATCAGCAGCCCCACGCCTGGACGGATTTCTCAGCAAGGTAATCATGCCGCCAGGCTGGACGGCGCGTGCATAGGCAATGAAGCTCCGGGTGGGGTCTCCTCCCTCCTTTCTGAGCCCCCATATCCCAGTGCTGCTGCCAGCATCGAGGACAAGGACGGCAAAGTGTGAAGGCCACTTCAAGGAGTGGTGGCAGTACAAGGAAGGGGGGGCAGCCACCCAGTCAGCCTTCCAAACCATCTGATTACGGAACAAACCTATTAAAAGCCTAGATTTACTGCCCACCACGCTGATGCATCTCCACATGCCCTCCTGCCATCATTCCTTCCTCCTAATTAGCCTAATAAAGCCCAATTCTAATTATGGGCTCAAACTATTAGGGTGAGTAAGTACAAAGAAAAGAGAACTATTGGTTTTACTAATCTCTCAGAGCTATTGGTTCTAGAAATTCCTTTTCTTCCAAGGACCTGGTTCATATGGGCTACTGACTGGAATGGCAGGGGCAGCCTCTTCTCCTCAGATGCCCAGGTATCCAGAGCTATCATAAAGCCAGCCTGGCCTTGAGCCAGGGGGCCACCCAGCCCAACACTCCCTCCTGCAAGCATCCTCTCACAGCTCCAGCCCTCCATGCTTAAAACAATTCAGAGGCCCCCAGAAGAGGGAAGGAGAGAGAACAGTGGAGTCAGTGTTGAGTCTGCTCGAGGCCATATCTGCTACTCTAGGGACAACTCAAGGAAGTTTCTCAGATCACCTGTTGTTGGTGAAGGACTTAACTAGAGAGGCTTGGTCCAGGGCACTGATGAATGAACTTATACTCCTGCACAGGTGGCAGATATGCCCATACAGCTATACTCACAGCAGAGTGGGCTAGGGGGTAAAACAGGTCCCAACAATTTGCTATTACATCACAAGGGGGGAACAAGAATGAGAAAGCTTGCATGCTTTTATTCACTGACATTTACTGAGTACTATCCACAGGCTAAATGGTGGGGTTACAGCAGTCAACAATACAGCAGTGACCCCTATTCTCACAGAGCTCACAATGTACTAGGAAAGACAGACAAGTGTTTTTTTAAAAAGGCAAAAATGACAAAGTGAACTCGCACATGAATGTTCATAACAGCCAAAAAGTAGAAACAACCCAAATATTGATCACCTGATGGGAGAATTTAAAAAAAAAAAAGTGGTACTATCTATACAATGAAGTATTATTTGGCAGTAAAAAGAAATGAAGTACTAATTTATAATACAACATGGATGAACCTTGAAAATATACTAAGTGAAAGAAGCTAGTCACAATAAAAACCACATATAAGAAGTTCCCAGAATTGCCAGAATAGGCAAATTTATAGAGATGGAAAGTAGATGAGTAGTTGCTTCAGGCTGGGGCATTTGCGGGGAAATGAGACGTAGCTGTTAATGGAGTTTCTTTTAGTGGGGACAAAAATCTAAATTTAGATGGTGATGATGGTTGCACAATCCTGTAAATATACTAAAAAACAACAAATTATACACCTTAAATGGGTGAACTGTATGGTATATGAATTATATCTCAATAAAACTCTTCTTTAAAAGAAGTTAATTCTGATCAAAGAAGTGCAAGGAACCCACAGCAGGCTCATCAATTGTGAACAAAGTCAGAGGAGGCTCTAGCACCATGCCTAGCTTTCTGAAGGCACTCGATATAGGTGTGTGAAGAGGGAGGAAGTTCCACTGGGAAACTGGAAAAGTCTTCACTGAGGACATAAGAAGAGTTAGGTCTTGAAGGATAAGCAGGAGTTCACTAGGCAAGAATGCAGCAAAGGACTTCCTAGCCAAATGGAATAACTGTGAATAAGGCTTGGAAGTAGACCATACAGGCTATCTTGACACAGCTCAAAGAGACTTCGAGTGTCTCAAAGGTCAGGCTAGAGAGCTTATACTTTGTTCAGTAGACACCAAGATTTTTCAGGTAGAGAAGATCAGTACATTGATAGTCTAGGGTTTGATGGTTCAGGCACAGGAAACAACTTATCACAGTTGAAAGGGGATGATTTTCGGAATCACAATATCCAGAGTTTAAATCCTTAAGTCCTTCTCCCAAAAAACTCTAATGACCAGTGACGGCTAGGATTTTGTCTATTTTGGTATTTTATTCTCAGTGCTTGGCAGAGTGCCTGACCCAGTAGGTGCTCAAAAGCCATTTACTGAATGAAAATGAATGAATGAATGGCTATGTTGAATTCAATCCCATTTGACACACATTTATTGAATACCTACCATAAACCTTGGCACTCTGGTTATATAGTGTGAGCTCTTCAAGGGGAGGGTCCCTGTCTGATCTCTGATCTCTGCCCTCAGTGCCTTACGCAGGTTCTGTTTGGCACAGGGCAGGTCCTCAATCTGTATTAATTCCCTTCCCTCTCATAGTCTATGTAGTTTCCTTAAGACCCAGTGAAATCTTGGATAGGCTCATCCTGAACACACCACAGTAGCTGGTAAGAGAAGGGAAGCTGAAGGGATGGAAGGCTTCAATAGGGCAATAGGAACAGGTGGCAGTGCTAACGATATTTGCCCCCAAAGCAAGCCATGGTGCTCTAGGAGGCCAGTACGCAATCTGAGTCATCCAAGCTGGTAAAGAACTGGGTGGCAATGAGAGACCATTCTCACAACCCTGTCCTGCACCCAAGGCAGTGGACCTAAAGCAGGGAGAAGCCAGCATACTTAGGTAGGGTGGAAACAAGCTGCAAGACTCATAGGTGGATGAGGAGGGGAAGATCTGGGGCTTATTTCCTAAGCAGTTTGTCCTGACCCTGGAGATCTGCCATTTCCATATCATCCTTCTGGTTAGGAGAGCCCTTCTGACCACAGTAGAAAGGGGCTCATTCTCCCAACCCCCAATTCCTATGGGCCTCTCCTCCCCTCCCTCGTCTTCCCTCCCTTTCTTTCCTGCAGAGCTTCCCTCGAGCCATAAAAATAAAATAAAACACAAACACCCACAGTCCAGGAGGAGGGCGTCAGACAGATAATGGGCATTTTATATCTTTTTATGACACTCCCCATAGGCAGCTCAGCAATCACAGAGCAATAAAGGCAGGCATGCAGCTTGCATAGTTAAACAACTGCCGGGTAATTAGGCACAGCAAACACACCACTGGGGAGGCCTCAGGCTTGCCCTGGGATCTGCCTGCAACCCGCCTGCCTGCTTGCAGCCAAGTAGGTGCCAAGCCCAGGCCTAGCAACGTAAGACCTGATTGTGGTGCTGGGGACAGGCCACTGACAGCTGCCATACACACACTTGGGTTCATGCCTGTGCAAACTCAAGCCCACCTGCCCACACCCACACAAAAACACTTCCTAAGCCAGCCTGGACCTTATCTCCCCAGGAGGGCCACCCTCTTTTCCAAGTAGGGCAATCTAGGGTATCTTGAGGGCCCTGCTTTAGGGCCTTTGAAGAAGTCACAGCAGGCACTAGCAGGGACTAGCTCATCGGGGTAGTTCAAAGCTTATCGAATGGCACAGGCAAGAGGCACAGGAACATACAGACGTGTTTACACGGATCCTCTGTCTCTTTTACTCAGTACAGAGCTGAATTCAAAGTAATTTTTTAACACAGATGATTCATACACACCCTATACACATATTTCTATCACTGTACTTACCACTTCTATTGTGTTTTCCCCCCATCTGCCTATTGACCCATCCATCTTCCCTACCAGACCAGGAGTTCTGTACAGGTGGAGATCAGGTCTCAGTCACCTCTGAGTCCAGAGGTCCCAACCCACAGGACTTCACGGGGTGACTGGTGGCTGGAGGTGAATATAGATGTCCCAGCCCAGGCAGAGTACAGGACTCTTGCTACCTGAGACCTAGGTCCAGGGGATGTAAGCCCAGCCAAGAGAGAAATGTCTTTATTAGGGCTGAGGGCACTGTACCATACATTGCCCATCTCTTCTCTAGTGCCCCAGCCGGTCAAATTCAGAAATTAAAGAGAACTGAAAACCAATTAATGGGAAAAATAAATAAAAACCTACTACAATCCCACTTGAAGACTGAGACAGCCAAAGGTCCCATCTATAGCAGCCATCCAGATCAGCCCTGAGGAGTCAGCCAAGGAAAAGGTAAGGTACCCAAGCTCAAACCACTCTTCCTCCAAGGCAGGTGACAGCAGGCCACGTCAACTCACAGAAAGACCATGGGTTGAGCCAGCATGGTCGCACATGAATGTGCACACACATCCAGCTACTTTTCCTAGTCTCTACCTGGGCATCACTCGGTGTCTGCCAAGACAACAAATAGAGGATAAAAGATCAGAGGAAGGGCCTAGGCTGCTCCCTGCCGTTAGGGTACTAAGAGGCCCCTCTCCTTTCCACCCACAAAGAAACAGGGAGACAACGAGCTTCTTCTCAACCTGTATTCTCATGGTGAAGCCCAAAGCCTAAAAGCATTTGGCTTCAGTCTAAGCCAGCCCAAAATATGACAAGTGACAGCTATCCAAACTCCACCACAATACCTGAGTCCCTAGCTCTCCTGTCCTGATGCCAAGCAATGCCCTGCCTTCCCTGGACCCTCAACTTCTTCCAATGGGACAGTGGAGCCATCCCAAGGCCAGACATTGAAGTTGGTAAGGGTAAAAGAGGAACTTCTGCTGTCTTCCTTGCATTTGTCTCATGTTTAGATGGGAGCAAAAAGGGAAAGTCTAAGTTTCCATGAATGATCTCATAATGGCAGAGGTAGAAGAGGCCAAGAGACCACAAGAAGAAACTCCCTCATCCAACTCCCTTATTTGTTAGACGAGGAAACTGAGGACTCAGAAAGGGCAAGTAACCCAACACCAGAGCCCATGTCTTTAGTTTCTAGCGTCAAGTTCAGTCCAGATCTCTCTATGTTGCACCATACTGCCCTCCAAGGACAAGGGCCTCATCTGCCCACCTCTAGCGCCTAGAATCAGACCACAAATCCCATACCGACACATTCACCCACATTCCCGTTTGTGGGCCCGTGCACACATAAGAACATACACAGACATACTCAAGCCTGCACAGACCTCCCCAACCGGGTGAATGCACTTCTTTAAACACAAACAGACAGGCATATACAAATGGGTACACCCTCTTACATACACAGTGGTGTCACTCTCAAGAGACCTGAAGTACAAGGCCAATCCCTATCCTTGCCCATTCACTGACTTTCATTGAACACGCAACTGATAACGGATGCTGTGTGTTTGCCTGGGTCTCCAGTTCAAACCAGGCCAGACTGCCTTCAGGTGGTATCTGCTATGGGCCAAGTGACAAGAGGGAAGCTATGGAAGGAGAGAAACTGAATTTGCATCCTCCTGGTCATGTGGTGGGCAAGCTTCTGAGTTTCTATTTTAGCACCCATAAAATAGGGACAATAGCCCTCACAGCCCCTCAGTAGCTGTGAAGATTAAATGCAATCATGTGTGTAAAGTATCCAACACAGATGGCATCAACTGGGGCTCAATGCATTGGTGTTCTATTATTACTGATAAACATGGTGAAACCCGCCTTTGCAGACTGACCTATAGGCAGTGTGGGAGATGGAGGGCAGGACTGTGCTTCTGGCCTTGAAGGAAGTTACCCTGTCTTTTCCTCGTCTTTTCTGCAACTACTCCCAGTTTCAGGGTTTAGAGTAGGAACAGCAAAATCAAAAGAAGGCAAACACACACACACACACACAAAAGAAACCCTGGGGACAAGGCAGACTAACTTTACCCTCTCAGACTCAATAGGTAAGTTCATCTTTCCCCTGCCACCATACCCCATCTTTCTCCCAAACTGTCCTCAGCTTTTCTACAGTATTTATGCCTCTTAGTTTACTGAAGTCCCCTCTGCTTGCCTAGCTCTGTGGATTAAGAGAAGCAGTATATCTAGTCCCTTTCCTCAAGTGGCTTGTGGTTCCTCGCCCAGACAGACCAGCCCATACACAGTAACAAAGAGACATGGGCTCTGAGCTGCACTGGGCCCTAGTAACTGGCCCAAAGGGTTGGAGTACACACTCAATAGAACGTCTAGGTTTAAATCCAGGTCCCAAACATACCCAGCAGAGCTCCCAACTTTCCTGTGCTCCAGAGCAAGCCCAGAATTCACTTCCTCAAGGACTCAGGAGAGGCAGGTGGGGCTCATCATTGGACTAGGACTAAGAGGCTGCCTCATTTGACAGAATACAGACTCTGAGCAGCAGCCAGCAAGAGAAGGCAGGCCCTAGGGTGGGCCTGCCACAGAGGGCACTATAAGAACTCCAGTGGAGAGGTCACTTTGCAGCAGCTGCAGGGAACCTTGAGAGAAAGAAAGAAAATCCCAGCTGCCTTGAGCTGATTCCCTCACCTGCTTCTTTCCCCCGTGTGGCCACACCCACCAGGGATGCAGAGCAAGGCAGGCTAGCTCTCCAGCTGAGGGTATGCCAAGCTGCTCACCTAACACAGAGTGCCAGCATTCCTCTAAGAGCTTTACAAGCACGATCTAACTGATTCTTCACACTGTGAGTTCCCACATTTACCATAAGGATATAGAGGTCTTCTGCCTACGGTCTCAGACTGTACACAGCTAATATGCTAAAAGGTAGGGTGGCCGCTTCCCTCCCTGCTATCCCTGGCCCACGAGCTCCCTCTTCCCTTCATGCACATAAACGTGGCAGTTTTCTGGAGCTACTGTACCACTCTTAGAAGGCAGCTTAGGCTGGTACCACTCTAGACATCAGCCAATGATTCCTTACTGCACATGCTCACTCTCACTCCTCTTTTCCTCCAGTAAAAGCATACACATGGCTGGTCCACACGAGCAGCTTAAAATACCTGAAAACTGCTGTGTGTAGTTCCCTAATCCTGCAAAGTGCTTCACCACTTCAGGCCTTTCTTCACACTTCTCCCTTTGCCTGGATGCACTTGCACTGTCACCTGAGAACGTACTCATCTTTCAAGACTCAAGTATCTCCACCAAAACCTTTCTTGATTTTCTCTCTCCCACGCCCCAAATAAAAATGACTCCTCCCTCTGGCCGGGCGCGGTGGCTCACGCTTGTAATCCCAGCACTTTGGGAGGTCGAGGCGGGCGGATCACGAGGTCAGGAGATCGAGACCACGGTGAAACCCCGTCTCTACTAAAAATACAAAAAAATTAGCCGGGCGTGGTGGCGGGCGCCTGTAGTCCCAGCTACTCGGAGAGGCTGAGGCAGGAGAATGGCGTGAACCCGGGAGGCGGAGCTTGCAGTGAGCCGAGATCGCGCCACTGCACTCCAGCCTGGGTGACAGAGCGAGACTCCATCTCAAAAAAAAAAAAAAGACTCCTCCCTCCTTTGCACTGGCAGCAACAAAGTAAAGCAGTTAAGAGCATGGACTCTGGAGTCTACTGCCTAGATTCAAATACTTACTCTATCACTCACCAGGTGATGAACCTCTCTGCCCTTCAGTTTCCTCACCTGTACAATGGCTAATAATAGAACTTCTCCCTAGAATTATTTGAGGATTAAGTGAGTTAATTCATATAAAGCATTTAGAACAGCACCTGGTTTTATTATTATTATTAATTATCTCTACCTTACAAATGAAAAAAACCAAGGTTCAGAGAAGGTAAGTAACTTGTCCAAGATCATAACACAGGTAGATGATAAGGCCAGGAATTGACCTAAGGTGAATGTGCCTCTGTAGTCCATTGTCCAGCCAGGCATGCTGATGGCAGCTGGAATCAAGGGTGTGAGATGATCGACTCTGTCCCTCAGTGTGAGCTGAGGGTAAGCTGGTCCAAGGACATCATTAAGCTCATCCTTGTCAATGCTCACATGAACTCTGCTTTGAGAGTCTCTTTTTCCTAGCTCCTGCCCACAATGTCCTGTATGTCCACCTGGATCTCCTGTCCCCCTGACTCCTCTTCTCCCGGTAGCCTAGTCATCTCATCTCCAGTGGCCAGTACCAGGGGCAAGGGAAGGGCAGGGGCATAGTGCTACCATTTCATCCTCTCTAGAAGGTGGATATGATTTTTCTTGTTTTATAGAGGGAGCTACCAAGGCTCAAAGAAGTTAAGTGACTTTTCTAAAACCCCACAGTTAGTAAGTGTAGAGCCAAGATTCAATATCAGGTCTACTTGACTCCAGAGCCTAAATTCTGTGTGACAGATATTAATCATCATTTACAGGTTCAGAGAGGGACTTGCTCCAGATCACACAGCTAATGAGTAGCAATATTAGAAATCCAAGCCAGACTCCTCTGGCTCCAAAGCTCTTCCTTTGCACAGTGGTTTCTAACTGTGAGCCACATCCCACCTCCCCAGGACTCAGCGTATATACCATGTATCACCTGAAGACTAAAAGGGGGGTAAATCTCACATACAGCCATACTATTTTTCCAGGTTTTTGCAGATAATATTGTAATTAATAAAATACAGGCCAGGCACAGTGGCTCACGCCTGTAATCCCAGCACTTTGGGAGGTTGAGGCGGGTGGATCACTCGAGGCCAGGAGTTCGAGACCAGTCTAGCCAACATGACGAGACCCCATCTCTACCAAAAATACAAAAATTAGCTGGGCATGGTGGCACACCCCTGTAATCCCAGCTACTCTGGTAGCTGAGGCATAAGAATCACTTGAACCTGGGAGGCGGAGGTTGTAGTAAGCCGACATCATGCCACTGCATTCCAGCCTGGGTGACAGAGCAAGAGACTGTCTCAAAAAATAACATAAAATAAAATAAAATACAAATCCACGTTAAAAAAAAATTACTATAATTTTTTTTTCCATTATGTACTTTATCATTATATACCCAAAATACAAGTTCCACCAAGTCCTGAAGAAGCAAGGGAATGTCTGTGGCGTTTTCTGACATTGCTAAGAGCTCCTTGTACTCTGCCGGCCTACTTCTCTAAGAGCTCTCCAAAACCACACTTAGGTACCTTCCCCAAGGTACTGTCCTGATTCTTGATTACAAACTCACAATCAAGAGGTTACAAACTCACAATCAAGAAATGTCTTCTGTATGGAATAACTGTCCAAAGGTCAACAGCAGCAAAAGGAGGCACAATCCCTTCTGGGACCTGAGTCCCATAAATGCTAAGAACTAATGCAGCTTCCAGCAAAGCGGACCTAAGTCCTGGGCTATGGAAGGAAGGAGTCAGGGCAATGAATTTCTGTCTTTCCTACCTTAACCTCTAACTCCTTCCCTGCCCACTTCCCTAAGACACATGGTCTGGAGAAAAGAGCACACTGACCTGGGTTCAAATGCTAGCTTCACCTCTTCCTGGCTATGTGCCTTTAGGCAAGTTTCTTCATTTCTCTAAGTTTATTTGTCTGGGAATTCCAGCAGAAGAATAGGCATCCAGACTCTGGAGCTCATCAGTCTAGCCCAAGATTCAGTGTGGATTCAATTAATGCTTGTTGATGCCTAGTATGTGCCAGGTCCAGTGCCATGCACTGGAAATTCAGAGATGAGTGGTATATTGACTTCAGTGAGCTCACAGTATAGCGGGAAACAAAAACATGTAAGCAGATAATTACAAAAGCATGTGATACACTCAATACAAAGTTCTGAAGCCATACAAAGGAGGAAGTGACTTACTATTTCTACCAGAGGTGGGGGAACATCAGAGAAAGCATCACCCACAAGGGTTTTGAAGGATGAACAGGAGTTTCCCAACACACTAAAATGGGAAAGGCAATGTAAGAAAAGGGAACAGTATATGTAAGGGGAGGTGAGACAGTCATGTATATGTGAAAAACAACAAGAAGTTTGATATGGCTGGAATGTTATGGAGAGACAGGAGATGTGGAGATAGGAATGGTGCAACGAGCTAGATCATCCAGGGCCTTGGTATCTTGCTCAAGAGAAAAGATGGAGCAGAGCCTTCGATACCTACCCTTGGCTCTGGTGCTCTTCCTGTCAAAACAAGCACCCTGCAATCACACCCTTTCCTGTGCCTTTGATTTAAGAGTTCCTCTCCTGGCCCTGACAGTAAGGCATTTCTGTCCCACAGATTATAACTCACTCTGGGCTATTATTCAGCTCCCCAGCCCTGGCCCTGCTGCAGTTAGTCCAAACATAATATCCTTCATGCATATATTATCTGTCTCCCTATTATCTGGAATCATTTCGGAATTAAATTTCAGTCCTGCAATATTGGCTTCAGGAGCGGCGCGCTTTATGGGCTAGTCAAAGGTTAGAATACCAATCAAAATAACAGTGCCGATGCAGCGAGACATTTTAATATTCCAAAACCCGGTAATTGTAAAAGGACATAATATTTTTTCCCTGATTACCCCAAAGGCAACACATGTTAACAAGGCGAGGGAAGGAGTGAAAGAAATTTCAGAGTTCAGACAGCTGTAAGACATATTTAAAGGAAAAGCCCAGGCTGGGCACTACACCATGGGGGCAGGGAGACGGGAAGAAAGGAGACATTCCCTCTAGCTCCGGCAGCCCCTGACTCCAAAGACAGCACTTTCCCTCCTCTGTCTCTGGACTACACTCCAAGAGCTTACCCCAACAGCAGATGTTGCAGAGAATGGGATGAAAGGGGAAAGAGCTCAAGATCTGGAGTCTCATGGCTCAGATTCTTGTTTCAGCTTACAATTCAGTAGCCTCCAGCCCCCAAGACTGGTCCCTCCCAGGCTTCCAGCATCAAACCCAGCAGCAAGCACTCTGGGCTGCTCTCCCACTCGCTCTCTTCTTATCCCACGCCTGTGCTCACACCTCTGCCTCATCTATACCTAGTGCTCTGTGCGTG
Source organism: Hylobates moloch (assembly GCF_009828535.3). Lineage (NCBI taxonomy): Eukaryota > Metazoa > Chordata > Mammalia > Primates > Hylobatidae > Hylobates > Hylobates moloch. Next base: position 45,233,879 of record NW_026652283.1, read on the forward strand.
TGTTTTTTCCCAAAGACAGACGAAGGCCCTGATCTACTTGGCCTGCAGAGCTGATTCCCATCAGGACACCAGCCCAGAACTGCCCACTGTCCCATGGACAATGCTCTGCACTTTGGATGATGCCAAAGACTGAGATCACAGCCCCAGTCTGGTTCTGACCTCAGAGGGACCCAGAAGTAACTGCCCTCAGTGCAAACTCTCCCCCTCTCCAAAATAAAACAAACAGCTTGCGGAGCCCCTAGCTATTCACACCTCTCTTGGTTTTCATTTTTGTTTGTTCTTTTTTCCAAGTTAGCTTCTGAATAGCCCCAGTAGAGGAGCTCTGTGGCCGGCACCTTGCAGCCACCCTTCTATAGAGTCCTAGCTTCTGTAGCAGCTTAATCCCCACAGCCCCCCAAAAGTGAACTGACTAGCAGGGTTTTGGATCCCCTCACTCCTGATGACTTCCCAGCCAGCTCAGTCCACTTGCTGAAGCCTCCAATCTGCATCATCCCGACCTGCTGACCTGCTATGGCCCCCAGCAAAGAACTTCATTAAGGCCGAGAATTTATTCCTCCATAAGCCCTTAATTTATTACTGCACTGATTGGGACTTTGAATGCTCCAAGGTCAGGAAAAGTCACACTCGATCGTAGACATCAACCCTCCCTTCGGCAGTTTCTCCTGCTGCACCCTCCCGGGGGAGGGGGAGAAACAGAATGTTTCTCGGAGGGACCCAAGATTTTCTTTAAGAGCTGGTCCCAATCCACTCCTCTTCAGAGCACCCAGAAATTGCAGCAAGGCATAGTGTACGGACGGCAGAGGAAAAGTGGAGCAGCAATCTTCATACCCTGATATAGCCAGGTCTGTTAAATTCTAGGTGGCCCTTATCCCTACAGCTGCTGGGTTTGACTGGCTGAGCCCTGTCTGCCAGGACTGACTCAGAATCCTCCTAAGGCTGCCTGCCTGCTTCCCTAGAAGCCCACCTCCCTCAGTCCATTTTGTGTTGCTATAAAGGAATACCTGAGGCTGGGTAATTTATTTTAAAAAAATGTTTGTTTGGCTCATGATTCTGATGCCTGGAAAAGTTAAAGATTGCGCACTGGGTGAGTGCCTCAGGCTGCTTCCACTCAAGGCAGAAAGTGAAGGGGAGCCAGCTTGTACAGAGATCACACGGCAAGAGGAAGCAAGTTGAGCCAGAGGGGGAAGTGCCAGGCTGTTTTTAACAATCAGCTCTCTTGGGAATGAACAGAATGAGAACTCACTCACATCCCCCACTCCTGCCCCAGGGAGGACATTAAACTATTCATTCACAATGCAGACACCTCCCATTTGGTCCCATCTCGAACATTAGTGATCAAATTTCAACATGAGATTGGAGAGAACAAACATCCAAACCATAGCACCACCCTATCAGGCCCTGGGGTCAGAAGGAATACCACACAATTTGCAAGTATGTGCAGTGTGCACAGGCTTGCATGGCTGTGTGTGTAGGTATGCATTTGTATTACATTTATACATATGTGTCCATGCATATGCAATAGGTAAACATATTTTATGTGTGCATGCATACATACACATACTCACATCCTTATAGAGGTCTCATCCATCCTGTTTCTTGATTCCTTATTCATAACAACATTCTTTTCCATTCAACATCAGCTACCCACTTCCATGGCCATACTTTGGAACCTGCCAACACCTAGAACTGCCCCATCCCTGAAATCACTAATTCAGACACCTATTCTCTAATCATAATCTTTAATCCTTCCATCTGGCATGTTAAACTATATCCACTATACCAGTTCCTCATTTTGTTGGTACTTATTTACTTTTTCCATATCCATCAGACCCCCTGCTATCTTCTTTCCCCCCAACATCCAGCTTAGATCCCATAATCCATCTTGCCAACTGCTGTCTTACCAATATTTTCAATTACCTATCCCTTTCATCAAACCTCCCTGAGGAAAATCTCCACCCTGAATGAATCTAAATGTCTACTTTCTCCACGCCCACAACCAGGCAGCTGAGGTCCAATAAAGAAAAGTCATACAATTGAACAGAGTGGTTCCACAATGAATTAATACTATCAACCTCAACTGGATCCTCAACACTGCATAGAAATCCTACTATACTTCTTCTCAAGTCAGCTCACACATCTATTCTTTACTAGAACTACGGCAATCCTGCAAACCCTCCCAGCCCTTCCCTATTAGTGATCAGCAAATAACTCATCTTCTGTTTCACACAGAAAAATAAAAGCCATAGGATGGTAACTACCTCAACCTGCTGCCACCAAATCTACAAGCCTACCTACCTCCATTTGTGCCCATCTTCCTCTCCTTCCCTCCTGTCCCAATAGAAGCACGGACCTTCCTCCTAAAGAGAGCCAATTTCGAGAGCCTAGGTTCTCCATCCCTTCTCCTCTCACCTCCTCAGAGGCCTCCCTTACTGGCTTCTTCTCCCTCCTGTACCTTCAACAGGATTTCCTTCTCTAATAGATCCTACAGAAAAATACATGTCTTCTACCTTAAAAACAAAACCCGCTTTAACCCCCACTTGCCCCACCACAGCTCTTGTCCTTTCTCTCACCTTCGAAGCAACATTTCTGAAAAAGTTGAAGTTTCTCTACCTCCTCATTTCTCATTTACTCTTTAGTTCACTCCAATTTGGCTCTTGTCCCTATCATGCCACTCTTGTTATTAAGTTCAGGGCTCAAATTTTAGTCTTCATCTTGTGTAGCCCTCTCTGAACTGACCACTCCTCTTCTGAAACACTTTTTCTTGGTTTCTGCAGTACCACACTCGTACGGTCTTTCTTCTTCTATCACTTTTTTACTCTGTCTCTTCAGCATTTAGCAAAACTAAATTTAAGTTCTGGCTCTGTCATGTACTAATGTGAAACCATTGAGCAAGTTTCATCATTGCTCCATGCCTTGGTTTTCTCAACCTTAAAATGTGAAAAATAATAGCAACCACTGCACTGGGTCCTGCGAGGACTAGACAATGTAGGTACATAACCATAGTGTCTAGCACAGCACTGTCCAATAGAAATATAATGTGAGCCACATATGAAACTTAGAATTTTCTAGCAGCCACACTAAAAAGTAAAATGAAACAGATAAAATTATTTTAATAATACATTTTATTTTAGTATATCCAAATATTTCACATGTAATCAATAAAAAAAATTATGAGACATTTTGCATTTTTTCATACCAAGTCTTTGATGTGTAACTTACACTTACTGTACATCTCAATTGGGATGCTAAATCTTCATCAGAAATACTTAATCTGCCAAGTGCAGTGGCTCGCGCCTGTAATCCCAACACTTTGGGAGGCCGAGGCAAGTTGACTGCTGAGGCAAGGAGTTGGAAACCAGCCTGGCCAACATGGCGAAACTCTATTTCTACTAAAAATACAAAAATTAGCTTGGCATGGTAGCACACACCTGCAGTCCCAGCTACTTGGCAGGCTGAGGTACAAGAATCACTTGAACCCAGGAGGCAGAGGCTGCAGTGAACCAAGATCATGCTACTGCACTTTAGCCTGGGCAACAGACCAAGACTGTCTCAGGAAAAAAAAAAAAGGAAATACTTAATCTGTATTTAGATTTTATACAATTAACAGTTTAAAATGTAGATTCACCAACTCAGGCTGTACTAAACATAAAATTTTTCAAGAAAGTTTTTAATTAATTAATTTTTTTGAGATGGAATCTCGCTCTGTTGCCTAGCCTGGAGTGCTGTGGCACAATCTCGGCTCACTGCAACCTCCATTGCCTCCCGGGTTCAAGTGATTCTCACACCTCAGCTTCCCGAGTAGCTGGGATTACAGGCGCCTGCCACCACATCCGGCTAATTTTTTGTATTTTTTTAATAATGACGAGGTTTTGCCATGTTGGCCAGGCTGGTCTCAAACTCCTGACCTCAGGTGATCTGCCCACCTCGGCCTCCCAAAGTGCTGAGATTACAGGCACGAGCCATTGCATCTGGCTAAGAAAGTTTTTAATTTAAATTGATTAAAATTAAATAAAATTTAAAATGTGTTCTTCAATCATACTAGCTACATTTCAAGTGATCTACTGCCACATGTGGCTAGTGGAAATTATGTTGGAAAACACAGGTCTAGCACACAAAATGCAATCTGTAATTCAGGACTATTTATTATATTCTCTTTCTATTTTTGACTATTCCTTCTCTATCTCGCAAATGTTGGTATTTCTCAGTGTTCTATCCTAGGCTTTCTTCTCACCCTATACCCTCTTCTTTGGCAATCTCATCCACTTCCATGCTTTAATTATCAATCGCAGACCAATAACGCTGCCAATTTTTTTTATTTCTTTGAGACAGGGTCTTGCACTCTAGGCTAGAGTGCAGTGGTACAATCATAGCTCACTGCAGCCTCAAACTCCTGGGCTCAAGGGATCCTCCTGCCTCAGCCTCCCAAGTAGCTAGGACTATGAGCATGCATCACCAAGTCCGGCTAATTTTTAAATGTTTTTATAGAGATGAGGTCTCACTATGTTGCTCAGGCTGGTCTTGAGCTCCTGGCCTCAAGTGATCCTCCCACCTCAGCCTCCCAAAGCACTGGGATTAAAGGTATAAGCCACCATGCCTGGTCTTCAAATCTGTATCTCTTATCTAGGCTTCACCCCTGAGCCCCAGACCTATGTACTTAACTGCCTCCTCAATGTCTCAAAAGCATCTTAACACATATGCCCCACAATGACTTCATCTTCTTTTCCAATCCTGAAACTTCTCCTTCTCCCATTATCTCAGTCAACTCATTCCAATTCACTCAGTTGCTCAAATCATAAATCCTGGGGTCATCATGGTCTCTTCCTTCATCCTCAACCCTCACAACCAATCACCATTTCCTGTTTATTATACAATCAGTGCTACTATAATACTCTTTGAAAGAGCAAATTTGTCCAATGCAACTGATGTATTGGGAACAATTTATAGTAACACAAATTTTGCATTTGTTAATGTGCAATTTTGTTCACAAGAAACACTAGATAAACACATGAAACACAGATGAACCTCACTGAACAGGGCTGGGTGGGAATATATAAAACACATACGTGCACACATCTTAAACATCTACCAGCCACCTAGATCACCACGTTATGGACCACATTCATCTGGTTACAATTTTCCATCTGATTTCAGATGATCTTCTTCCACTACTTCATAATAACTCACAAGCTGCAACCCTTCTCATGCCCATTTCTATAAGCAAACTTTGGGGTTTTACAGAGTAAAGTACCATATTTATTGTGGTATTTATGTATTTCTTAAGCATTTAATGTGTAAAACTATGCTACCATTTTTATTAGATTCCTATCTTTTATGTGTCACTAACTGAATTTTTATTGCATGACTTTCTCTAGCATGGTGATTTTCAGAAATCTCTGTTGCATTATAGCAGAACTGACTATACCATTTAATACTCAGGAATTGGCCCATTTCTCTACATTTCCACTGCTATCAGTTCAACCCAAGTAATTACCATCCTTCACCTGGACCACAGAAACAGCCTAATTCTGTGATTCTCAACCAAGGACCAGTATTCCTCCACTCCCACCCTGTCCAGGCCACTAGAAATGTATACAGGGTGATATTTTTTATTATCACAATGACTCGGGGAGGGGCACTATTGGTATTCAATCAACAGGGGCTGGGGATGCTACAAGTTCAGCAATGTCACCCACACAATGATCTGTCCCACCCAAAAATGCCAAACATAGCCCTATTAAGAAAAACCAGCAACTGGTCTCCTGTATCTGCTCTTAGCTCCCTCTACACTGCAGCCAGAGAGAACTTTCTTAGAATGCAAATCAGATGATGCCCCTCTTATATTTAATACCCTTTAACAGCTTCCTCTTACCCTAAACATCAAGGTCAAAATCAAAGTGTGGTCTATAGGCTCCTGACTTCCTTCTAGCCTCATCTCATGCCACTCTCCTTTTGCCACCTTCACTACGTTTTAGGCATTCATTCACTCAACAAATAAGGATTAAACATCTGTGTGCCAGGAACTATTCGGAGCGATGGGGGTAGAGCAGTGAACAAAAGACACAAATTCTTTCTCCTCTTAGAACTTACATTCTAGTTTCAGGAAGCTGCCAGGCTTCTCCTCACCTCAGGGTCTCACCACATGCTACATTGTGCTTAGCCAATTTCAACTCATTCTTCAGGTCTCAGCTTAGACATCCTTCCTCAGGGAACTATTCTCTGACCCCACGCTACTAAGTTAGTTCCTTGTTATATGATGCATGACTCTGAACTGTTTAGTGTTACTCAATGCAACTAAAATTATTTATTCAACATCCACCTTCTTATATCCCCAGGCCCTCACACAGTACCTGGCACACAGAAGGCATTCAAAATATTTGTTTATTGGCCAGGCACAGTGGCTAATGCCTGCAATCCTAGCACTTTGGGAGGCTGAAGAGGGCGGACTGCTTGAGCCCAGGAGTTTGAGACCAGCCTGGGCAACATGGCAAAATCCCTTCTCTACAAAAAATACAAAAATTAGACGGGCATAATGGTGGGCACTTGTAGTCCCAGCTACTTGGGAGGCTGAAGTGGGAGGATCATCTGAGCCCAGGAGGTCAAGGCTGCAGCGAGCCATGTTTATACTACCGCACTCTAACCTGGGTGACAGAGTAAGACCCCGTCTCAAAAAAACAACAAAAACAAAACACACACACACACACACACACACACACACATTCGTTTATTGATGAAGATATATACATATATATGTTTACCTGTGTGCATGTATCTTTATACTTTATGAATATGTATGTATAAACACCTTCATGTCTGGGTATGCCTCCAAATATTTCTGCAGGTGACTGCTTATATGAATATGTGCATATACATGAATGCATGTATGGATACAGACATGCAATTTGGAGTATACTCACTTGGGGTGTATGCATTCACATGCATATACATGTGTATATTTATGCACGTACGTGTGTGTGTGTGTGTGTGTGTGTGTGTGTGTGTGTGTGTGTATTCTTCAGGCCCCTCAGTGACAGCTCTGATCTCCTGGAAGGAGCTGGGAGCAGGGCCCCAAGTCCTCTCTAAGATGACAGCTCAGTAAGAATATAAGATCATTCAATGACATTCCAAATGTCAGCAAACACGGGCCTGCTCCACTCTGCTACAGGGGAAGTAGGTGGCAGCAGGAGATGTGGAAACTTGGCCACTGAAAAGTTCCTATTTCCTGATGCAACCCACACCATTTCTGGAGAAGTAAGGGCAGCTGGAAGACATTTTGCCTCTTCTCAGATTAGAGGTCTTAGGAAATAGGCATGGTGAATTCATGCCCAGTTGCTCACTCACTAGGCAAGTCTCAGGTGACCAAGCAGACCAGGACCTTCCCCACCTTTCTCAAGGAGTAATGCTCTGCTAGGGGAGCAGAGGAGGAGGAGAGAAGAAAGGGAAGGGGGAAACACAAAGTAAGATCAAGGACAGGAGAGGACCCTGCAGAGAACCAGAGCCTGGGTCACACAGGGAACACAAGGCATGGAGTAAGTCTTTTACATAATATTCCTGCAACCTTGGCAATGACCTCTCTGGCTTTGCTTTTATTATTACTCTTTTTTAGCAGGAATCTTAGTGCAGCCTGCACCAAGTCACACAGCATAAAGGTCAGAAAGAGTACCATGCCCCTGGGCCTCCAAACTCAGCAGCCTCTATGTCCTGAATGGCTGTTGGTAAGGACTGAGCTAAAGTCCAGAGTTAAGTCATCTCTCCTGTTGGGGCTTTAAGCACACTTGCAATACAAAGTGGCTGGAGTGCAGAAGAAGGGGTTAGACCCCTTATGTCTCCCAGACATGCTCAGCTTACCTCACACAAGGAAATCACAAGGCCAACCAGGAAGAGAGTCCTCAGTTTCGCCTTGTACCTATTCCCTTCCTCTTCAGGTCAGCACAGTCTGCAGGGGAACCAAACTGAACAGACTCTGGGCAGCCTGCCTCTACCCCCACCCTTTGGGCCAGCAGCACCAAGGTGGCCCTGAGTGATAATGTTACCACACGGGTCGGCTGCTTTCCTGCCTTTCTGCCAAGGAACCTGGAGGCAGGGAGTTATCCATACACCAAAAAGTCTAGTGAACTTCACAGGGTAATTGTTCATGGTCAGCGCCTGCCTCGCCTGGCCGGGCCTTCACATTGCATTTGCTGAGGCCAGCAAGCAGCCTCAGATGTGCTCTGACAGCCGGTATGCTATATTCCAGGGGTCCATGCCTAGCCCCACATGCCTAGCCCCACCCACATGCCTAGCTCTGCCTTGGGGGACCTCTATGGAACTAGTTCTCAAAGATGAATCCGTCAGCCAGCAATTACTCACTGAGCACATACTCTATACCCAGCCCCGGCCTAGCCACTGGAGACACAGAGAAGAACCAGACTTCATCTCTGTGATCCAGATGGCCATGTCTGGAAGGAAATACACATGGATTCAGTTTCAACTGAGATAAGTGATTTCCCAAGTGCCAAGGAACCTAAAGGCAAGAGACTGACTGCTGGGCTTCTCAGCAGAAGTGATACCTGAGTTGAATCTTCCAGGGCAGGGAATATGTCTGATGAAGATGACTGAGGGACATTTCAGACAGAAGGCAAGCCACAGGGCAAGGCCCAAAGCTAGGGGAGTGCCTAGCTTCTTCAGCCCAAGAGGAGTAGTAAGCAGCAGTTGCCCAGTTTCATGGGAGATCAGCAGGAGAGGAGGGTAGGAGTCAAACTGCAAACAAGCCAAGTGCAAAGCACCTGTCCACCAGTGGAAAGCAAAGGACTTCACAAACGATGCCACAAAGCATGGAACTAAGTCCAAGGTCATTGTCAGTGTGGCACAAATACTTATAAAGCTTTCTCTTCCACTGCTCCTCCACATGTTTGCTTGGCTCCAGCCCCCACACACACCAAAAGCATGCTGCCCTCCCTGCCAAGAAAGCATTCTCTCCTCCTCCTATCCATATCCCATCTTCCTTGAATGCCCAGGTCAAGACTCAAATCCTGGCCATACCTAGCCTCACCCTCCTTGACCTCTCTCTTCTCTAAGCCCCCTGGGAGCCACTACCTTGACTCCCGGTGTGTTCTCCTTTCTCTGAGCTTCCCCTGACTGGTAGCATGAGGTTCCTGAGGCTGTTCCAGGACTGCTGCCCTTAGGTCAGAATGATTTATGGGGGTGAGTCTCCCTAGTGGACTGGGCCTCCTGGAGCAAGGATCCCTCTAGAGCAGGAATACTCTGCTAGGAAAGTACAGTTTTCTAAGTGATTCATTCTCTGCCAGGGCTCACTATCGTAGCCACACAGGGTCCTTGCCAGTCCGTAGCCTGAGCGCCAACTCCCCAGGTGCTTGATGCTACATAAGTTCCAGTCTCCGCCCTCATGTCCAAAGGGAATTGGACTCTAGTTTCCATGGCTCTTCCTCACATGAGCCAGGCTCTCCTGGAGCAAGGCAGGAACAAAGCCAACTTAAATGTACTCTGCCTCCCAACCAGAGTGATGTATCAGGGCCAGTTAGGAGGGTCAGAGGCCACATTCATGATGATAACAAAGGAGAATACTTTCCCAGAGGCTCAGCTAGTGCCATGTCTCTCCTAGAGACAAGCCAGCTCTGCCCACAGATTCAGCTCTGAGCAAGAGACCCCAAAATCTCCTTAACTGGGCCTTCTCTGCATGTCTGGGGGACACCAACTAGGGCAGTGTCATAATCTGCCCAGCAGCCGGGTCCCCAAGCAGCTCTCCACTGTCAGAAATAACCACATTTCAGTGCATATTAGCTAAGGAAAAGGATGAGGTTAAGAAAAGAGAAGAACAAAAAGAAAGAGGGAGAACAGATATAAGAAAAGAAAGCAAAGGACGGGAGCTCTGAGGCTCTTGTGCCTCAGGGGAAGCACCCAGTTGGGGCTCAGACACAGTACCTTTTTCAGATTAATCCACTGCTTGAAGTAATCCGCCACTGGCAAGCCCAAGTACTGGCACTGGCCTGGGAGCCTACAAAAAAAAAGGGAAGAGAGAACAAGTTGGGCGCATCCATGTCCCAGGTATGAAGTCTTAATATGGGAAGTCCAACAGAGCATACAAGACAGACAGACCTCAAAAGGTCAATCCATTAGCCATGGGTCCCACCCCACCAAAGAAAGGGACCCCCACCTCCAGCACCATGGACACTGGGCTCCAGCTCTAGCCCTCAGATCCAAGTGTGAGAGCCCAAGAACTCTTTGCAAAATAATAGCAGCAGGCCACTATTCCCTAATGGCTTACAGTATGCCAAGCACCTTATATTTTCACATTTAATCTTCAAAGCAATGCTGAGACACAGGTACTGTTGTCTACATTTTACAGATGAGAAAATGAGATTTAGAGAGGTTACCCAAGGTCCCACAGCTAAAATATGATAGTGCCAAGAACTGAACCCAGTTCTGTCTGACTCCAAAGTGTATGTTCTTTATATGCACTGGTTTGTTATTTTGTTACAGCAGAGAGACAGACAGACAAGACAGGAGGAGAGAAAGGCAGAGTATATGATTTAGAGATAGATGAGCAGGGGTTTCAGCTCACATTTAAGCCTCTGGCTACAGGTTTGTTTCAGATAGAGTAGAGGGCAGGTAGAAGGATAAGAAGAGGTCAGAATTTAAATCAAGGGTCTGTTCTTGTTTTTTTCTTTAAATTAGAATTTATCAACTATCTCCCTCTCTAGCTGGTGATGGTTTTACTCAGACAAATCCATTCAATCAAACATGCATTGATGCTTAACAAGGGTCAGGAACTTAGGAATCAAAAAGTAAGATGTAACTCTTGTCCATAAAGGGCTCGGTTTGTTCAGAGGTATGGGCAATGAAAGAAAGACAAAAAACAGCCTTAAGTTGGAGTATGGGGCATATGCAAGGATGGAGGAAGACAATACTGGAAATATCAGCCAGGAAAGATCATAGTCTTATTCTTAAGAGAAAAGCTTTGCCACAGGCAATGGAGAGCCTCTGATGAGTTGTGATTTACCAAGATTGTTCTAGAGGCAGCAAAAATAATAGACTAAAAGAGCAGGGTAGGAGCCAGCAGAGAGAAACAGTAGTGGAAAAGATGGTGATCAAGGAACAGACATTAAGATGTAAAGGAGGCCCCGGTGACTAAATGAAATGTGGGATCCAGTGAGAAAGCAGTAGACCTCTGCTTGGCTAGCTTCGTGCTACTCACTAAGATGGATCCAAAGAAGCAAGCAGTGGCATGGAGAGCCTATGTGACATCTGGAGCAAGCCAGCATTTGGTCAATTTTATTATTATTTTTAAATGCTCTACCTGTAGCATACCCACTTTCTGCCCAAACTGTGGGAGAACTGCTCCCCTGCCCCATCTTTAGTACGCCACTAGAAGGAAGTATGAGTTTGGGAATGCAGTTTTAGATATATACTTGATATGCAATAAGCACTCGATGTCTGCTGAGTTTGAGGTGCCTAGTTTGAGGTGCCTAGAAGATATCTGGCAGTGGAATGGTGTCTCAGAGGCAACTGGATATCTAGTTTTGAAGAGAGGTCTGGAATAAGACTATGGATTGTCAAATCATTAATATAATTATTAATGTAATCATTAACATAAGTAAAATTAAAGCCAGGAGAGTAAATAAGATCACCCGGGGAACAGAATAGAGCAAGGTGAGCAGAGGGCCCAGGCTAATGCCTTGCAAGTTTTATTGAGCTAAAATGAAACCAGGTTACCTCCATCAGACCATCATCACACACAAGGACCTCACTTCATGAAGTGGCCAGATCTAATTTTGGACTCGATTCTTAGAACATCCTTCCTTAAATACTAGTCTGTCTCCCTGTAACTTCTACCCATGGGTCCAAAGTATGTCTTTAGAAAATACAGAGAACAATACTTCCATCTTTTCCTCACAGAACCCTTCCAAGATCTGAGAGTCCAGAAAGCTTCCATCAGAGTTCCCTTCTCCAAGCCACATATCCTTATCAACTTCAAGAGTTCCTCAGGAGACAATATGCCATGAGTCAGGACTTACCCAACCTATCCCCATTCCCAAAGGGCAAGGCCCCAGACCTTTCTCAGGGTATTAGACACCTAAGATCAGACATGCTCTTTTGACCCCACTTCATATTACCTGCAGTCAACCTAAACTGTGATAAAAGCGTGCTTCCCCTTTCTGGAATATATAGAACTGATTTTTGAGTTTGAAATGTAAGTCATTAGTGTCAACTGCCATAGAGTGGTCAAGCAAGATGACAGCTGAGGAAAACCCAATGGATTTAGTAACGAGGAGGTCACAAGTAATCTTGGTGAAAAGGGCATCAGTGGACCGAGTGTGGGAGGCAGAAGGCAAGCTGCAAAGTGTGGAAGAGTGAGAGATAAGACAGTGGAGATTACAAGTGCAAAATCCTTTTCTAGAAAGTTTGGCTACAAGAATCCAGTTGAGATGACTGATTCCACTCCAGAAAGTTCAAGGCAGTCCAGGCTTCCCTCCATTACCTTTCAGATATTTGACAGATAGTAATAGAAAACTGATCCCTTTGTTTCAGGCAGTGTATAGTAAGGATTTACTTTTATAAGACCCAAGATATCTCACCTGAAGAACAGGTTACTCTCAAACATCCAAGTGGCACAGTGACATTAACTACAACTGGTCAGTTTCCTGGAAGGGAAATTCTGGCTGAGGCCAACATGATGAAGGGGTATCCAGATATATGTGCCCATGTGGGATGAAGGACCAAGAACATGAGGAAATGAGGCAAGGTTTTTAAGGATGAAAGGTAGCCTTAGGAGCTAGAATATGGTTGCCTAAGAAGCAGAACTGTAATCTGACAATAATTATATTTCCTTCAATCTTTCTTTCATGTTCCTTATCCTTGGTATTTGTGAAAATGCTTGCTGAACTCAGCTGTTTTAGAAAAATCACATTAAGGTCTATGAGTGAAGGGGGCCACCAGAAGCAGCAGAATCTACAAAGGAATAAGCCAGGGGGACTGGCCAGCAAAAGGCAGGGAGCCTTGATCTTATTCTCCCCTAGCCAACTGCAGCACTCTCTGATTCTTTTAGTTGACACAGGCCAGGAGTCCTTTTGGCCCTGGCTAGCCCTGGGAGAGGGATGGGCTCTCTCTTTAGCAGAATTTAAGGGTAGACATAGCTGTAGGCACTTCCACTGTCTAGGAAGAGTCTAGGTCAGTAGGATGATGCCTATCAAGCAAGAGGAGGACCTATCCCAGAGGGGCCACACTGAGGACAGACCAGGCAGTCAGGTTGGCTACTCAGCCTGAGATACGGCTCAGCAGCAGTCCTGAGTGCCATTCTGAATCCCATGTCTGACTGATGCACATGGGGGTTAGGCACTGTAATTCTTACTCAGGGGCTGTAGTCACTTGCAGTTACACATGCAGTTTGTAGACTCACTCACAGGCATTCAGGTTGCTGAGTAGTCCTCTGGGTCATCCCAGCCCTGTGACTCCAAGACACAAGCTGTACAAATGTAGCAGGGCCCAGCCCCATCTTCATGAGAGACATAGGGCCAAATGCCAGAACTTGAGCTTGCAAGTGCCTCATGGGAAGACAGTTACACATCTCTATCACACATCCTACCCCAGCTTAGAGAGGATCAAGATAGGAAATCTGTGAGGAAGGTGGGTTAGAGTGGTCATCATCCCTTACACAAAAGAGGAAACTGAGGCTCAGAGAAGAAAAGGATTTGCTCAATCATACAACAAGCCAAGGGTAGTACTAGAAACGGAACCTAAAGCTTCTGACTGCACAGGCATAAGCTGTATAGATACACTCAGGGCTCCTTACAGTCCCTGGGAAGGCAAAGCCTGGGCCTTAGAGAAGCAGGTAGCATAGTGGTCACTGCTCAAGGTCACACCTGGGTTCAAGGTTCTTAGGAGCCTAAGGTCAGTGGGTATCAGTGGGTACATGGTTCCACCAATTTCTCAAAAAAAAAAAAAAAAACAGTTCCCCAGGCACAAAGGGTCTGAATGCTGTACATTCCTACCAGATCGTGATCCCAGGAAAAGAGCCACTGGCAGTGGGCCCTGGACTTGCCTGAGGGCACGAACGTGCAGGCAAGTTTATGGTGCCCAGGTCTCCATGCAGCTGGATTCACTGGGCACAATGCTCCCCAACTGCCCAAACATCATCTGGTCATGCTTATTACTGTTGCCCAATGAAATTTTATGCACCGAGTCCACAGGTGTGATTTCCCCTTCTTTATGAGGGCCGGAATGACATCACTGATGGCCAATAGAAAAGAGCCAATTATGTCCAGGCCATAAAAAGGAATGAGATTTTTTTCAACCAAATCAAAACTTCCTTCAGCTTCATGAATGCAAGAGGCCCCTTTAAGGAAGGGTCCCCCAGTCCTGCCTGTGGGCTCTAAACCAAGGGACATGATTGCTTTCCAAAGACTATGGGTCTAAGGCCAGAAAGGGGGTCCGCCCTTGGCATTTATCATGTGATCCTATTACCACACTGGCCCCTCAGGGTCACCTGAAAAGATTAACAAGCCCTACCCTCAGACCCTAACCGGCTCCTCTCTACTCTACCCAGGGAAAATGAGAAGAGATGAGATACTCAAGTTCCTTTATTACTCCTTTTGAATAACAGGAAAGAAAGCAAAGAGCATTCCCCCTGCTTAGAAAGAAGAGAACAATACAGAGGAAACAGGGGTGTTAAGAAACTGCCCCTCATCCCCATAAGCACACAGCACAAAGCAAAAGGAGCCAGCCTTCCCCACCCCACTCCTCATTCAGCCCTACCACCTGCAACTGAGCCACACTGGCTGGGCCGAGACAGCCCTGATGGCAAACAGGTGTGGCTAGCCCGGCGCCAGCCAAGGCAGGGGAGTAGCTCATTAGGGGAACACTCCCCTCGCTAATGGGTATGGCCATGGTGAAGCCATTGTGAGCGGGAGCTCAGCTTTGAAGATTAGGTGAGGCAGACGTTGGGGGAGAGCTGCTAGGCTGAGGCAAGGAAAGCTGCACATCCATGGAGGTCTGCTGGACAGACTGGCAGACAGGCCAACAGCCAGGACCAGCAAAAGAGCAGGCACCATGCTGGAAAAGGCGACGGACACTCTGCCTTCCATGCTTTCATCTCTTTAATACTTAGGGGCAGACCCAACTCAGGGAGATGCATGTCATTCTCACATTTAGCAGACTCAAACCTTTGAAGAGGAGGGAGACCAGCAGACTCTAGAGGCCTCCCTGGCTCCTTTCTCCCTCTCAAGAAAGGCTGTGAGACCTGGATCTTGGAGTGATGTGGACTGGCAGTCCTGGTGCCCACCAGCTCCAGGATAGGCACATACTGTTCGCCTGCAGGAGCAAACTACTGTATCCCATGTGATATGCAGAAATGGGGGAGTGTGGAGAGGCTCTGTCTTCTTCAAAGTCTTCATGGGACCATGGAGGCACAGAAGGCCCAGGCTTCAGGAGGAGTGGGCCAGTAGAAGCCAACCAACCAGCCAGTTGGAAGATCCTGCCACAGGGACACCTGTGAGGGGTGGGTGGGCTTGCTTCCATGCAGAGTTGCCACACTTGCTCATTCCAATACACTCTCAAAGAACGCTGTCCCTAGCGGACCTGCAGCTCATAACTGCCACGATTTCCTATGCTTCTCTCCAAGTCTTGAGCCTCAGGAAAGGGCCCATTCCCACTGGATCCCAGTCAGGGAGTCCTATCTAGTCAGAGCCTCCACGGGCAGCATGATGTGAGTCTGTATCCAACATGTTCAGGCTACTCCAGCCAAGGCAGCACTTAGCTGGGGACACAGCTCTTTGTCTCTCCTCTTTCCGTTCCCCCACCCAGAGGAGATAAACAGACCCCGGGTGATAAACGGCCCGCCTTTCACGATCACTTTTCCTCAAGTTGAGGAGAGTAGCTAGTGATGGATGGGCTGGAATTTGGTTATCAGGAAGGGCTGTCAGCCAGAGGTGCCTATCTCCTCCCCCACTACGCAGGGCATCATTACACTGTGGCATCGAGGTAAAATATGACCAAGGGGAGGGAAGGAAGAAAGAGGGGAAGGCTGAGCTTACACACGGAGCAAATTGAGCAACAATGAGAGCAGGCACGAGACTGGGACGTTAGTTATCTGCCCGTGACACCTTTTATCTCTGCACAAATTGGTCCTTCCTCCCCCACTGCATCCTCTTATACAAACAGAGGCAGACACAACGTGTCACCACTGCAACAGCGTAGCAATTTAACCCGAATTAGTGAGGGGGTCAAGCTAGGAAATAAGGGTTTCTCATTTCAACAGGTTCCTTAGTCTCAGCTCTGAACTACCACATTGAGCGGAGGAGGGTAGAGAGAAGGCAGACTCATAATTGAATTCACTCACTTGGCCACTGCTGATGTATAAAAAATTAATGCATGACCCTCCTACTTATCAAAGCTGGTTAGTATCTATCTCACCTGCAAGATGCACCATGTCAGAAGACACAGCATGGCAGGCCTAGCACTCAGTGCCTTTAGCCAGGATAGGAACCAGCAAAAACAGGAAGAGAAAAGCACTGCCCAGGTGGCCTGGAAGCATCCTCAAAGGCCATTGCAGGTTTAGTCTCAATCGATCTCCTTATAGCCAGAATCCCTTCTATGAGGCCTTATTTGTAAAGCATGTTACCCTTGGTTGGCCATAAACCCCTGCTAGAAGCCTACAGGACAGAGTGCTGGGGAGGGCTGGGGATACTATAGGAGCAGATCACATCAAAGCTGGTCCTTGACAGTTCAATAATACACTTCAGCCTACACAGAAAAAAGGTTGGCTCCACCTCCAACAGAAGATGTTCAGGTTGTTTTATGAATAACCCCTCAGACAGAGAGTCCCACACTGCTGCACCTGAAACTGAGGATGCCAGTGACAGCACTGATGGCACTGACAAGGCAAAAGAGCAAGGAGGAGAGGAGCCTGGCCTTTTCCCCAGTGACCTCGCCTACTGCAGGACCTGGAGTTACAGATGGAGAAGGCACCTTGGGACTCATTCTCCCCATCAAAGTCCCCTGATGGTAAGGCATGCGGTTCAACCCCTGTCCAGTACCACGGCTCCACTACACTAAGATAACTTGGTCAAATGACCATGTGTCCTGGGGTAAGTGACTTCACCTCCATGCCCTGCTCTGTGAGGGTTAAAGGAGCCAACCAAGGGTAACATGCTTTACAAATAAGGCCTCATAGAAGGGATTCTGGCTATAAGGAGATCGATTGAGACCAAACCTGCAATGGCCTTTGGAGATGCTTCCAGGCCACCTGCATTGACAAGACAGTGCCTTGGTCAGGAAAAGGATACGGGAGAACGCTTGCTGGGGGTGACAGGAAAAAGGAAAGTTCCAGAACCACTCCACAGCTGCAAAACGAATTCCATGAAGCTTGGGCTGAGGGAAGGAGTTATGAATAGAGGAAGCACCTTGGGACTCATTCTCCAAATCCAAAGAATCAGCACACAAATACCAAGGAACAAAAGCCAAGACCCCAGGCCAGACACAAAATGAGAGAGCTTTCTACCTCAACCGACCACTTTATATTCAGGAGTATCACTGAGACCCAGGACCCTCAGACAGAGGCTAATGGAACCTGATTTCTCTCTTGAGAAAGCTTCCAGGCCCACTGAGAAGATAACCATAGCAGACACAGAATGGTCACTGCAGGAGTGACTACTGAGAAGTGGCCATCTCACTTCTGCTGGTGGGAGGGCAATGTCGAAGGCACTCAGAGACTCAGCTGCAATTCCCCAGGCTCAAGCAAGTGTGCGTGCATGCACACATGCGGTCCCTCTGTTCTCCTCTGCCTGCCCACAGCCCCAGAGGGAATGCACTGCTGACTTATCAGCCCACTTTGCCCCCACACTTGCCCCCCTCCTCTGGGACGGCTGCAGGTTACAATTCCAACCACAGGCTTCAGGAAGATGATACACTTGCTGGAGCCTGCAAAGGGTCAGGAGAAGAGTACTGTTTGAAATATCAGCATGACAGCTGGCTCCTTGTCTGTCTCTTCCTCCCCAACCCCCTCCCCAAACTTGTCATGGTACAAGAAGTCTATAAGCAGCCCATCAGCTTTAAATATCAGTGTGCGTGAAGCAGGAACACGAGAGCGAGGGAGCGGGAAGCCGACAGCGAGCGCCTCTGTCGCCACTGCCTGTCAGGGAACACTAATGAATTTCACCACCAACAGCCAGGCTTCAGATGGAGGTGAGCTGGGGGCTGGGGGGTTTTCTAGGGAGAACTCTGGCGGTATTAAAACATATTTTCCCAAAGCCCTGTTAATAAACGTCATGGCAGAGCTGAGAACTACGGCCTACCACCAGGACTTCAAGGGCAGAAAGGGGTGGGGCAAGCCCCGCTGTCCTCTCAAACAGGGAGAAGAATGCAAGCATGAGGTTGGAGGGAGCTGGCTGAGCCCCAAGGTGAGGCTGGGTGACCTTGGCAAGCCTCTCACTTTGTCTTGCCACCATTACCCTTACGCATCTCATCAAGGCCTTGGGATGCCTTGTTGAGAGGACTAGGATAAGAAGGAAAGGCCTGAGGCAGGGAGAGATGACCAGCTGTGCCTTCCTGGCCAGACTTACCACCCACCCCACCTCAACCAACTTCAGCTCACTCACTTCACAGTGAGGCCCCACGGCAAGGGGTTACAGGCCATGCTTCCAGAGCCAGGCGAGGTGGGGTGAGAAACTCTGGCACCAGTCCTAACAGGAAGCTACATTTCCCCCACAGATGTCAGGAGCCAGAGCTCCTTATTATTTTACAGATAAAGGAATGGAGGATGAGAGTGGGAATGTGACTTTCCCAAGACCCTACAACTAGAAAGCAGTAAAGCCAGGAATCGAAACTAGGTCTCTTCATTCTAAAAGCCCTGTTCTTTCCACAATGCCACACAGCTGCTTTGAGGAAGGGCTGATCACCTCACTGTCCCGTGTGTCCTCTACTCCCAGGCTCTGCCCTTCCCATCCACTTCCCCCTACTGGTACACACGCACCTCTGGCCTGGCACGGGCCACAGCTGCCATGTAGCACTAGGCTGGGCTCCAGGCCAGGGTGAACCCAGCCGGGCAGAGAAAGCCCTGGGAATGAGCCAGGCCATCACCTGGGAGTCTCCACAGCTCACAGGACATGGCTGCAGGCATAAGCCCTCCCACGGGTGCCCTCTACACAGCTCTGAGCAGGAGTGTCTGATCTGGCAGCGACCTGCTGTGCAGGGGGCAAATGACATTTAATTTCCTCTTGGTTTCCCTATAGTACAGACGAAAGGCCGTCACCTGCGTCTGGGTCTGGCGGCACAGCTGGAAGTGTTCCCAGACATGCTGCTCTGGAGAGTTCCCAACAGAAACCACAACACAGGCAGTGCAGAGGGATGCTCCATGGTCCAGGCTGCTGGCGTTCCCAAGGAAAACCAGCTTCAAATCCCTAGTGCCAAAGTTGCTCAAAGTCTCCAAAAGGCACTGTGTATGCACATAGCGCCTCCCTGCTCCATGGCTCTTTAGCCTATCTGCCAACTATCCCTCATTTCTTCCCTATGGAGACCACATGAAGCATACAAGTGCCACAAACACGCTGTGGAACCGTATGACAAGCACCTCCCCAGTGCCACAAATAGTCCTTAAAATTCTGTAACTTGTATCTCCCCAGCCCCTCTCTAGGGAAATAATAAGACAAGTGCCTCTCCAGCGTCCTTTCCATGGCGACTCATCAGGGAAAGGCACAGTGCCCCACCTGTCATGACTGTAGAAGTGCTGGAACTGCCACCAGGGCTTGGCCAGAGCTCTCTTTCCCAGATGGAATGGCAGAAGCCCCAGTAGGGAGTGGGTATGGAGAGGAGGCTGAGCAAGTGATGGGAGGTTTCCAAGACACTTTGGTCAGTGCCTCAGCTAATAAGCTATTCTCTTTTTGGCCAGGGAAACCAGGAGCTCCTTAGCAGATTGAGCTGTCTCCAAGATAACTCGCTCATCCCACTACAGTCTTCCCCTGGCCTGTGGCCATCTTGACCCTATGCCTGAACTGCCGTTGTGTGGCCTACGATGCCCTCTGGAGGCTCCGCAGAGAGGCATCCTCCTAGCATTCAGGATCTGGGTTGCAGTCTGACCTCTGCTCTCATATAGGTACTCAAGACACAGCTGTACCCTTAACCTTCTAGCTGGTCTCCTCTGCCCTGATTCCAGCTCCCCTGACACCTTCAAGAGGTATAAGCACTTGTCCTATACAGAGTAAGACTTCTGGGCGGGCATTAGAATAGGCTAGTGATTTTTAAAGTGTGCTCCATGGAGTTCTAGGGTTCTAAGGAGGAACATCAGGCTACTTCATGGACCGGGGGAAAAGGAGGAAGAATGGGAGAGGAAGAATGGGTAGGGCTTTTCCCCATCTTCAACCAGATTCACATTGGACTTTAAAATTCTGTTCAAAAGAAAAAAAAGTTTACTACTAAAAAAAAATACTACCATTCCATCTCTCTACAGTGCTCCTCTGGATTCTCACAGCATTTGTTTTGTGCCTTCATTGTAGTGTTTTCATACTCTACCTTACTTACCCTATAATTAGGTATAGGCGTGCTGGTCTTTCTGTCCTGATCACTTGGCAGTCCCCATAGTCCCCAGCACAGTACTTACAGGGCCCAGAGCAGCTCTCAACAGGTGCTGACTTTAGGCTACTACCGGAATGCCAGCACTTCCGGGATATGCTGGGGTCAGCACCTTCAATGGCAATTTCCAACAGGATTCCTTGGGAGAGAAGAGCTGCAGTGGAGGGTAACTGATATTTACTGAAAGGTCCGCGTGAAGATGTATAGCACATGCCACTCTTAAATCAATGAATGGGACACATCTGCTACCACAAGCAATCATCTAAATCAACTTCCAGGGGACCAAACAGACTTTTGCATTTGGCCAATCTTTGGGAAAAATGCAACAAATTTCAACAGGAAATATCACTCATGAGAAGCTTCCAAACCCTGTGTGTGGGACCATGGGAACACAGGATGACGTTCATCAGCTGAGCATTCAAGGGTCTGTCCCCTGGCTTCCTGTAGCCTGTAGAGGAATCACTAGTCCCATGATTCTGGTTATAGGACTGAGAATGGGTAAAGCCCCTTGGCCCCATCAACCAAGCCTACTGCGTGGGCCTCCTTCTCCAGCTAGGTTTAGGGAGGGGGCCAGGAAGGCAAGGGACTGTGCTCATCCTAGCTAAAGCCACTTGTTAATAGGCCCTAGATTCCTTTATCCCTGGGGAAAGGAAGGTAGCAATGAGCTCTCTTCTCCACCCCCCTCCACCGTGCCTCCCAGCAGGGCCAGGGAGGACAGCCATTAGTGTGTGCCTCAGCAGACAATGGGGAGGAGAAGTCTCCAGAGCAAAGGACAACTGCAGCAATTAGAATGCAGGGAGGTTCAGAAGCTATTTAACTGGGTGACCCCTGAGGTCGCTGCATCTGACTCCCATCCCTGGATAAATATTGTATGAGAGGGGAGGGGGCGAGCGAGAGAGCCGGAATGCTGCTCCTCCTTCCATTCCTTTCCCCACCCCATGCGCTGCCTCCAGCCACATACACCAGGAACATTATTTACAGTCCCGACAGTCAGAGCAATCATTCTGCTAACCAAGAGGGAATGGACAAAGTCGACTTACCAAAAATTGACTATGGCAACTGAAGAAGAAACCAGAGCTGAGCCAACACAGATGCAAGGCTCCCTCCACAATCTGGATCCAGTTGAAGCAAATGTTCTGTAACCCCAAAACCCAAACTACTGGCAGGTGAAGCTGGTCTCAATGGCAGAGAGTAAATCAGAAAAACAGAGCATCCTTCCACCTTTTAGGGGCCCCATAATGGAAAACTCCTGGCTCTCATCACTACCTAGGTGCTCCTTGGCAAAGATGGGAGTCCTAGCTACCTGCCCAGAGGAAGCCGAACCAGCTACATGCCACTTGTCCAGCTTGCTCCTTAGCTGACCTAGTCGGGAAAGGCCAAGAGCGAGAAAGTTAGATATCACAGGAAGGGGTCAGGGTGGGGGGAAGAAGAGAGTGTTTGAGTGCAGGCTGTGCCTCAGTCCCCACATGCACCGCTCCTCCAGTCCTGCTCTAATGCACCCTGACATGCCTCTGAAGACAGAGAGCTGTTTGCAGTCAGCACCGTGATTTGTTAGTAATTATTTCCATGGTGTCACATTGCTGTCACTCTGTTAACAAAGAGACAGGCTGCCTCGGGCTGTCTACGAGAAAGAATCGCAGAGAAAAAGGCCTGTCAGGCTCCCGGGATTCTCTGGGCTGGCTGGCTTTCTTTCCCAAACCAACATCCTCGCAAGCTTTGGAAGAAACAGTTTTTCAGAACTATCAAGTCTGAGTTGTGTCACCCTTTAGCCAGGGACACTGAGAATTTATCCCACCCACTCATAGTTGCCCTTCCCAAAGCCCTACAAAGCTAAGCCCCCAGAGTCCACAAATAATTCAGGCATGGGCCACTATGCCAGTTGAAGCCTTGAGTTCCCTGGCCTTCAACTCCTAAGACCTCTGCTCCCTGACTCATCATTTTCACTGGGGTGTTCACAGCCTCTCATGTGCTCTTAGGAACCTGACCAAAGAAACCTAATTCAGACCAAGCAGAAGCAGCCACCCTATTGGCACGGCTGGGGAATAAGAATAATATGATGGCAGGGCATCTTTGCCTCTTGAATCTGCCAGCCCCAGTTCTGGAGCACAGTGGCTCAGGTGCCAACACCCCTGTAGCCTTCATGTGCCTCTGCATCTGTGAAGAGACACTTATGGAGCTGTCTCCGCATGTGACCTGTCTTTCCCAGTGCCTGGATCTGCATAACATCTGCACTAGGAGAACTGGTGGTTTGCTTTAGCACAAAGTAATGTCTCCATTACCCTGGCTGGGAATTAGAGGACAGATTGGCAAGCGCTGACAAAACAGAGGTCACTCACCTTACAGGCATGGAAAGTTGGAGATTAATTCTCTCCTCTCACAGAGGGAATCAGACTCCAGGATAGTGGAAGGGAAGCACCAATATTGAGAAACCCTTTCACTGCCAAGCAGCAGCAGCAGCTGTCACCTGTACCAATATCAGCAGAAAAGGAAGATAAAAGGCCACAAGCCCTAGAGAAGTCCTGCCAAGGTGGCAAGGGCTTCGCCATCTAGCTCCTGCAGAATCCCAAAGGACAGAAGAGCCTGGACATGACTAAGATTCTTCAAGCATTAGGTCCAAAAGGCAGACAGCTGCAAGCACTGGAATGCAAACTCCATGAAGGCGGGATGTTTGGGAAGTTTTCTTTCTTTATTCACTGCTATATCCTTAATACCTAGAGCAGTGCAGGGCACACAGCAGGTAGTCAACACACCTGCTGAAAGAATAAATAAATGAGTCAATACAGCTCAAAGGCCACTTCCACAGGGGCCAGTCTCTCCCTATCACAAGACCACAGAGAAGAGGGAGGACAGTGTGGGTTCCAGAATAGACAGGGAAGACCACATGGCCAAAGGACTGGAATTAGGTTTGAAAGGGTGAGGGGGATTGGGACAAGTTGATGGGCATAGGAAGATTCTCATATTAAATTGAAGATTCACATATTCATTCAGAAAACATATACTAAATAACTAAATAAAGTATAATAGATGTTCCAATAAAAAAAGAATAAACAAAATGTAGTACAATACAATGGAATACTACACAGAAATATAATAAAAAGCCTAAATTCTTGATACATACAATGATGCACAGGAATCTCCTATATATTATGTTATGCAAAAGAAGTCAGACACAGGTCGGGTGCGGCGTCTCATGCCTGTAATCTCAGCACTTTGGGAGGCCAAGGCAGGCAGACTGCTTGAGCTCAGGAGTTCGAGACCAGCCTGGGCAACATGGTAAAACCCCGTCTCCACAAAAAAAAAAATACAAAAACTAGCTGGGCGCAGTGGCATGTGCCTATAGTCCCAGCTACTCGGAAGGTTGGGGTGAGAGGGTGACTTGAGCCCAAGGAGGTAGAGGTTGCAGTAAGCCAAAATCACAGCACTGAACTCTAGCCTGGGTGAAAGAAGTCAGACACAAAAGAGTATGCCTTGCATGATTCCATTTATACGAAAGCCAACAATAGGTAAAAACTAACCAAAACTAACAGAAGTCAGAACAGTGGTTAACTGGCAAGGGGAGGGCATCACTGACTGGGAAGAGGCACCAGGGAACTTTCTGGGATGATGAAAAAGGTTCCTGATCTTGACCTGGGTGGTAGTTCCCTAGGTGTATACTTGTATAAAAATATACTGAGCTATATACTTCACATTTGTATATTTATGCATCTGTACCTATTTCATACCTTAATTTTTTTTTTAAGAGACAGGATCTTACTCTGTTGTCCAGGCTAGAGTACAGTGGCACAATCACGGTTCATTGCAGCCTCAAACTCCTGGGATCAAGCAATCCTCCAGCCTCAGCCTCCTGAGTAGCTAGGATTATAGGCATGGGCCACCACACCAGGTTATTTTTTATTTTTATTTTTAATAGAAACAGGGCCTTGCTACCCTAGGCTGGTCTCAAACTCCTGGACTCAAACAATGCTGCTTCAGCCTCCCAAAGCACTGGGATTCCAGGTGTGGGCCACTGTACCAGACCTCAATTTTTTTAAAGACCCAAAAACAAGCTGATGTTCAAAAAGGGTTTTAAAAAAACACAGATCTAAGCAATATCTCATAGAAAGGAAAATATTTTCCAGGAGCACCAGTGGTTCCTTCTTGGAGCTTGGGAAAAAAAGGTCTTCCAGTCTTCACTCTCTATCTGACAGAAGTCAGAAAGGCCCAAGCAAATGGGCCTAGGAAGTGAGAAATGTTCAAAACACAAAAGGGTAGAGCCCGGGTCCCCCACCTAGGAGGTTGTGGCCTGGTGGGAAGCTGCATGGAACCTCTATTCCATGCCAGGTGAGCTATAGGAAAGCAGAGATAGGTCATACAGTCCAGCCAGGTGCCCAGCTGGTTCTGCGGCCCTCTGAAGCAGCCTGTCTGTTGGATTCCGCCACAGAACACAGAACCAGACTTCCAAAGACTGCCCTGAAGAGCCACCAACATAGGATCCAATTTGTCTTCCTGACAAACCAGGCAGAGACTGGCTGAGTTAGCCCAACTCTGGGCTAAGGTGAAAGTCTCAGAACATACAGCCCTTCCAGCCAGCAAGGAGGAGGTGATAAGACTCTCATCCATGGTCAAGGGGAGAGCCTCATATCAAATCCAGGGCCAGAAGCAAGGCAGCAACACTTGCTTCTGGACCAGTTAAGCAGTAAAGAACCACTCAGTTATCAACTCAGGCCAAAGCATGAGGCTCCTACTGCCTTGAACATCTCGAAGCCTGATCAGTCATTAAGCAAGTATCTTTATCTTTTATCAGGGTTTTCACTGAGCAGAATTTCCATTCCAGGGGTTCCTATAATCACTACAATGATTTAGACCCTCTGACACCTTCCTAGTGGGTAAGGAAATGAGGTTGCCACTGGGGTTCCACCCTACAGCCTAGAAGTGCCCAGAAAGTAAAACGCCAGAGGCCCTGTCTGCCACAGAGAGGTTGGTGCTTGTTGATCAGACAGCAGAGCTTCTCTCCCAGTCCCCATTGAGGCACGAAGTCCTTCCAGAGCAGAGCAACTATCCCAAACTCAGGCTCTGAGGGAAGGACATGGGGTGAGACGCCTGTTGACTTGCAGCTCCAGGATCACATGGATAAGTGTGAAGGGAGCCAAGGTTGGGAACCAGAAGAGATGCTTTGGCTCCACAGAAACCTGCTCCTACCCTCAGGCCTGCATCTAGGAAATGGTTAATCCCCAGCCAAGCCCACCATCAGGAGCCCCTTTAGTGCCAGTTCTGGGCCCGGGGACATGTGCAGGAGGGGGCTTTCATGTTTGTGAGTAGGCTAGCCCCAGGGGCATCAGGCAGAGGCGGAGCACCCCTCCCTCCTCCAAGCCCAAAAACTCTCAGCCCAAGGAGCTGTCAGGCTAACGAGGCTACCCCACCACCACTCCATCTGAGCGTGGCAGGCTGCACTGCACGACTGGCTTCAGGTGGCTCTTCTTTAATTAATGGCATCCCGGGCTCTGCAGGGAGCTTCACCCCACAATGAATGGCCCTCTCTCATTAGAGGCAAGCCTGCCATGATGTATTCAGGGTGAAGGCCAGGATTCATTTCCCTGTCTGTGGGTTGGGGATGGGAGGGAGGGGAGAGGCAGCAGGGAGAGATTTATATCGAGTGACTTGGATTAGCTGCAGCTGAAACATGACCCCATCAACTCACGCTGCCTTCTTGGGGCTAACCCGGTGCACCTCTGCTGACGAGAGGGCTCTAGGGAAACTGAAGGGAGGGCAGAAGGTCTGGTTCCCATTCTCTCTGAGCTCAGACTACAACTCTAAGGCCCAGAATTCCTATACAACCTTCAGAACCTCCTCCCCCTGCCCCCACTGTGCACTGGGAGCCTGGGCTGATTCTGAGCCAACCTTACCCATCAAGAGACTTTTTATGGCCAGGAAGCTGACCCACTGCCCTCACGTCCACAGGACTGAGGCCCTGACTACAGCCTCAGTTGGCTTTTCTGCTTTTGTAGTAAGCAATACCCTCATTCCTTACCTCAGAGAAGGAGGCCACAACATAGTTTGCCCCCATAACTGCCACCTGGATAGGACCCAAATATGTTCTGCCACAGGGCATCTCAGACCTCACGCCACCCCACACTAGGGAAAAGGCTCCAGGCATCGGTCTGACACAAAAACATGAAGTCACCTCCAGGGTGGGGAGGTTCTGGGCACACTATTCTCCTTCCCTCCACTACCCTGACCCACCCGCTCCAGTGGCTGAGCAGGAGGAATTGCAGTCTTCTAGGCAAAAACAGAAATTGGGGCCTTTGGCTATCCAAATTTCCGATGTACTTCTCACAGACTTGGAAAGGTCACCCTGACTCTGCTAGCCACACAGGTGGTTGTAGGCCTAGGAGCTAGGTTGATTCAGACTGGTAGCAAACAGCACACAGCCCTACAAATTCCTCATGCAAATATCACAAAATTTGACTTTCAACTTTGCTTGTGCTTGGGAGAAAAACACTTCAGAACCTGCCCTCTTTCCATTCTCAGCCCCCTTAGAATGCCCAATTCACTAAGAGAGCGGGACGGTAGGCTTTCACCTGTCCCTGTCAGCCAATCAGAAGGCTGCCTGGCAGGCCTGCCGTGTCTCTAGGAAGGCCAGGCAATGCCCATCATCTGCACGCATTCACTCCATGTCATCCATGCTTCTTCCTGGCCCTTGTGGAGGAGCATTCATATCTCTTTCCTTCCCTACTCAGAAAGAGATGTAGCTCAGTTCCGCTTTGCTAAGCCCTATTTGGCAATATGTCTAAACACATGCAAACTTAATTAGTTCAGGAGGGGAGCCCAAGCGCTTGCAATGACAGATAAAAGTAATGGGAAATGAGACGAGTCAGGACTGGCAGGGAGTTCTTACTCAAGCCCCTTCCCCCAGCAGGCTGCTAATCAAAGGTGATGCAGCTCAGTGCTGGTACCAACTGGTACACCTGTGGGCAAGGGGCAACGGTGCGATGCCCGTTGAGAAAAAGATTGGAAGACATCAGCATACAGAGGACAGTTGAAGCTATGGCAAAGATGAGATCACTCTGGTAAGTGTGAATGTGTAGAATAAACAGAAAAGACAACCAGGATAGAGATCAAAGAAACACCACTATTTAAGAAACACCAACATGAAAAAAAGGAAGGAAACAAGTATTAATATCTACCCAAGTGACTGAGGAGGAGAAGCCAGAGAAACAGAAAACATAACAAAAGTACAGATAAAGATGATTTCAAGAAGTTTGAAGTAGTCAGCTGTTCAGCAATGCCAAGAGGACTCAGCCTGACCTGCAGCAAGCACGTCACTAGGCCACCCTTCCAGCCATCTTCCACATCCCCACAGGACGGTCACTACCCCACAGTGCTCGCCCAGGTGCGTGGTTCCATCATGGCACCTTTCACTCCAGGTAGCGGCAGTCTCTTCAGTGGTCTTGACCGCTTGACAGCGGCCTCGAAGAAACCTCAGTAGCCCCTGCTGAGTGCATGCTCCCCATCTCCAACAGTGATAGTGTAATCTGGGCAAGTATCTTTCCATCTCCAGACCTCCTAAAACCTGAAGTGAACTCCAGGTCCACACCTGCAGAGCACAGCCAGAATGTAGTATGCACACCCCAGCAAGAAGGCAGGGGAAAAAAAGGAAGTCAAATGCCTGCATTTATGTGTTCAACCTCTCTCCTCCCTCCAGGGGGAGGAAAACTTCCTGCTCCAAAACTGAGGCTGAGCCTAGGTGAGGGTCCTCTCACCAGACTCTGAGCAGGCCCCTGGCCCCTATTCCACCAGAGAACAGCATCTGATTCTCCTACCCTCTCTAAAGGGGCCTCTTCCCAGACTGCACTAAGGGCCAGGGCCTCCCTCAGGTTAGCTCTTTCCCTCCAGTCTTTCCCTCTTCTCAATCTTCCTTCTTCTCAGACTCACGGCCCACTGGGAAAGCCTCTAGTCTAGGTTCTCAGCCATGCTGTGCTATATGGCTGGTGAACCTGGATCTTCAAGCTACAGGCTAAAATCTAAGTTCCTCAAGTGGGTGCCTGTGCAGGTGTCCCTTCTCGGTCTACACCAGCACTAACCCCACCACCATACCAAAGATGGAGCCCTTTGAAAGAGGCACTTTCTACCTGGGCAAGCAGAGAAACAACACCAAACCCTATGGGAAGCTTCAAGAAACACCAGGCAAGGCAAAGAAAAAGTGGGTCAGGTAGGGAAAGCAAGCTGACCAAGAGCCAGACCCACAACAAGTGTTGTTTCTTGAAAAAATTGAGAGGGGAAATTAAATCCACAC
Organism: Hylobates moloch; assembly: GCF_009828535.3. Classification (NCBI taxonomy): domain Eukaryota; kingdom Metazoa; phylum Chordata; class Mammalia; order Primates; family Hylobatidae; genus Hylobates; species Hylobates moloch. The sequence goes on from NW_026652283.1 coordinate 45,262,707, forward strand.
CACTAAATAAAAACTCGCCTTAGCAGCATCTGTGACTACACATCAAAGCCCACGTAAACTTGGAGAATCAACTCATCTGGCTTTGACAAAAGATGGACATAAAATGATTTGTCAGGATGGGAGCAGATTTCTTTTCTCCAGTGGGATTTATGCTGCCACTTCAGTTCCCATTTCTCAGTGCCCCACTTATCAGCCCGTTTCCAACAAAAGTGATGTGAAGCTGCTGAGGGGAGAAGGGGAGGAGGAGGTAAGGACAGCAATGAGAAGGAAACACGGCTTCCGGAAACTAGAGTGTGAAATGAAAATGTTTGCTGAATTCCTAAGACTTAGTTAAATCTGAAAATGGATGTCAAAATAAGAAGTAAGCCACAGACCAACAAGTTGTGAGTGTCAATTTAACACCACCCTTGTCAGGCTCATCTGCAGCCTTTACCGGGCGCATAAAAAAGTGATGGCTCTGACGAGAGCCATCTGACAAGCCTCTGCCGAGGTTCCAGGAACACCGATTAGCTGTGCGCTGTCACGCAGCACTACTTAGGTTTCCTCTCCGGCTGTTTTTATTTTGTTACACATTTAATTAAGAGCCTTCCCAGCAGTTATGCAGAGACCTGCTTATAAGAGGCAGCCACAGAGCTCCCTCCCCCAAGCCCTGCCACCTGCTTCCTTTCTGAAAACCCTTTTCTGAAGCTTCATCAGCCTTCCCAGTCCAAACCCAAACCAGTCCACAAAGTCTGCCCTACCCATCTCTTTTGGAAACTACACGGTCTTAGAATTCAATTCTGTCTAGCTACACGTCTTTAGCTCTCTGAGCCACAGGGGTTTTTGGTTTGTTTCATCTATAAAAGAAAGACAATACCACCACCCACCAGAGATGGTAGTCAGAAGGTGTGGATGTGGTAAGGTATGCGCTCATTAAAACTTGGCTTCCTTTCAATATATGGTTGGGTTCCACAACTCAATCTCTTTTCTTGATGATATCATTTTTCAGGAAGAGGCAGGGTAATCTCCTGGGTCACCAACACCTGTCCAGGGCCCACTGTGCTACAGAACAGGCCAGACCAAAAGAAGACAGCACCCTCTGAAATTCCCTCTCCATATCATGGGGAGACCAACTCCAAGCTTATAGTCTCCAACCTCATGCATGGGAAAGTTTTCATATACACATATACGTACACATCGTGCACAGTTAAAGTAGAAGATTCTGAAATGTGTGTGTTTGGAAGGTGAAGATGCCAAAGAGAGAACAACACTGGATGAAGGGAGTCCTGGTGAGGCTACCTGGAGGAAGTGGACCTCTGGACTGGGCCAAAGGGCCTTCCTCCTGGGCCATATGAACCCCAGAATTCTGGGTATCAGCCTGAAACTGGCCCCACCTTGAGTAGCTTCTCTTGGGCTACAGAGATCCACGTTAAGTCCCTTCCTTGCTTTAAGTACTCAAAGCTGCCCGGGACGCCATTAACAAGAACAAGAGTCTTCTTCTTCCACTCCTCCTCCATGGACTCCTCCTCTGATTCATATCTGCTTCTAGTCCCAGCCTGTATAATTTCCCTGACAAAGAGATGTCATATGGGAATATAGAGACCCTCTGGAGTAAACCAAGAGGGGTGCAGTCAGTTTGTGTACACACCTGATGGGTGTGGGAGATGAGGTCTCTGTGTGCTCATGTGATTTGGGCCTTTTCTTCCTCCTGTCTCACCTAGAAAGTTGGGGTCCAATAGCAGGCTTGACACCCACCTGGGTACATAACTTCACGTCAATGCCCAGCATCCACAAGGCTTACAAAGGGCCTTGGTGAGGAGATGACACCTGATGTGGTAGAAAATGTTACTGCAGAGCTACTACACCACACCCCTCACCAACATCCCACTTTATGCTCAAAAGTTCAAACACACACACACAGACACACACACGGAATACTTGCTGCTACCTTCAGTCACAATGAACACAGAGGTAACTGATTCTATGACTCCTCAGCAAACAGTGCCCCCACCACCTCCATCCCACTTCAGTTCCCTGGGGGGCCATCTGAATCCCTCATGGAGTTCATGAGGGCAGACAAGATGCACAAGTGTCAACCCAGCAAAGGAACCGGTTTTGTCTTCCATAACCGGGACAGGATCAGGAGACAAAGGTAAAAAAGCAGTGGGGACAAAGGAGGAAAGAGGAGGCTGGTGATGTGGGCAGCTTCCCAGAGCAGCTCTCTCTCATCCCACCACTGGGCTCCCAGTTGGATCACCAGGGTCTTGCAGGCCAGATAAAGGGGCAGCATAGTATAATAGTTAAGAGCAAGGACCTGAGTTTGAATCCTGGCTCTGTGTGTCCTTTGGTAAATTACTTAACCTTTCTGTACCTTTACTTCCTCAACTATAAAATAGGAAGAATAATAATGCCTACTTTATATGGTTGACAAATAAGTTACTGTATTTCATTACATAGTAAACATGGTATTTGGCTTAAAATCTTTTTTTCCAAGACACTCTTTTAAATCCTCCCTTCCAGGGCAATAACACACAGCCCCAGCAATCGGAAGGGCTGTCATGAGCAGTGAGACCTGGCAAAGGCAGGAAGGCCCCAACCATCCAGGCAGGCCCTTGACTTGCCCACACCCTGCTCCAGAGAGGCAGAAGGCAGGGCTCCCAACCCTCTTCTATCCCTGATAGCCTCAAAGACCTGAAGAATCCCTGACCCAGCTGCCTTGTAGACATTTAAGCCTCCAAAAGGCAAGACCTGGTCCCACAGATTCCAAGCCCTGCCAGCAAAGTAGCCCTTTTCATACTCACATGACTTTTAAGTCCCAGTCTCCACAGGTGACAAAAATTGACTTGACGTTTGGGTCTAAGAGGCCTTCCTTCGCCATCCACTCATCGACCCTCTGAAAAGTACACAAGAACAAATGAGATTTTTCTTTTTTTTTTCCCTGAGCCTGTGAAGAGCCACAACAGCAAAACACAGATAAGCTGCTTGTAATCAGAGCAGGAGAAAATTGTAATCTTATCCAGCCATGGCCCCACCGTCGGCTCTCAGGCTTGGCTCAGAACCACAGAGGCATTTGGAAGACAAACCCTTAAGAAGATCCTGCAACCCGAGTGTGTAGCCGGAGAGAGCCCCTGCGCTCGCCTATTGCCTGGCAGCCTGCTCCAGATCCCAGCAGATCAGTCCGAATACCTTGCTCTGACTTGGCTGTTCCTCTCATTGGTCCCCTGGCCCAGCACAGACAGGCTGTTGTCCTGGGGCATGAGAACAGGGTAGTAGGAGGCCACAAACAGGGGCTCCAACCCACAGCTTCACTCGTTCATTTATTTGTTTTACTCTTCTACCAAATGTTTATTAACCAAACTTACAAATTTGGTTATTCACCAAATGAAGGTGATGAACATTTTCACCTTAAGAGGCCCCTTTACTGGACCGGAGCCTCATCCTGACACCTGGGACAGTGCTGCCTGCTCCAGCTGCTAAAAGTTCAAAACTGGCCCCCAACTTCGTATTTCTCCTCTTCATGGTTGAGGATTCAAATTCAGCAGAATATTTTGAAGGCTGAGCTCAATTTCTACACAGGGAGAAAAACTGCTCCTAAACACTCTAAATCTTTCTTTCCCTTCATCCCTTTGTTCAGTTTATCTGTGCTCACACTGGAAATTCAAATACTAAAATCAGTATACAACAAGAGAAATATCATAAACAATTCAAGACTGGGTGTGGTGGCTCAGGCCTGTAATCCCAGCACTTTAGGAGGCAGATGCAGGTGGATCGCCTGAGGCCGGGAATTTGAGACCAGCCTGGTTAACATGGCAAAACCCTATCTGTACTAAAAATACAAAAATTAGCTGGGTGTGGTGGTGCACGCCTGTAATCCCAGCTACTTGGGAGGCTGAGGCAGAAGAATTGCCTGGGCCTGGGAGGTGGAGGTTGCAGTGAGCTGAGATCACACCACTGCACTCCAGCCTGGGTGACAGAGCGAGACTCTGTAAAAAATAAATACATAATAAATAAAAAGAATTCATGAAGCATTGCCTATTTTTCAGAAGACCCCAGGCATGGAGAGGGAGTCACACCACTGCTTCTACCCATGCAAGAGATGTCACCCAGGCTGGAGTGCAGTGGCGTGATCTCGGCTCACTGCAAGCTCCGCCTCCCGGGTTCACGCCATTCTCCTGCCTCAGCCTCCCGAGTAGCTGGGACTACAGGCGCCCGCCACCATGCCTGGCTAATTTTTGTATTTTTAGTAGAGACGGTGTTTCATTGTGTTAGCCAGGATAGTCTCGATCTCCTGACCTCGTGATCCGCCTGCCTCAGCCTCCCAGAAGTGCTGGGATTACAGGCGTGAGCCACCGCACCCGGCCAAGAGATTATTTTTTAAGGCTATCTCACGTAGTCATTAAAAATGCAGGATTGCAAGTCAGACACATCTGGATTCCAACCCTTCAACCCTCGGCTATTCCATATCCTGGCTGTGTCACTGATGGGGAGTCATTTAAAAGTCATGTAACCTCTCTGAACCTCAGTTTCCTTCATCTATAAAACCTTACACAGAGTTGTTCTGAGAATTAAATGTGATAATGTTTTAAGTGCCTACCACAAAACAGGTAGTAGGCTGAGAACGGGAGAAAGGCAGATCATCATACCAGCACTGGAGACGTGACCACAGGGCTACAGGACCAAGAAGAGGAAGTGGCTAGCCCTACCTTTCACAGGGAAAGGAGTCAGAAAAGGCTTCACAAAGAAGATAATTGAACTAGGAGCCTGACATGGTGGAACATAGTAGAGAATACTACAGGTAGAGGCAAAGGTACATGTGCAATAATTTTGTATTTGAAGCAAGTATCTGTTTAATGTCTGCCTTCCCTGCCAATATAAGTACCACGAAGGCAGGAACTCTGTCTTACTGCCTTAATCTCTCATTCAGCACAGGATCTACTCAATAGATATTTGCTGACTGACAGAAAACATGAGTAGGTAAAAGTTTAGGGTGACTGAAGTCCACAGTATACAGAAAGAAAGGACAGAGGCTGGAGGACTAGGTTAGGCCAGACTGTGAAGGGCCTCGTGTGCTCAGCAGGAAATAGCCCATGGGTATCTTTAAGTATCTTAAGTAAGATTACTTCTAGCAGGTATAGGCTGGCTCCCTGGATACCTCTGAGATGCTAGAGGCCTGGCCCATGCTAAAGTCATCCTTGACTAAGGCCAAGGATCCTACCTAGTTCCGTGGCTATAGCAGCCCTACCAACCAGAATGTCAGAGCTGCTCCCCGGTACCAGACGATGCAGACCATGTGGTCTCCAAACCCTCTTTACAGTCTGTACACCAGACAATCCTCCTCAGCCAATGAATCTTCCCAAAAGATAAATTCTGGATCTTCCACTGCTAAATGGTCTGTCTCCTCTGGCCCAACTCCTTGCATGTATGTGCATGCGTGCGCACGTGCACACACACACACGTACATGAATCCTTTCCCCAGGGTCACCTAAGAAAAGAGGTAAGGTGAAACTAGGGCTCCCTAAATCAGCATAACCTCTCCTAAGCTCACTGTTTTATATCCCCAAGTTAAGTGCCCCATATACTAGAGGGGCTCCCCAGTGCCCCAACTCCTGCACAGTGAAAGAGAGAGCAAGACACAACAGGAGGCCACACTCAGCAAAACTGGGCCCTTATCACAGGAAGCACTCAACACTCACTGGGGTCCCTGGAAGCTTAGGACCCAGGCCATTCGCTTGCACGGCAGCTATTCAGTGAGCACTTTTTACCATGAGTCAGGTAAACATCTAGCTGGCTGCCTGCTAAGGGCCTTGGTTCGGACAAGAAATGAGCTCTTTATCTCCATAACCAACTCAGGACTAATGAGATGAGGCAGAGCCCGGTCTGGGTCTCCTAGTCCTGCCAGAAACTCTCTATTCAGGCTGATAACTAGGAATTTTCCCTCCTTACCCACAAAGTATGTAGAAGTAGCGGAAAGTAGCTTCCTGGGTGAGACTCAGAATTCTTTGAGCACCCTGCTCCAGGGCTGGCCTAGGGTTAGCAGGGGGTTGCCTCCTCAAGACCACATCTTCTCCTCGACTGGGGCCACTGAGAAAAAAAACCCATAACCTCAACAGTCCTGGTTTGCTGCTGGCCCAGAGCAAGTATCTTCCTCCAGGATCCCAGCTACAGATGTTCCAGGAAAAAGGTGCTTGTCTTCTGGCATCCCTCAGGAGCCAGGCCCTGGCTGGGGATGGCGGCTGGGACAGAGGAAAGAATGAGTTCCCTCTGTCTCAAGTCTGGTTTAACAGGGAGCAGTCCATGCTAAGGAGCTCCCTTGGTCATAGGAATGAATCTCTTCAAAAAAAGATGGTCAATATGGCTGGGAAGCATCTCAGAGCTCATCTTATCTTCTCCCAATCTACTGCAGGTGCCCAAACTCTGACCCCCAACCAGACTGGTCACAGCCTGGGTTCCCACACTCCCAGGGACAGGAAATACACTCTGCCACTGAGGTGAGCCTAAACTTGCCTCTCTGACCCTGGCTCCATCCTTGGGGGCCCCACGAAATTCAATCTGCATCTCTCTCCTCCATGGGACAGGATCTCTCGGCTAAAAAAAGGTATCTTGCCCTGCTCCCTGCCACTACGCTACTTCCTCTAGGCTGCACACCTCCAGTGCAGATGTGCCCTGCTATTCCTGCAGATATTCTACTTTCTCCTATGCTTTGATAAGGTCTGAGCTTTGGCTTTATTGGTCTTAAAAAATAAATAAAGCACCTAATGAGATCCACAGGCTTTTCCTCTTCTCCCCTCCCCCTATAGAGAAAGACATGGGAGGGAGACCTTCTCCCCCTGTGAAAACCTCCAGGCCAGAGGAGGGTGGGAGACAAGCTAAGACCAAACACTGCCCTTCCTTATTCTCTCGGGCTACAGCGCAAGAAACAGCATCTTAACCTTTTCTAGCTCCCCGAGGAGAACATCCTAGAAGTGTGGTCTCTGCCAAGGGTTTTAAAGTCTTTAATTTGATTTCCCTCACATAGGCAATTGTTGTAATTATTCTGATTAGGAATCATTACCCAGTGCAGCCTCTGCACCCGACAGGCACAATGCATCCAGCGGCAAGCTGCAGTGGGGCAGGCGGGCCCAGCCACAGCTCCTGGAGGAGCTCTCAGCAAACAAAAGTCATCGATGGGGAGTTCTGGGTGAGTTAATGAAGTGCTCACATGCCACAAGAAGCCAACGCTAAAGCTAAACAAAAACACCTCCAGTCCCCGGGGCTAGTCCCACAGTAGCAAGCTCAGCTCCCCTACTCCCCAGCCCACCCAGCATAGGCTACCCCAGAGCCAGCCAGCACAGGGCCATAGGCCAGGAAGGGGTGGGGGCCCCTCTGCCCAACTCCTGGCAGCACTGGGACATCTTGTCAGAAACCCTGACGGGAACAGCTGGAGATGACAGATCAATGGTTCAATACTCTCAACAGCATGTCACTGATGTGACAGCAAATGTTATTCTAATCAAGCCATAATCATAGTCAAATTACACGGCTACATTCTCAGGAGGGGAGGGAGAGAAAGGCAGCAGGAAGGGGTCAGAGGTCAGGAATTAAAGGTCACTCAACCTACCTCCAGCACTTGCTGCAGGCTTGGCTGACCATCCACCATGGCTTGAATAATCCCGGTGAGCTGAAAGGAAAGAAAAATAGCTGATGGGTAGAAAACCAGGGTGAAGGGACTCAAGGCTGAACAGGACCCTTTCGTTTCTGTTTTTCTCCTTCTGCTGTAAAGGGCTCTGATCTGGCACTGCTTTAGGTTCAGAGCCCAACTAGAAGACTTGGGAATAAAGTCCCACGACCCAGGACACAATGTGTGCTTCTCCCATAAAATCCTGCCCTGAGATGGGTGTACACATACACATGCTGACCACAAGGCGTGTTCTCACATCTGTTTCCACAAGGCGTGTTCTCACACCTGTTTTAGCTTTCAGTTTGCAAACAAATTGATGTTACATGTCTTTTGTATTCAATAGGCTCAATAACTTCTCACAATTACAGTCTCAAGTAAATTCAGCTCCTAGCTTCACGGAAGTTCCTGTAAAACTTGGGGAGTGCTCATACAGGACAGGCACACTTGGCTTCAAGTCCACCCCTTCTCTGAGCCTCAATATCCAGCACCGCCCCCTCCCACACTCTCCCTAACACCTTCCCTAACATCCATGAAGTCCCACAGGCTCCTATCCTTCACCCTGCATACGTGCGCCATCAATATGAACTAGCCAAGCAAGAGACAGAGTCATCTTTAACCAATGGGGAAACTAAGACAAAAAGGCCTAATGTTCAGACTATGACCTAGAGAATTTCTGACTCGGGCCTATGCTCCACCTAGGTCAGGCCTGGGTTCAAACAAGCTTGTTGTTTTGTTTTGGTTTGGTTTGGTTTGGTTTAAAGTAAAAATATCCCTCAGGCATAGACTGGCGGTAGATTGCCTACAAGGATCTGAGGGCATGAGGCCCCCATGTCCTGGACACCAACTGGAAATCACCACCCCCAGCATGTCCCTGGCTACTTCCAGAAAGAGCAGTATCTCAGACTTGCTTGGAAACTTCTTTTTTTTAAAGTGTGTTGGGGGGGGAGATTAAACTCCAATTAAACTATAATTATACTTAATGAATACCAAATACCCAACTCACAGAAATTGCTGGCTCTAAGAGGTAAGGTTATTTTCTCATGGTGACTTACATGGAATGGTAATATACACCTTTTAGGGAGAAATTTTCATTTTAAAAACGCTGAGCTCCTCTAGGTGGGTTTCTGTAGTTCATCAAGTCATTATTAGGTGGTATTTTAAGGAAGTGTAAGGACACAGCCACTCTATTTTATATTCCAGAAACCGTTTTTATATTAATCTGTATTTTAATTGGGTAACAGCTGCTGCCTACAGACTTCCCATGGTCTAAAAGGAAAATAAATTAGAAAGATTAACTACACCGTTGTTTCGCAAAGCTTTAACCCACAGCATGCCCACCCGGCTGGCACCTCCACACCCTTTCCTTGCTTGGAAGACCAAAGAACTGCCCAGTAGAGGGAGGGCCTGAGTCAAAGAGAAGAAAAGACAGTCCGCTAAGGGCTGGGGGCTGGGAATGGGGAAGTGCCCTGGGTCAGCAACTTCAATAATCTTGGAGTACAAAGGACTCCTCCTTTTATTTAGTCAACAACTATTCATAGAAAGCCTACTACGGGCTGGGCCGCATTACTGGAACTAGAGATCCGGCAGTGAAGAAAAATGTAAAAACTCTGCCCTCATGGAATACGTGTTCTCAGCAGCCCCCTCCTACACCCAGCCCCAACTAGTACCCAGAGCCTCTACAACTTCCAGAGCCACAAACTGAGTAGGCAGTTGTCCTGTTTTGCCTCAGGCATGAAGGGGCCAAAGAGAGTCAGGAGGAGGCTTATTACCAACCCCAGATTAGTGACAGACACCCACAGGCCCACCGCTGCCCGTTCTGGTCCAGCTTCTCTCCTGTTAAGCCTAGGGCTTAGACACATCTTCAGGCCTGGCTGGAGCTGAGGCTCAAGATCAGGACAATCCTGGAAAAGGCAGACCACAGCCACTCTCACTTCTTACAAAGCTCCAGGGTCCAAATGTTAGTCTTGTGTCTGGTCTGAGTTTCAGGGGGCAAGGTTAGGTCCACTCCTTCTCTTGGCTCCCACCAAGGGTCTCTCAAATGAGCTGAATGCCAAGGGCATCAAGAAAGTCTCACTCACACAGGAAAGCAATGCACCCTTGCCAAGAGCCCTCCCTCCCTGGAGATAAGGCTTAGGTCAGCACCTGTGTGTACCCCACAAGCCCCTGCCCTGGGCCCCAGGAAAATCACTGATGTGGGGCAAGAAAATCACTACACCAAAATGGAAAACCAGGGTGCTGCTCCAGTGTTCTGCTGCAGGATGCCTCACTGCAGACTAAACCCAACTCTCCCACCTGGAGCTGGGGAAATGGAGCTCCAACATCCTGGGGCTTTCACAAACTCCACTCCAGTGCTCAGTGATCCTAGAATCATCAGCCTGGGAAGAGCCTAGTGAGGTCAGCTCCTTCTCTCACCATGCTTCCCAGACAACAGCCATTTTCATTTGTGGCCCAGGAAAGCATGGCTCACAGCTGAGCTCCTCAAGGATTTGCATTTAGCCCCCAGAGACACAGGGGCTTGAGCAGTTGGCTCAGCTAGACAAAGCCTTCTCAGGGAAGGCCTCAGGCTCCTGTATTAATCCCTCCAAGGATGGACCACCCCTTATCAGCTCTGCCAAGGCACTGGACAAAGAAGGGATGAAATTAAAGTTAGTTCTGGGCTGGGCATGATGGCTCGGCCTGCAATCCCAGCCCTTTGGGAGGCTAAGGCAGGAGTACTGCTTGAGCCCAAGAATTTGAGACCAGCCTAGGCAACATAGGGAGACCCCATCTTTTTTTTTTTTTTTTTTAAAGTAAAAATTAGTTCCTCTACCTGATACTAATGACCTATGAGACACCTGTAAGGCTTATACAGGATGCTATGAGGGAACGAGACAATTTTATCAAATTAATACTGGGAAGTTCTATCTTAGGCCTAACTTAAATCCTTTATGTTACAATTTAAGCCCAGTCCCACTTGGGTTAATACATGTTTGTAAAAAGCTTTCACTCCTCACAACGAAAGGTACTAGAGCAAAGCCAAGTATTATTAAGCTGAGAACCAGGGCTCACAGGCTAAACAGAGCTCAGAGACCTTAGCCACTTAAAGCAGGAGAGGTGAGAGGAAGAATTAATGTGTGCTCTGTGGCTCCTTTCAATGAGGGATTACAGATTAACTCCCACTTCTCCAGACTGAGAAACCACAAGGCAAGGGGCTTTTGACCCTGACTGATAACATGGCTGGTTACTGAGATCCCCTACCCTCACAAGGGCTTTGTCCAGGAATGAGCTGGCTTCATCATAAACACTAGCAACTGCAGGAAGCAGCCCAGGAAACTCAGTGCCAATAGCACGTCAGCATCCAGCGCTTTCTCCTTTCACAGTTTATCTCCAACACAATCGTATTCTGACACCAAGACAGTTTGTTGATTACATAAGCACTTGTCTCTGGTGTGCAATCTGATAATCGGACCCACTCTTCTCTTCAGACAAAGAGACCAATAAATCTCACCCTTTATAAGTACAGGTGCAAGACAAAGCCCTTTACTGGCATTTAGCAAAATGAGTATTTCTCTAGTTTTTTTTTTTTTTTTCATGATAACAACAACAAAAAGAAGACATGGTTAGGGACTGTGCAGCAGCTCAGCTGCTAGAGACAGAGACTTGATGAACTGGAGCAGATTCTAGAGGTCACAGGGAAAGGGCTCAGGAAGGAATGAAACACATCCCATCCTATCTCTGTCAGAACCATGTCTCCAGACCAACTCTCAACTGAAACCAAGAAGGGACCTCAAGAAGGGTACTAACACATTCCTAATATGAAGCAGTAAGAGTCTCTCTGTGTGTGCTAGAGACTCGTTCAAAGTGGAATCCTTCTTTCTACTGTCCAGCACTGAGCCTGCTTCTCTCCCCAAGCATGTGCCTATGTGTGTGCACGTGTCATATGCATGTTTGCGCTTGCGCGCGCGCACACACACACACACACACACACTGGGGTTAAGAACTTCTTGTGCACAAGAGAGAAAATCCTGCCAAAGGAACTACTTAAGTATAATCTGGAGGTTTGGGACTGTTCCTCACACTTACTAATGAGAGATTTTCTCTGGTTGGAATGACTTCCATCCCTACCCGCAAAAGGCACCGACTGCCAGGTTGGATGAGGTGTCAGAATGATAGCCCCCATCCTGTGTCTATGCCTCTCGGAGATACAATTCCATCTGGTACGGAGACAGGGCAAAATTTATATGATCTGAGGTTTTCCAAACAAGACTTTACTTACTTACTCAAAATAACAAGTCAGCAGTACAGTTGTTTTTGGGAGAGACAGAAAATAACTCCTTGACAATATTCATTCATTTAAGGGACATGTATCAAGTGTTTACTTGGTAGCAGACCCTAATGATGGGATGGAGATGGATCAGGTCTAGTTTCTTCCCTCAAAGAAATTATAGCCTAGTGAAGAGACAGATAAATAATTATAGTATAAAGTATCTGATCAGTTCTATGTTGGAATAAGCACAACTCAATCTGGGGATCAGGGAAGGTGACCCTAAGCAGAGTCCTGGAGGTCAAGCAAGAGTTGGCGGGGACAGTGGGAACTCTGTGCAGGCAGGAGGACCATCATGTGAAAAGACAGACTGTAAGAGGGCAACCTCTGGGTGAGGGGAGCTAGGTGGGAGACGAAGCAGAGAGATATGAGGCTGGCCAAAAAAGGATGGACAAGATCATGGCGAGTTTTGAGCTCTGGAAACCTGAGACAAAATGGCAGACCCAGTGCCTACAGAAAAACCACATGTTCACTTTTAGAACAGCCTTCATAATAAAATCCCAACTACCACTCCTACTCCCTTCCAAATTATGTATGTGCATCCTTGGGTGAAGCTTTCTAGAAAGAAGAAACTGTTCATCATCGCCTCACAATCCCTCCTCCCATCCCCACAAAAAGTAGCAGCAGCAGCCTTACTCTAAAAAAAGTCCCTCTTCTTCTGACACGCTCAAGCATCCACTCCTGCCCGGGGTCCAGCTCCAGCAGAATACTGTTCCATTCCTAAACAGGTAGCAAACTTACCAAAATTTGGGCCTGCCTGTCTATGTAAGGACAAGAGGACATTAGCCTTTCAAGGCCAGTGGAGGGCTCAGGTAACTGGCTGGCTTAAAGGAAGTCTTTCCTTCCCTTCGCATAAGCAAGGGGATTTTCATCATCATTAAAATGGTGATTTTTCAAAAAGGGCAGAAAAGTCAGATTAGCGCCCCCTGGTGGTACAGGTAAATCCCAGGGGAAAGAGGAAAACCCAGCAGAGGAAGGAGAAAACCAGAACCCAACATCATTACTTGGAATAACAAAAGGCTTAAGAGGCTAGGCGCCTTGGCAGATGGATGCCTGCAACAAAAGCCCCACCTGGGTCAGCTGGCAAACACTGGCATCGAATTCAGGAGCAACCTCGAGACCTCCTATCTGGGCTAAGTCAGCCTCAGGGCCCACCAGGGTCAAACAGGCTCGTCCTCAGCCTTCTCACCAAGGAGACTGTTTGGGATAACTCAAGAACCCTTTTCCACCTATTTCATTCACATGTAGAAGATAGGTCTCTAAATGAAGGCACAAAGTCTCTAATGTACCTCAGCCCCAGATTCTTAAAAGACTCTCATCACCCCTGCTACCACACATTCTTAACCCCTGACTGCACCACAGCCTGTTGGCCACCACTGAGTGCATTACATGACATGTCACAGGGAAAAGTAGCCACCGAAGGCTTCACACAGTTCTGGGAGTTAGAACTTGCACGGGCTCCTCCCCTCTGCCAATGGCTCTTTTGAGCCTCCAGCAAGCATCAAAATCTGTTAGGCCCAGTTTCACAATCTGTAAAATGGGATCAATACTAGCCTGCTGACAAGGAGGCCAAGTACAGTACCCACCTAGGATAAGGAGATTTCAGCCTTGGCCAGCCAGGTCTCATGCTTCACTCAGACCACTCTTCTCTTCCCTCGGTGACAGAATGTACCTCTGACAAACTCAACCTACGCTTCACACAGGACCACTTTACAGAAGGACAGAGTAACAATGCCAGAAAGCTAAGAAGGCCCGAACATAACCCTGCCTTCCAAGTGGCTGAAATCTCTAAGTGGCTATATAGAGCACCAAGGGATTCCAAAATTCCCCTCCCAGCAGCCCTTGCTGCCCACTTCCAGGGCCCTTACCTCTGTACAGAATGGGGTAAGCTGTGGATGGACTACAGGCTGGACATACATGTGAAAGGTAGACTCAATCTCCATGGTCCGGCCATTTAGCTTTAGGATGGGGAACTCGATGATTTCCTGGAGTGCCAAAGATACAGAAAAGGAAAAATAAGTTATTGTAATCAACCATTTCCAACAGTAGCTCCAAGTCAACAAAGAATGAGTGTTTTGGGTTCATTAGCTCCTGCCAGGCCACACCCAAGATTGAGTGAGACGGCACCAGCAGTTACAATCCTAACCTTCCCACTGCTAATATCTTCATAGGTTCCAGGGACTGGACACAGCCCTCATCCCCACTGTTTCTGGAAATGGGAAGGAAGACAGTGGTATCATCTGCCCGTGTCTCCAACTGGTTCTCTAGCACAGGCTTGCTAACTTGAGCCCCTAAGAATACGCCCTTCTTTCTCTTGCCCAGGTCCCTGTCCTGAAATGGGTCTGATCTCCTGCCATATAGACAACCAGCCGTCAGATCAATGCATAGATTTCCTTGTATGAAGTTTGAACCAAGCTGGTAAGTTTCTTCATTAGTTCTTATTTTTCAAAAAAAGATAAAAAATAAAGCCAAAGGGGATCCCAAAGAGAAGGAGAAAAGTGAGTAACAGTAATAGGAGCCAGCGCCTCCCAACTTTCTTTCAGGCAGCACACACTCCCTCTACACCACCAGCCCAATCGCTTAGCTAGCCTTTCCCAGTCCACTGAAACATAATGGAAGAGAAGGAGGAGGAGTGACAATTTGTTTGGTGTCTCTAAGATTAATTTGTCTCCGCTATTTAATAGAGATGCACAGCACCAAGGTCCTGGTGTGCAAACAGGCTTGCAGAACGCTGGCTGTGCAGCACGCCTCATACATCGCTCCTGGGAAGGGAGGAACACACCAGAGCGGCGAGAGGGCAGGAGAGAGCACATGCATATCAGAGAGAAGAGGGAAAGCAAGGAGAGAGAATAAAAAAAATTATTGCTTTTTAATATTCAAAAACAGTTTGCAAAATTTAATCAAAGCAGAGGAAAAGCTAACATTTTTACCACTTTGACATTTTTATTAGCGCTTTCATAAATTTTTAAAACATGAATGGAATTAGTTTACAACACACAAAAAAACTGCCCTGAAAACATCTGGAAGAGACAAATAGGAAATAATAAAATAAATAAATAAAAGCAAAATTCTGTGAGTAAAATTAGCATGTGGAAAGGGCCTCCACTGCAGAGAGAAAGAAAGGGGGCTCTGCTCATTCAGTGGCCCCAATAGTCAGCTCCGGCAGCACCCCTTCCCCAGGTCCTTCATTCTGGAGACCTTTCCAGTATCATTAAAATCAAGGTAAACTGGTTCTCTCCAGAGACAGCCTGGAGAAGCAACACGAAACAGATGACACCTGACTGCACTTAGGAAATTAATGGGTGGGAAAACACAAGGAGAAATGGTCAATCTCCTTGATGTCCCAGGAAAGCCAGGTATCCTCCCCGCAAAACATACCCACTGATATTGGGCTTGGTTTTAAAGCATCTATTTCAATCCAACACGTCAGGACCGAAAACCAAATCAAGTCAGTCAGACTTCATGCCAGAGAGATTCAAAGATTCTGGTTGCCTTGTCTCCGTGGGCTGATCTCCAAAGATGAGGAAGCTGACAGGAGCTTATTCCCAGAGACAGAAAGGGCAAAATGGCTGCAAGGCTGAGGCAGAGGGGAAAGAAGGGAGGTCCAGGCTGCTGCTTAGACCAGGTAATACCTCTCCTCCCAAGGTGAAGAGAGGGGGACACTCTTTTCCCAATTCCCTGGACCTTCTGTTCCCCATGAAGCATTACATACAGAGTAAACGGGGGTTTGGAACTGAATAACAAAATTGAACACACACCAAAAAAATACACATTGGTCCCCCTGCAAAATCAGGTATCCAGGATTCCAAGAGCCAACTCTGAGGTGTGGCCCATGAGTTAGGCTCATCTGACTCCTGATTTTTCTGATGTGTCCTTCCTCTTCCCTAAGTAGAAGAAACACTTCCTCAACAGAAAGAGCTCTATAGCCTGGTGAGTTTGGCTGCCCTGGTGTCTAAGGAAACAAATATAGCCAGCTCCTCACTAACAATGTTAGCTGGGCCCACAATGAAATTTAACCTGTGACACAACTGTACTTTTCATTTAAACTTTCATTTGGAGAGCAGCAGTGTTTGGAGACCTACAGTTTGTCCTGCTAATAAAGACAAGTGTTGGGACCTTTAAGGATGCCATTCATCTTTGGCTTTTTATTAAATTCAATTTTCTTAAGCCCATGATACATTATGAAATTAGGAGTTGACATTCCTCTGGAAATAAAAATATCTATCAAACATAAATAGAAAAAAACCCTCTATTACCAAGAATTTATGGCTTAAAGTTGATCTCTTTCCACTTTTTTACAAGCACATGGTTTGTTTTAGATATCCAAAATGCTATTATAGATCTAGGATTTCATTAGTATTTATTATAAAATAGTATGCACTTCAGCTTCCACTCTGACCAGCACCAAGTCAGCATCCCCAGCAGACTCTCTGGAAACTTGGCCTTTGGGTTTCCCCATTGCAGCAAGTAACAGCAAATATTGCAGCTCAATATTCAAACTTTCCTGATGTTAGCTTCCTCACCCATAGGGAAATGGGGCCAACTAAGTGCTGAAACTCAGTGCCATGCTCCCGGAGAGGAAGAACAAGCCAGACTCGGATCCATGCAAAAAAAAAAAAAAAAAAAAGGAGGGGGGTAGGCCCCTGAAATTCCCAGGGGGCCTAGACCCAAGGCCCAGGACACATCAAATTGGGCCTATTATAAACATATCTCTGATAATGCCAGCTCATCAGCCAAGCCTTCTCCCCAAGACCAAGAAGAGGTGGTTTCAAGGGCCAGTCTCAAAACGTGACTTTGCACGGGCCCTTCCTCCACAACATGAGGAGCTGTTGTTAACAATGAGCCTACACACTGGCATATTCACCTGAGCCACTGAGGATGCAAAAGAGAAGCTTCTGAGAAAAGACTCTCTGAGAAATTAGAGCAGCAAGGACCTCACTGAGGTACTTCTCACCTTCCTATATTGCCCAGCCAGTACTTCCATACTTCCCAGAACTCAAAATACTGGCCCAAACAGCCCAGTAGTGGGAGAGGTGCCCCAATCTGCACCAAGTTGGCACAACTCTGCAGCCAGGGCACCTGAAGCATGACAAACATTTTGAAGATTTTTAGCTGATAATAATCAGAGATGGAACCCCAACACTACAGGTTAGTGGCATTAATCCCAACACAAAGATTTGTGACAATGTGCCCAAGTGCCAGCCTCTATGTCCAGTTGCTCAGATAATGAAACTGTTATTCCTGACCCTGACCTTTTCTCTCAGCCAATTTCATCATTCCCCTAGGAAGAGGTTTATTTCAGAAACAGTTTTGTGTCAAAGTAGCACCAGGAAGGAAGGAAGGACCAGTGTATTTACCAGCCCTCTTTCCCTATCCTAATAATAGCTTTACAATTCTTTGCCTTTGTATGCCATTTGCATTCAATTAAACTACCTGAGTGCCTACTTTGTGTAGGATATCAGACAGGGGCTGGAGCAGGACTAGAGATAAGATGTAGTCTCCACTTTGGAGAAGTGCATGGACTATGAGTGGAAAACATAGGCAAACAAAGAACAGTACACCATGATAAAGACCTTAGTGGAGGGACGTACACAGTGTTACGTTTTTCCATTCACAAAAGTGTAGTTTCACATACATTTTCTTATTTTACCCTCCTTAATCATGGGAGACAGGTTACATAATCATCACCATCACCATCTTCAGGTCGTAAATCAATACTATTAAGCATCTACTATTCACCAGGCAGGGGCTGGCTGTAGACACAGAGATGAATACAATGAAAGGTGGCTCCTCTCTCTGAGATGCTCAAGTGTGGGCAAAGGGTGAAGAGGAGCTGGCCTCCAACGCTCTCCAAGACATGTGGAAAATGCAATCATTTTATTCCATTTATTGTTTACTACGTGGCAGATACTGTGCTAATAGGAATGATCTCATTTAATCCTCCTAACTCATGAGGTGGGAATCATAGTCATCCCTATTTCACAAATAAACTAAGGCCCGAAGATGTTAACTCACTTGCTCACACTTACACTGCCTGTGAGGGACAGAGCTGGAACTCCAAAAGGGGAAAATGAGAATGAGACTTAAAAAGAGTAGGACTAGCAGCTTTCAAAATATGAAGGGTCAAGAAAGATCTGGTTCTCTTAGTCTAAAAGGCTATCCTGTAAAGAACTCAAGTCTACTATCTCCTAGAAAGAGAGGCTGCTCTCAAATTTTTTTTTTTTTTTTTTTTTTGAGACGGAGTCTTGCTCTGTCCCCCAGGCTGGAGTGCAGTGGCGCGATCTCGGCTCACCGCAACCTCCACCTCCTGGGTTCACGCCATTCTCCTGCCTCAGCCTCCCGAGTAGCTGGGAATACAGGCGCCCGCCAACACGCCCGGCTAATTTTTTGTGTTTTTAGTAGAGACGGGGTTTCACCGTGTTAGCCAGGATGGTCTCGATCTCCTGACCTCGTGATCCGCCCGCCTCAGCCTCCCAAAGTGCTGGGATTACAGGCTTGAGCCACCGCGCCCGGCTTAAATTTTAAGAGCAATGAATGTAGACTATCTAGGCAGAAAAGTTCTAGAGGTTTGCTACTGAAAAGACTCCACTATGGCTGCAGTAACACAGATGGCACAGATGGCATCAGGGAAGGCAGGAACCATGTGCCTTCAGTGTGATCTCCAGCACCTAATTCCTATGCTGGCACACAGGCTTCACTCTCTCAACTTTTGTTGTGTAAACATATGAAAGGGCTGCTAAGTGGAGGAGACAAGCCAAAGGCCTGGCTGTACCTGAAGACACAAAACTCTCCGCAGAATCAGAGAGGGGAAATGATCTGCCTAAGATGTCAAAGATGGTCAGTGGTACAGCCAGGATTCAAACTCAGATATTTAACAGTTCAAAGCACTTTCTACTAGATCTACTCTCATCTCTAAGTGGTTTCCTCCCTGAACTACTATAAACCACCAAATCCCAGTCTTACCTAGGGTAATCAACTGTTTTGTTGATCAGGACCATGGGTTTCCTGCAACACAGACTCTTTTTTTTTTTTTTTTGAGCCGGAGTCTCGCTCTGTCGCCCAGGCTGGGATGCAGTGGCGCGATCTTGGCTCACTGCAAGCTCCGCCTCCCGGGTTCACGCCATTCTCCTGCCTCAGCCTCCCGAGTAGCTGGGACTACAGGAGCCCACCACCACATCCAGCTAATTTTCTTGTGCATTTAGTAGAGACGGGGTTTCACCATGTTAGCCAGGATGGTCTCGATCTCCTGACCTCGTGATCCACCCGCCTCAGCCTCCCAAAGTGTTGGGATTACAGGCGTGAGCCACCGCGCCCGGCCAACATGGACTTTCAATGCTAACACTGAAACACCATTCACAAACTATCTACAGCACTGGGCTGTCTGCCAATGGTGGATGAAAACTGGCCATAACTTAACAGCTAAGAACAAAAGCCTCAGAATTGGGATTTTTCAAATATCCAAGGTTCCAAACCTATTGTACCTACTGTCTCCCTCAATATTGTCCCTGCAAATCTTTTGTTTTTTGAAGAGAGAGAAGACAGAAACAAAAAGGAAGCACCAAACAAGCATTCATCTACCTTGTAAAATGGGTTGGAGCAGAGATTTTAAACCCAGCTTTTTTTTTTTTTTTTTTTTTTTTTTGAGTCAGAGTCTCATTCTGTCACTCAGGCTGCAGTGCAATGGCACAATCTCCGGCTCAATGCAACCTCCGCCTCCCAGGTTCAAGCAATTCTCCTGCCTCAGCCTCCTGAGTAGCTGGGATTACAGGCGCCTGCGACCACACCCGGCTATTTTTGTATTTTTAGTAGAGACAGGGTTTCACCATATTGGCCAGGCTGGTCTCAAACTCCTGACCTCAAGATCTGCCCGCCTCGGCCTCCCAAAGTGCTGGGATTACAGGCTTGAGCCACCGCGCCCAGCCCCTGGCTGCTCTCTAATTGCTCAGCTAGGAACCCCCAATGATTTCCTTCATAAACTGAGGACACAACTGCAACAGCATTTCAAATGAAATTTCACACCCATGATCAGTAGATTACAAGAAATAAATGTGTAAGTTACTTTCGGGGTATTCAAACTCCCTCCAACTGAAGTGTCTGCAGAAATAAAAATATATTTGAAGATATAATAACAACAAGAGGATTTAAGCAGAAGGCACTTAGGTTAGACTGTTGGGATTCATAAAACTAGGACAGAGGGTTTATAAATTCTGTTTTTTTGTTTGTTTGTTTTTGAGACAGGGTTTCGCTCTGTCACCCAGGCTGGAGTACGGTAGCATGATCTCGGCTCACTGCAATCTCTGCCTCCCAGGTTCAAGTGATTCTCATGCCTCAGCCTCCCAAGTAGCTGGGATTACCATGCCCAGCTAATTTTTGTGTTTTTACTAAAGACGGGGTTTTGCCATGTTGGCCAGGCAGGTCTCAAACTCCTGGCCTCAAGAGATCTGTCTGCCTTGGCCTCCCAAATTGCTGGGTTTACTGGCCAGAGCCACTGCACCCAGCCCAGAGGGTTTAATAGAGTAGCATTCTAGCCCTTTTTTCCTAAGCATAGATTCTCCTCTGCCTGAGCTGATGTTTCCATGTCCTATCTGAAATAAGAGAATGAGCAGATCATTTTTCATGGCTTCCCAACCTAGGAAGAAGGAACTGGCTTTCCTTCAAAACAACTAATCTATTCCTTCAACCCTTGGAAGAAAATTCCAAAAAGTGTGTGTCCCTGCACTGAAAGGTTTGATAAAATCTAAAAGCAACACATACCACAAGGTAGAAAATGCAGTCCCTGGAAAACATGTGGGTTTTACCCAAATATTTAGTTTTGGATAAAAGTCTCATGCAAAGATGGGCCCTTTCTCCAAGGATCAAGAAACCTCCTGGCCACAGGGAAGAGAGGGAAGAGAGGAAGTTGGACGGGAGAAGTGAGGGCTACACTGGGCCATGGGGTATGGTTTGCAATAACAGTTTCTCCCTTGGAAAAAAAAAAAAAAAGACATTTTATGCACAAGGAGCTTATTTCTTAAACAAACACTCGTGGTTTTGATTTACACCACAGTCTGCTCCTAAATAATTTATGGCGGGTTAAATTTATTGCCAAGCCCTGGCTGGCTGCAAATTCGAATTGCCAAATAATTAGATTTTAGGGCAAAGCTTATAAATTACCCGTCGATTTGTCCAGACTTGTTTGTCAGTTGCTTTGTGCTTCGGGTCATCTTTGGCATTTGGCTGTTTGGGTTTTAATTGCTGATTTACACTTTGACAGATGAGAGCTGATGCTCGAAGTTTCAGGACAAGGAAGGGTAAAAAATCAGAGCTTTAAAAGGCTGATTTTTCACCTACATGTCCCCCTCTCCCCATCTCCATAGACCCCAAAGCAATTAAAATATAGAAAAGAGGCTGAAAATAGACACTGCTATTCTTTATTCGAGGAGAGTATGGGTGCAAAGTGAATTATAATTTACCTTTATTGAAATCTGAATTTTTCAAAAAACATAATACCAATAAATGAAGGAGACCAAGTCTTAGAAACCACATCCTCACCTGAGGTGTGCACACCTGTGTCTACCTCTGTATGTACATGACTCAGAAACAGCCACAGTTCGAACATTTTTACATATTTAATCGTAAATAACTTCAGATATTAGTGGCTTCTGTGAAGCTGACCCTTCAGGGCACCAAACAACCAAATGATTTCTTTGTAGCTACCTGTAGACACACATTTGTCATGAAATTAATTTAAACAAATCTCAGGTTATGTGCTAGAGAGGTCCCCTGGAGGCATCACTAAGGAAGGGCCTAGAAGTGGAAGGGTGCCAAGCCCAAAAAAATCTCTCTGGATAGTACCCTGGCTCTACCACTATGTTGATAAGAGGGCCTGATCTCTCTGTGTTTCCCAGAGGAGCAGGGCCTGCCTCCCAGTCACCTGCTGTATCCCAACAGCTTACGAGGAGGTTGTGGATCAGAATAATACTAGTACTAATTCTACTAATAAGAGCTAATACCTATAAGCCATTACATACCAAACACTGTTTTGAGCACTTAATATGTTTAACTCAGTTTATCCTCCCATCAGTCCTATAAGATTGATACTATTATTAACCCCACTTTGCCAATAAGGCAACTGAGGCATAAAGAGTGCAAGCAACTTGCCCAAGGTCATACTCCCAGTAGGTAGTCAAGACTCAAATCCAGACAGTCCAGTTTTGGAATCCATGCTTTTAACCACTATGCTCTACTGATTCTCATTAGAACAGCATCTACCTCAGCTCCCCTCACTTTGAAGGTCCAGAGTCCACATTCTGCGACTTGGGCACATGCAGCCAAAGCCTGTTCCATCAGTCACCCAATAAAGTGGAGGAAAGGCATGTGTCTTGCTCAGGATCACAAGATGAATCAGAGGCTTGGTTAGACAAAGACCATCTTTCAAACCAATTCAAATATTGCCTTAAGATACACTAGCTGGGGGTGAAGAAATGGCAGTGAGTAACAAGTGATCAAGACAGGACCATGCCCACTCAGGCAGACTGAGAGTTCTGGTCAGACCACTTGGCCAGGAGCCCAGGGAAGCTGGCTGGGCTACTGGAGACCTTGCTCAGTAATCCTCATCCATAGCTCCAGGGACTGCTGATCTCTTCACAGAATACTGCATGCCTGTGGGGTGGTTCATAGATTCCCTGTTCTCTGCCCACAAATGACGGCCAGCAGCCAGGAAGGTAAACAGCTGTGCTGGCATGACAAAAGATTTTTAAAAATTCACTGACTAGTAAGCAAGCAATACACAGATGGATACCTGCCCCCCACCCCCACAATGCACTGAACACATTTCTCACACACTGTCCCATATGATCCCACATCTCCATAAGCAGGCAGGAATCACTCCCCTGTTTTGCAGACGAAAAAGCTAAGAGGGTCAGCTGTTGTCAAACCACAGTCCCATCACTTGAGAACTTATTAGAAATGCAAATTTCTGGCCTCCACCCTAGCCTTTCAGAATCAGAAGCCCTGGGGATGGGGCCAGCAGCCTTGGTTTTAACAGCCCTCCAGGTGACTCTGATGCTCGCTGAAGTCTGAAGTTTGAGAACCGCTGGTCCAGACTACAGCAGTGTTTCTCAGACTTCAAATGACCTGAGGAATGTGTCAGATTGCAGATTCTATTTCAGCTCTGGAGTAGGGCCGGCCTGACAATCTGCATTTCTAACAAGCTCCCAGGTGATGAGGATGCTGCTGGTTCTCAGACCACAATTTAAACAGCAAAGGTGTAGTCTAGAACATTTATGTGACTAACTCCTTATCACTGAGGTACTGACCAAGTGAGAATCAGAGCCCATGGCTCTCAGCTCCCTTCTCGGAGCAAACCCTTACTTGGCCCACTTTAAGCACCCGAGTCAAGCCCTCGAAGTCTGCTAACCATCCCTAGCTCTTATCGCCACCAGACATTTCATCCTCCTTGCTGCCAAGAGCTAGGGCAGAAAAACACGCCTGTCACATCCAAGAACTTCACAGAGTAGACTGGCACATCTCTGTCAGGGAGCTAGCAAAAAGTCTTCTTGTCATGGCAGTGCCTGCTTCCTTCAGGAATACTGTCAAGACCAGGGCATCAGCTACCCTCAGAGTGCTCAGCACACTATTGTCTCAGCCCTCCAGAAGAAAACTTTCCTCTGTCCAGATGAACCAAAAAGCAGGACTGGATACCTCTCCTATCAGAAGACCGCTCATTACAGACACAAGCCAGGAGCTTATCTGGTCTATCTAACTGCCTCTGGTCCTGAGAAAGGCCCCTCCAACCCTGGCCACAAATTTGGAGCAGGACCACAGAATTCCTGCATCTCCTAAGGCACCTACTTGGGGACTCCTTGCTATCCTCACCAGCCACCACATTCAACACCATCAACCATGAATTTCCTTTCAGGTCTGCCCCCGACATTGTTTCTCTAGTTACATTACCTTTCCAGTGAAAGTAGACCTGATCAAAATGCCATGTTTCATCTCATTCATCAGCCCTACCCACCCATCTGCAACTACCAATCCCGTTCAGTTGATCAGTTGGCCTTTAAAATGCTGCTAGTGTTGTGAACAACGCAGACCCTGCATTTCCAGACAATGCAATCTCAAATCATGGCTCTCAGTTTTATCACACTTTTAGAGAGCAAGATTCCAAGCTTTCTAGCCAGTTATTACCCTATCTACCTAACCATCACTACCTAACTCCTCTAGGCCAATGGCCAAACAATGCATCAAATAGGTCCTAGAGGGATAACTACCCACATTACCACTAAGGAACTCAACTATAACAGCTCTGCCTGTTATGTTCTCCCTGATACGGGTCTTCTACTCAGAGTACCCCATTTACAACAACTATAGATTCCATGCGCCACTCCTTAACAAATCTCAGTACCACTGACTCCTCAGTAGCCCACTAGTAGCCAAAAGAGTTGTGAGCTACATAAGAACATGGTTCTCAAGCTTGTTTCCTTCCCAGCACACCTAAGGGTTACAACATGTAACTTCTCCCCATTCTCACCATCACCAACCAACTAACATCCTAGTCCAGCCCACTAGCATCTCTCTCAAGTACTGCATCCGTACCAGTCTCCCAACATACATTTTTAACCTCTTGGAACAACTTCCTTTCCATTCCCATGAACTCTGGCTTACAACATCTATTTCTGTTTCTTCTTTTCCACTCAGTAATACGTTCAAATTTCCTTTTCTGGCTCCCCAACTGTACCCCATTGTAGAGTATGAACACTCCTTTACTTTCAGCAACGTCGGCATCTCCAAATAAGTGCCTCTGCCAGCACTTAACCCTCAGATCAGCCCTTGGCTGGAATGGCCTTCCAGGACTAGACACTGACCATACACTACAACAGAAGTAGAGCCACTTGTGTATCAGATCTGTTTTGCCACCCACAGGCCTTCCAGATCTCCTTACTGGCCAACTACATGCAGGGACAGGACCCAAACAGCAGCCTGTCCCAAGGCACCTCTACATCCAAATAAAAGCTGCCCTGATGTTTGTCTCTCCCTCCAGATGTCTCCTTTCTGATTTACTTCCTTTCTGACTCTCCCAACACCTAACAGGGTTTTGTCCGTGGTAGTAGCATCAATACATATAAACGCCTTTCTGCCTGTGCCAGCCTGTTCACCCTTCTGCTGCAGACCTGCCAGCCTTTGCTGGGGGGGGGGGGGGGTGTAGCTGGTGTCAATGTGGTACACTCTTGTTTCAGGCTTTTAGGCTATGGCTCAATTTTCACAGCTAGAGCTCAAAACTCATCACATAAATGTAAGGCTGTGGGGGTTTTTTAAGTATCGTGAACACCCAGGATAAGAGGATAAAAAATAATCATCCCAATGGCATCTTAATCAAAATGATGCAAGATCCTTTTTCCCAATGAGATACAGAGATGGAGAAAGGGTCTCCTGATATCAGTTTCCTCATGTCAAACAATGGAGATCAGTGTACAAAAGAAATGTAATCAAGAGGGGAGAGGAAAAGCAGGGCAGGATGGAGGTAGGGAGAAGTGAAGCCTATGGACTTAACCTAAACACTCTTGGATTTCACTTCCCCCACTGCCCCCGCTTTCCGACCTGCTGGCTTTGCTTTCTATGGCTGTACCTGTTGCCAATGCTCAGAGGAAGCTCAGCCTCCACCCCCATGCCCTCCAGTCCCTTCTGATCCCACCAATCTCCGCATTACCCAGACCTTCCTGCCTCTTCATCAGTCATTCCTTCCACACTAATCTCAATGTTAGTCAGCCAGCTGTTTATCTTTCTGAAGGGTCTAAACCTCCCTGGTCTATTGAAGGTGGGTCCTAGCAGATCCAGATCCAATTTCCCAATTTTATTTTTTTTTTCAAGCAGGGGGAAGGTTAAGGGGAGGCGTCATGTCATTCCCCAACCTTTGACTCTCCCTAGAGACCTAGCAGCCCACCCAAATGCTATGCTGAGGTATCAGCCTCCTGATAATGCCTCAGAGCCTTAGCCTTCCTGACAATACCTCAGAGCCTTAGCTCACACCATATCCACTTTCACCCACACCCCTTTTACCCACACTTTATTGGGTAAAATGCTCTTAAGCCTCTTCTAGCCTTTGTACTTTCACTTATAGCATCCCAATAACACCTTCTAGCTCGAATGTGAGAAACAGCGTAAAACTGATATAGATAATCCAACTAACTGAACAGTGAAATACTTGCCAGGTTCAAAGTCTTTATTCTCCTTTTACCTCATTTTCAACATTTCTACAAACAAGCCTGCAATCAAGGTCAGTTTTTCCAGACTTAGGCCATTTCATTCTGGCTTACTATGTGAACCCCTTCTTCTCTTCCTGCTATAACAGTTCTGAATGGCCTCAGGCCCACTTGGCCCTCTCTGGTCTCCTGAATTTCTTATAACATGAAAACTATGCAGCCCTCCCCCACACTGTGAGCAGGATTGATCATTCCCATCCTTTGTGCTCCCACTGTACCAAGTACTTACCCGTGTCATGGTGGTTATCATACGGCCTAATGGTTGTTACACAAATGTCTGCCCTCCTTGACTAGGAGCTCCTTGAGGGTAGGGACCATTCCTTACTTGTCTTTATACCCCTAGCATCTAACGCAGAGCTTTAAGTTACTATCCAAAGAGTAAAAAGAAGCCTTTTCATTGCCTCTAAGGTGGTTAAAATGAGGTCTTCCCCATTCCTTTGCTGACTTAGCTGGTTTTGTTATGTCTAACAAAAACTTTACAAGGCAGCTCAGTGTCACTGTTATTTTACAGTCCCTGATTTCATTCACCATTTATCAATGGCCCTATTCTTTAGAGCTCTTCCCCATCACCAACCTTAGCCCAGTGCCCAAAAAATCTGCATTCCAACAGCTGTCTCAGCCCTGGAGAGGCCACCAGGATAATAAGAGGCTAGGGGGGATGTTTCCTGATTTGCACTAAATTATGTGGTGATTTTGTTACCAGTGACCCAGTGTTCCCCAAGGAAAGTTCCTGGCCCCACCCCCAGGCAACTCCACAGCCTACTACACACCATGGCAGCTTAAAGGTATAAGCCCTGGGGAAAGTGGAGAAGCAGTCTGAATAGAGCAAATAAACCGCTTCGATCCTGCCTCTGCTATGCCAAACACACAAGCCAGCGCCATCATGCATCAGTGCTCCATTCCTCGAGATGTATATTTTGCTTCTACATTGCTATGTCTGCTCCAAATACAGACAGGCCCTTCGGCTTTCACGTGAAGTTGCAATACGGCCAAGACTCGTACACAGCAAACGCTTGTTCCCATTCCGGGAATACTAGTGAGGAGCCATAGTGGGAGCCAGGGGGAGGCCCATCCTTATGAGGGACCACCAGGAAACAGCAGCCTGTGGAGGAAGATGGCTTTGAAAGGAGGAGGGGCAAGGACCACATTTATGGAGGCAGTGACAAAAAAGACAAAGGGGCCTAGTGGGCCACCCCATTCCCACCATCACTGGCAATCAATAGAAGAATTCATTTATAGTGACCCTGAAAGAAGAGATGTGTTAAAGCAGAGATATAACTAGAAAGAAAGGCAATAATTGCTCTGATGGGCAGGGGAAAAATTATTCTAGGAGTCGGAAGCCTGTGCAAGAACACTTACAGCTCACACAGTCACCATAACTCAGCCCCCTCAAGCATTTTGTGCTCTGCTTATGGTGTTAACTTTAATGTCTTAACATATAACACCATCCACACTAACACAAAATACTACACATGCCAGATGAGGCTGAGTTATAGTTGCTGTGGGAAGCATAACTTTGAATTTTCTGATTTGGGTGCATTTAATCTCAACCATAATGTTACATTAACGTCGGTTTTGCATTTCATTTCCCAGTTTAGAAGAATAGCGTCAGCGCCTTCGCCTGTCTGTACAGAAAAAAGTACATGCTGACTGGGGCCACAGACAGAGGGACCACAATCCAAGGATTAGGCTCTCCAGGAAAAAGGCCTGGGCCCCATCCCTCCCCACTGGAGGAGCTACAACCAGGACAAGCACATGGGAAGGGAAGGGTGGGTTCTTTCTCCAGGGAATTGCTTTTCTGTCCACTTAGTCACGGCAGGAACCAAGAACAGAGAGAAGGAAAGAAGCTAAACATGGAGCAAAGAGCAATGTGTGGGGCAGGGCGGGGAGGCAGCACGTGGGGTTAAGAGGATTCTTGCCTTTCAGCCTCGAACGAAGGAGAAAGAAATCAATACAGTTTGCTTTGTAGGGATCTTAACCACTTTCCTGTAAAGTTTTCCAAAATGTCTCTTTCACAAAAGACTAGTAACGACGTGGTAAATCTAGGTCACACTGAAACCCTCCGAATCTCTTCTATATTAGCCCTCTCTGTCACCATCAACCCTCCCCACCTACCCTTCAAAAATAACAGCACCTGGACAATTTTCCGGAAACGAGAAACTCCTTTACTCATAGTTCTAACTCAAAATGCAGATGGACTCTCTTCAAGGTTTCCGTAAAAAGGAAAAAAATGCCCCTGTGGACAAAGACCAAACACTAG
Source organism: Hylobates moloch (assembly GCF_009828535.3). NCBI lineage: Eukaryota > Metazoa > Chordata > Mammalia > Primates > Hylobatidae > Hylobates > Hylobates moloch. The sequence continues at coordinate 45,291,146 of NW_026652283.1, forward strand.
AAACTTCAACCCCAAAGGTCATTTTTCTCCAAAGTTATGGGCACTTGAATACAGATGAGAAGGCAAACAGTCAGTAGGGCTGCTGCAAAGCAGAGACAAAAAGACTACCCAGGAGCCTGACGGATGGCCAGACCACTTGGGGAGGAAAGTGGGTAGCCGCCAGGATGGCAGCTCCTCGGATGGGGAGAGCTGTGCTGCACCCTCCCTCCCTGGTCATCCAGACAGCTGAGGTTACCTCCTCCTCCCAACATGCTGTGGCCTATACCTCATTTTCCTCACTTACATTTGCTTTGGTCTCTTCTGAACACTGAGGTGGTGAGCGAACTTGCCCCAAGGTTAAAGATGCACAATTAAAGATCCCACCAAAGCTTTCAGGCTGCTCTCTGGGCCTCAGGGTCACAACAACCATCACTCGGTGCACATCCACACCAAAATGAGCAACATGAACTCCCGCTAGCGAGGACAAAGGAGGCACAATTCTCCTAAACCAGATAAAAAACTGCTTCTATGTCAGGAAACAATTCCTAAAACAAGAAAGGAGCCGCATTCCTGAAACTTGGACCCTCTAAAACATTTTAAACCATCTAAATTACGTTTAAGTGAAAAAAATGTTTTCAAATGAAAAAGTCTCCTATTCAACCAATACCTATCATGTTAATCTGAATCAAAACATGTAACACAAATAAAATGAGTGCAAAAACCAGAACACCAAAGCCTGTAACTGGCAAGCCAACCACTCCAGTTTCACCTAGCTGAACAAAGTACAAAAATAAACAGCAAAACTGATGACAAATGGAAAATACCATGTTTTACCATGTTTGTAACCAATGCTGTTACTCACCCAAGTACAACAGGGCTTACACCTGTTAGTTTTTCGTGATGGCATTCCTTTAAGATAGTCCCAATAACCTGACTCAACTAACTCAGGAACTTCTGGAAATCAAAGATAGATAAAAGAGCCCCACATTAAGCCTCCAAATAGGCCATGGCCTAAAACTGTTTCTGCCTCCTATATACTCAAGGGGTATGACACACTGTCATAAAAACAGAAGTGTACCATGCAGGGTCTTGAGTACTGAAAGTTCCTGCTGGCTGTGGTGGCTCATGCCTGTAATCACAGTACTTTAGGAGGCCGAGGTGGAAGTATCATTTGAACCCAGGAGTTTGAAACCAGCCTGGGCAACATAGTGAGACCCCATCATTATAAAAAATAAACAGAAAATAAGCCAGGCATGATGGAGCATACCCATAGTCCCAGCTACTGGGTAGGCTAAGATGGGAGGATCGCTTGAGCCCAGGAGGTTGAGGCTGAAGGTTGAGGCTGCATTGAGCTGTGATCACACACTGCACTCCAGCCTGGGCAACGGAGCAAGACTCTGTCTCAAAAAACAAAAACAAAAACAAAAATAGAAAAGGGAGCTGGTCAGGACAGGAGCCTGGATGGTTCTCATTCATAAGCCCAGCCCTACTCCCAGGAGGCATGCAGACCTTACTCATAAAGAATCAGGGCCGGGCGCGGTGGCTCACGCTTGTAATCCCAGCACTTTGGGAGGCCGAGGCCGGCGGATCACGAGGTCAGGAGATCGAGACCACGATGAAACCCCGTCTCTACTAAAAATACAAAAAATTAGCCGGTGTGGTGGCGGGCGCCTGTAGTCCCAGCTACTCGGAGAGGCTGAGGCAGGAGAATGGCATGAACCCAGGAGGCGGAGCTTGCAGTCAGCCGAGATTGCGCCACTGCACTCCAGCCTGGGCGACAGAGCGAGACTCTGTCTCAAAAAAAAAAAAATAATAATAATAATAATAATAATCAGGCCGGGGGTGGTGGCTCATGCCTGTAATCCCAGAACTTTGGGAGGCTGAGGCAGGTGGATCACCTGAGGTGGGGAGTTCGAGACCAGCCTGACCAACATGGAGAAATCCCATCTCCACTAAAAATACAAAATTAGCTGGGCATGGTGGTGTATGCCTGTAATCCTGGCTACTCGGGAAGCTGAGGCAGGAGAATCGCTTGAGGCAGAGGTTGCGGTGAGCCGAGATCGCGCCATTGCACTCTAGCCTGGGCAACAAGAGTGAAACCCCATCTCAAAAAAAAAAAGAATCAAAGAATCTCTGTCAAATGGACAGCCATCAAGCCGTTCTGAGACAGCACTAAGGAAGGCTGATCTAAGGTGTATACCTTATTCCGGTCCTTTTGCTGTCTCTTCTGGCAGTTCATTCTCATCCCAAATCTCAACCTTTCCTGCTTCCGTTTAAACTTCTTTCTTTTTTGTCCCTATTAAAATCAAGAGCAAGTTGTTATCATACTCCTTGGAATAACTACTCCTCACATGATGAATTTATTCAGTCTGAACAAGAAATCAGTCGCCAAAACTATATTCAATTTATTTTCTAAGTTCTATTTTTGTGCCTCTAATGATTTGTGGTCTAATTCCTGAGCTTTTCCAATTTCTCCACTTCCCTTGTTGACCAGAAGACCTAAACAGCACAGGGGCTCTAATAAGAACCTGACCTATTTTGACCTCAATGGAAGGATGCTATTCTAGCTAGGACTGACAACTTCTCCAATCTGTGTTCTTGGCTTTCTCTGAATCCCATCAGGATCCTGCTACCTGCAAACCTTAAAAAAGCTCTCCCATAAAAAAGGGAGATTTTAAGTTGCTACTAACAAGTTTCAACCTGCCGTCCCTTTCCTGAAGGTGGTCTGATGGGTAGCTCAACACAGATGTCTGGCCCCAAACTCACCTTCCCAACTGTTGATCACAGCATTGTAGAGGTTTAATGAAGTCAAGATGCATTACATTTATCACTTGCCCTAGATCCACCCAAATCCATCACTATGTCACAGCAAGAAGTTAGATTGATCTGACAGGATTTGCTCTTCTTCACAAACCCATGTAAGCTATTACTCAGTGCCCCACGCTCTTCTAGCTGTTTGCTGATTGATTATCTGACGATCAGGTCAAGTATCTTCCCTGGAATCACAGTAAACTAACGGGTCTATAATTTCCAAGATCATTTGTATTCTCCTTTTAAAGATAAGCAAGACAGCAAATGCTTCTTCCCGAGTTCTCTAAAGCAACAGCTAATGCTTTGCTAATAATGAACCAGGGCAGCCAATTCCTTAAGTGCCCTTGGAATCACATCATCAGGGTTCATTGATTCTGGAGATAATCTTTAATCAGGCCCAGATCCTGGTAAACAATGTGAAGTCCTAACTCAGCCTGGGTCTGGAAGGTCTTGGTGCCTAAGTCTGGGAAGGAAGTTGGTGATACAAGCTGTTTAAGTCTGTACTGCATGATGTCTTCAGCATTGTGATAAATAAATAAATAAATAAATAAATAAGTAAAAATAAAGCCCTTGAAAGAGAGATGAAAGGTGACACTGACAGACCAAACTGAGACATGATTCAGGCTTCACCTTCAGGAATATTGGCAGGACCCTCTGCAGGACAAGAAAACAGAGCTACATAATTATCTGAGCTTATAATCTAACTGAAAAGGTAAGAAAATACACATATATAAGCATATGCCAGAAAGCAGTAAATGCCATAACAGAGGTGCCAAGCGATTATGAGGGATCAGAAGAGGGATGAATCATACGTGACAGAGATGTGTTAGATTTTAGTCTCAAGTCCCACTAGGGCTTACCCAGTGACTGAAGTAGAAGAAATAATATGACATATGAAGATTTGGATCCCTGATTCCCAACATGGGAGAATCTAAATAACCAAAATTCCCAACGTAACCACCAGCTGCCCCCACCACACCAGAGAAACTCCAGTAGTTTGGGGAGGCAGGGAAGAAGACTCTACAGTACAGGCAGGAGCCAGAGGCAGAGAAAGTAAGTGTGGCTTGAGTAGCTCCCAAGCTGCATTCCCTTTCACTCAAAGGACCTTCCTTTAGGATAGTCTCCTTATCCAGCTCCTGGGTTCCCAGCCCTCAGTAGGCCTCATTCCAGTGCCCTAAAGGCAGACCAATGCATTAAGGGAGTATACGAAAGAGGAGAGGAGAAAGGGAAAACTAGACGTTGTCGTATCTGCTTTATGTAAAATAATTTACCATTCTAAAGACAGATCCCTTCCTGAAAAAACCAACCGTGACAGACGAACCCAGTTTATCTTTGAATGGACCACAATCCTCCCTATCTTCGAAGTGCCCAATGCTGAGGTCCCCTTCTCTCCCTCCTCCTTACGATCAAAAGCTGTTCCCAGAGCAACATGTCTATGCATCCCCAAATCACACACTCTATAACCTAACCCTATAGAGAAGAATTACAGTCCTAGAGCCAGGCATATTCAATACACCAACACTACAATGAACTGCTACATCAGCCCCCAATCATTCCCTCAAAGCAAACACCACATACTTCAATATCACCTGCAGCTAATCCAAGCCTCCTAGTAGCATTAACTTAAAAGCTAAAAGGTCTTTGAACACAGCTGGTGACTAATGAAAAAAAGCAAGCAAAGAAATTGTCCTTTCCAACAGACCAACAATGGTACTTGCTCAGGTTATCTAATGCTGCATAACAAATCGTCCCAAAACCTGTGGCTTAAAATATCAATAATCATTTGTTATCCCTCACAGTTCCTGTGAGTCAGGAATTTGAGAGTGGCTTAGCTGGCTGGTCTGGCTCAAAGTCTCTCCTAAAGTTGAAGTCACATGTCCACTGGGGCTGCAGTCATCTGAAGGCCTGACCAGGGCTGGTAGATTCACTTCTAAGATAGCTCACTCTCATGACTGGCAAGCTGGGCACTGGATTTTGGCTAATAGCCTCAGTTCCCACACACGTGCTTCTCCACAGGGCTGCTTGAGTGTCCTGGCAGGACGACAGCTGGCTTCCCCCAGAGGAAGTGGTCCAAAAGAGCAAAGTGGACTGCAATACTTTTTATAACTTACCCTCAGAAGTCATACATTATCTCTTCCACTGTATTCTATTAGCTATACAGGGATATCTTTGATTCAGTGCCGGAGGGGAACTACCAAGTGTGTGAATAGCAGGAGTTAAGGATCATTGAGGTCATCTTGGAGGCTAGCTACTATAGCACTCCTTAAAGGAACAAGTGGCAGTAGCAGGAGAATGGAGGAAAGAAAAGAACAGAGAAAGGAAGGACTGGAGAAGGAAATATTTTGATTCCCAAAAGCTGAGACTAGAGAGAAACAATGTACCCAGTTCTCTCCAGAGACTTCTCAGGTCTACCTTACACTAGCATACCTGAAACAAGTCCTGCTTCCTAGACAGGAACTCTAAATGAGTAGCTAAAAGACAGGAAGGCATGAGAAAGCTCCTTTGGGTTCCAGGAAGCAAAACTATCCTCCCTCCCTCCTTGCCCGCCCCACCTTTTCTAAAGCAATGATGGAACAGTTAGTTACCTGAGGATGAATCTGTGGCTTGTCGCACGTGGCCTCAAAGTCCAGCACTAAAAAGTAGTGATACCTCTGGGGAGGGAAGGACACCATTGCCGCCATGGATGCGCCAAAGCCGTGGGCCGCCAGCTTTCTGGTGGATATGGAGCAGAACTCCGGAACACCACAGGGAGAAAATAAGTGGGAGCCCAGCACTTTTCTTGCTCTTGAAAGTAAATACGAAGAAAATCGAGCTGCTCCAGTCTGTAAAGGTGCTAGCATTGAACATCCAGAAGCATCTAAAACTTAGGGGAGGAAAGTTTAAAAAAAAAAAAAAAAAAAAAAAAAAAAAAAAAGAACAGAGAGCCTGGGTTACTCCCTCCCACTGTGGCCCTGTTCCACCTAGTCTTCAGGAATATCCACGCAACATGGGCCATTCCCCAGTGTTTCTGGGCCCCTTTTCTAAATCATAGTATTCGTTACTAAAGTTCAAGACCCTAATAGCAGCACCTGCAGCATTATTACAGCTCTGAGTCTCCCAGATCATTCTCAAAACAACATGCAACACTGGCCTTCATCTTTAAATGGAGCTCTAAAGTTCAAAAGAGAGAAGAGAGAAAAATTGTGCAGTCGCTTCTCAGGTGGCAACAGTTAACATTAAAGCTATGGGTCCAAAGTAACGTGAGGTGACCCTGTTGTACAATCAGTCCTGGAAGCTAAGTAGGCTCAGACAAGCAGCAGAAAATGTCCAAGGCTCTTTTCTCAGCTCCACTAGTAGCCATTTGCCCCTGGCTTTCCAGTCTGTATCTTGATGTCTCCACATACCCTCCTCCCCTCTCCCAAGGTGAAGGCAAACAAAGCGAATCACAGGGGAGTTTGCTCCGACATTCTGGTGATCCCCCAACCCCCACACTAGTAAGTGGCACCCTGGGGGAATGAACAGTGCCTGGAGAGCACAGCTGGCTACAGCCTTAGGCTTTCTCATTTGCTGCCTTAGACTCGGTCTCTACTAGAGACCCTGAATGACTGCGGGACTTTTATAAATGGGGAAGAAAAAGAAAACCCAGATGTGGCAGTAATAGGAGCATGGCTAAAAATCTAGTAAAGTTTTCTGAGTGAACATGTGCAAAAAAAAAATCGAATCACTTTTCCTTTAAGTTTTCCCCTTAAATTTGCAGAATGCCTGCTCCTCAGAGGCCTAACTAAATATAAAAATCAAAGCCTAAGTTTTACTCACGAATAACTCAAACTTCCTTAAAAAGAAAAAAGGAACAAAGCAGAAATGTTGTCTTTCTCCCTTTAATACCCAACGTTCAAATTTCTCTCAACTTTAATCCTCAAATAAGAAATCTCACTGTACAATACAGTAATGGCCATAGTTTGTGCTTTCTGAAGCCTCATTCCAACACAGCCAAAGGCTTGCCTCTGATGGCTGCAAGTGGACACCTGGCTCCCTTCATGTAGGTAAGAGGGATAGCACCCTGTGAAGTCCAGCGCATACTCAAAGGCAATGAGGTCACTACTACCTGAACAGAAGCAGATAATGCCAAGTATGGCTGTCTTCCCGTCTCTCTCCTGACTCACTGAATGAGCTACAGTAACTTGCCTATATGTTTACTAGGATATATGCTAGTGTAGGTCCTCAATTTCCCTGTCCCTATAATGAGATTTCAGGGGGATTCAGCGGAGCTAAGACCAAGAAATATTTTAAGTTCTTCATGGATCCTGCACAAGCACAGCACTTGTTTTCACCACTGCTTTATAGCCTCACCAAAAATACAGCCAAAACTCAGCCCAGGTAGACAAACGCTGGCTTGAGTTTCAATATGGAGTCTCCTGGAAAGGCAAGAGGGCCAATATCCCTTTGAAAGCCAGAATCTTCTCATCACCTATTCCTGAATAGTAATGAGATGGGAGACACAAGTCTGCTCAAATTACCCATTCTAGTTTGGATCCAAAGTCCCTCAAGGACTTAGACTCTTCTCTAACCCCATAAAAAAGTGTAAAGACTTCCGAAAGTCCTAATGTTCTACAATGTGCACAGAATATGCGTAGTATACACAGTCAGTCAATCCTGTCTACCAAATACTATAAGCAATTAAGCATGATGAGTAAGGAGGGCTTCCAAGTTTGAATCCTGGCTTTACCACTTACTACCCATGGCACCTTGGGCATGCTGTGTTCTTCAATTCCTCATCTGTAAAATGACAATAACAACAGCACCTACTCCTTAAGTGAGAATAAAATGAGACAACACATGTAAAGCACTAAGAGCAGTGCCTGGCATATAACGGCTTAATATATATTAGCCTAATGTTATTACTACTATCCTATTGGGCTATGCCCACCTGGCCAAGCCTGGATCCCCAGATTCTGGGCCTACAAATCCAATTAATTCACAAGGCAGCCTCAGAGAGTAATATCGATGTCTTCTGCAACCCTAAAATGCTCTAGACCTCTGACAGAGCATACTATATATATACCCTATTCTGATGGCCAGTGGTCCTCTTGCCTGCAGGCCTTGCTTTCTCACCTGATTTCATCTACATCAAAAAGCTTCCGTTGGCCAAGCACAGTGACTGACACCTGTAATCCCAGCACTGTGGGAGGCTGAGGCAGAAGTATTGCTTGAGCCCAGGAGTTTGAAACCAGCCTGGGAAACACAGTGAGACCCAATCTCTACAAAAAATAAATTAAAAATTAGCCAGGCGGGGTGGTGCATGCCTGTAGTCCCAGCTACTTGGTAGGCTGAAGTAGGAAGATCGCTCGAGCCCAGAAGGTTGAGGCTACAGTGAGCTGTGATGGAGCCACTGCACTCCAGTCTGGGTGACAGAGCAAGACCACGATTCAAAAACAAAACAAAACAAAACAAAAAAACTTCTCTTGTAGGAAGTCTTGAGAGTAGACATTAGGAGGTCAGGCCTCCACATATCAGCAGTTACTGGATTCCACACTTCCCTTACTTCTAACAACCAAGTTCAGTTCAAGTCAAGAAACAGAGGGTAACCCTTCCTCTTCCCTTCCTGAAAAACTCAATCCTAAAACCATTAGGTGCAGCAGAAGAAGGCAGATATCTACAACAGGTGGAGTAGGGTGAGCCAGGGAGGTCTGGGGGACACTGTCAGAGCCCAGGCAGGGTGAGGAAGACATCCTTGCAGAAGCGGGAAGGTGTGGTGCAGCATGTCAGAGCCAAGGGGGATGTGGAAAACATCCATGTCGGCTGGCAGTCTGATGTGGGGTGACACACTCAGGGTAAAAAAGGCACTCATGAGGGGTAAAGGGCAGCGGCAGTAATGAGGATTAGCTACCTACAGAGGAACCGATCAAAGAAGTGCATATATTAAGGATAATGGGACCCAGGTTTCTCACTGTTAAGAGAAAGAAGTTAAAATATGGAAAGGGAGAAAATCTGTGGTGTTGAACTGGAATTGGCAGGAAGAATGTGAACTCATGGTTTCTGATTAGATGTGTATCAGATAGATAGATGGATACACACATACACAAATATACACACATATGCATATATATTTTCTAGCTCTATTTAAGGAAGAGCCAGAGAGCAGCAACAATGGCAATGAGCACACCTAGCACTCCATTGCCTTCTTGTCTTTTTTTAAAGACAGGGTCTTGCTCTATTGCCCAGGCTGCAGTGCAGTGGCACAATCACAGCTCACTGCAGCCTCGAACACCCAGGCTCAGGCAATCTTCCCACCTCAGCCTCTCAAGTAGCTTGGACCACAGATACGTGCTACCACATCCAACTAATTTTTTTTTTTTTTTGTAGAGATGAGAGTCTCACTACGTTGCCCAGGCTGGTCTCAAACTCCTGGGCTCAAATGTTCTTCCCACCTTGGCATCCCAAAGTGCTGGGATTACAGGCATGGGCCACAGCACACAGCCCCGGTTGCCTTCTAAATACCATTCCCCACTAAAAGAAACAGAGGTCCTTGGAGAAATGGCTGATTCCAGGGATGCAGCAAGAGAAATACAAGATGAGCGCATAACATCTTGTACCAGAAAGCAAGGAAACACCCAAATAATGATGGGAACATACCAAAAGGATACAGAAGCCACCCACTGGCCAAGAAACAATGATAGTAATGGATTATAATGCACTGAATAGAAAACCATGAGTCCATAAAGATATAAATCAATAAAATTAAACTTTGATGTGAGATATTTACATAGTTTCAAAGTATCTCCCCACAAAATACTTATTAATTACAACTAGTAGTAATTTTATGATAGAGAAGCCTGGCAGACATCACCTTAATCAAGTGATCAAAGTGAACATTACCAATAATGGGATAAATCAAAATCATCCGACGAAAAGAACAAAGCATCATTTCTGTTATATTCCTGAAGATACACAACCTAAATCTAATCATGAGAAAATGTCACACAAACCCTAATTGAGAGACAATCTAAACAATAACCAGCCTGTAATCTTCAAAAGTATCAAGGTCATGAATGCCAAGGAACGTTTACTGAGGAAAGTCTAAAAGAGACTAAAGAGACTTGATAACCAAATGCAACCCACGATTCTGAACTGGATCACTTTGCTGCAAAGAACATTCCTAGGACAACTGGCAAAACTTTAATGGGGTCCAAGGTTTATATAGAGGTTTTATATCAATGTTAATTTCCTGATTTTGATGCTTGTATTGTGACTAGGTAGGAAAATGTCCTTGTTTATAGGAAATGCACACCAAGTATTCAGGGTGATGGGGCATTAGGTCGGCAACTTAACCCTCAAATGGTTCAGGGAAAAAATTCTTTCTACTGTACTTACAACTTTTATGTAAATTTGGGCTGCTTCAAACCTTTTTTTAAAATTGTTTTTTAAAATCAGCTGGGTGGGGTGGCTCACACCTGTAATCCCAGCACTCTGGGAGGCCAAGGCAGGCAGATCGCTTGAGATCAGGAGTTCAAGACCAGCCTGGGCAACATGGCAAAACCCCATCTCTACTAAAAATACAAAAATTAGCCAGGCATGGTAGCACACGCCTGTAATCCAGCTCTCAGGAGGCTGAGGCAGAAGAATCGCTTGAACCTAGGAGGCAGGGTTTGCAGTGAGCTGAGACCACGTCACTACACTCCAGCCTGGGTGACAGAGACTCCGTCTCAATAAATAAATAAATAAATAAACAAACAAACAAAAATTGTTTTTTAAAATCCATGTGCAATGTGGTTAAAATTTTAAAATTAAAAATATCACACAGACAATATTTGAAGAGACAGATCTCCCTGTAATGCCCACAGAAGGTAGGCTGCATGTTCTCTCTGGTAGAGAGGCTCAAAGCGTCTCTCAGCCCAAACAGTATTCTCTATCCAGCCGAGTTTCCATTAGAAGAGCCCCCACTCAATGCCCACTTCACTGGCACTCCTGCCACCATAGAGCTTTCTCAGGAAACACACCTGCTCCCTGCAGCAGCATCCCACCTGCCCTCGCACCCTCTGGTGTCTTAGGGATTTCTCTTTTCTATTGATGTTTTTATGTTTTAGTCACAAATTTGCAGGCTATAAGTCTATAGCTTATAATATCAACTCAAGATCATTGAGTATCTAAATGAGGGCCAGAACTCAAAAGAAAGTTTATGATTCTGCCTATTTCTGCAAACTATCTTTCATCAGAGACTAAGATTTATACACATTTATTCTGACATCCTTTTCCCTCTCCTAGCAAATTAAAGGTATTAAGTAGCCCATGGCAAGGAGGAAAATGAATGATTCTCTCCTCAATATGAAGGGCCCAGGTCCCCAGTGGGGACAGGGGAGGGGTAAACGGGACTGCCACAGGGCCAGCACGATTTGGAGAAACAGGCCTGCGCCAGAGCCCCTGGAGGATGGTCTCTGTGCAGAGTATTTACACAACAGACACCAATGGCTCCTCTGCAGCCATTACTGTCTATCAGGTAAATAACACATGTGCCAAAACACACATTTAATGAGGGAAATAATATGCCTTTATAAAGACTCAATCTGTATTTACCTGAGAGACCAAAGAAGCACCAAATCACCAGATTAGAGGAACCACAGAGGAGTCGTTCTGGTGTCTTGGGTAAATAGACATTTTATAGCCTCCATTACTGGAGGAGTGAGTGGAGGGGGTCAACCTTTAACATCCACACACACAGGCCAAGGGAGTCCTCAGGATGGGAAAACAAGAGGAGCCCACTGTGAAACAGGTGGTCTACTCCCACTCCCACCTCCCCAGCCACGTGTACTCGGGATCTCTGGGAGAGTGTATGTTTATACCATCCCAGGATTCAATTCATTCCATTAAAAGCCAGACTAGGAGGCAGGGATACATTCGAGTAACTCCAAGTTACCTGCAACAGGTTCTGAGTCCAGCTGACTGAAAGCACCTAGGAATACAACAATCATAGCTTCCTCAGTTTTCAGTCCTGGTGTAAAAGTCCCCGACCCAATCTGACCTGCAGTATCACAAGTGCTCAGGCACCTGAGTCACAGAAACAACAACAAAAAACACAGTAATACCTGTCTGGAACTCACTTAGTCACAGGCTTTGTCTCAAGCAGCTAAAAATAGCCTGGGAAAAAATACAAATAAACTGCATGCCTTCAAAAGTCATAATCTTCAATCTAATGAATATATCCTTACTGCCAGAGCACTCTCTGTGTAAAAAACAAACTGTCAAAGGTGAAAGAAAACCTAAGAGGCAACATAGTCCAACCAGCCAGGGAAAATGAGATTAGAAAGAGAAAAGGACTGCCCAAGGTTCACATTGCAAGAAACAGTAAGAATAGAACCCAGGCTCTCGACTCCAAAGCCAGGGTCTCAGGCTACTGCTCCAACACAAGCAAAAGGCCTCACTAGTCATTTCCCAAGCTGTGCAGTCTCACAGAAGAGGCCAGGAGCCTGAGGACTCTGTCTAGTTTGCTGAAGGCTAGAAGTTGAAGACAAAACAAAGCTTGACATGCCCTGGAACCTCCACATGGTCCCAATGCGGAAAGGAAGCAGGAACTCTAAAACTGGGTCCTCACCTCAACAAAACAGTCTTCTCTTCTCTACACCCAGTCCCTGCCTTGGCCTGTAGCTACAGCTGCTTCTGCTCCAAGGCACGGCTACGGAGAGCTCCCCCAACTCAGAAGCAGCTGCTAATAATCCCAAACTACCAGCAGAGCTAAAATCACTAAAGATCTTCAGGAACACCAAATTCTGAGGGCAACATCACAGGTCACAGCAGGCTTGCTCTCCCCTTCAATTGGTCTGTTTCAGCAGCTCCAGAAACACATAAAAAGAGGCAATTGTTTGTGATTTGCCTGCTGTTTGCTAAACCAGCAGCTATGCTCAATAGCTTGGGCAAACTCCTTTCAGCGGCCAAAGCTTGAAGACATCTTTTTGCAAAGTCCTGCAAGTCAGTTGCAATGCCATCACACATGAGAAGGGGCAAAGCCTTGCTTCCTAACACACCATAAATAGACTAGAGATGGATGGAGGGCAGGGTATGGTAGCATCATCCCTTTAAGCACCTCTCACATTTGTAGACAGCATCTGATCCCAGAAGAGAGGTACCCAGAACTGTTAAATACTTCCTATACTCCTGGTCCCAAGATGGGGAACTGGTGTAAAAGCAAGGAGTTATATAATCTAGTGTTAAAACACTGGTAATAGACAAACCTAGGTTCAAATCCTGACTCTACTACAAATTATTTGTAATAATAGCTATAATAATAATAATAATACCTATATCTTTGGGATTCAATTCAACCATGCAATGTACAAAAAGTGCTTTGCACAACAGCAAGTGCTCAATAAAAGGGAACAGTTACTACATGAGAAAGAGAAAAAGGCAACACCCTTTTCTGAAAATCTACTCCAAGCCAGGCATTGTATCGATGATTTACATATTTTATCTTATTTAATCCTCCCAAGTATCAAGCAGAATGGGTAACAGTATTCTCATATTACACATGAGGAAACTAAGGGCTCGGAGGTGCTCAGCTCTTCGGGGCCCTGTTCGATACCACGTGCGATGGCCCACATTTTCCCACATAACTGATTCCCTCCATCCGACAGAGGGCCAACCATGCATATCAACTGCAGTTTTTCTTCTGAGGCAAAGTGTAACTTTAACTAAAAGTGACTCAACCTTAAGCAATAATTAAGTCTATCCAAATCATCCTAACTAGTTTTCATATTTTTTTATATTTTAAAAAGAAAAATTACAGGCCTGAGCACAAGAGCAGAATTAAAAGAACGGCAGCACAAGGAACTCGAAGACTCTTCTCAAACAAAATTCCAGAGGAGCAAATCTTTCCATCTTACAGAGTGGAAACTGGCAGGAGGCAGGGTTATAACTAATTCTTACTCAAGTACCCAAATGTGACATTTCCTTTTACAAATTTGTGCTTTGGCAAACGCTGCTCCCTATTTTGGAATGCACTTCCATTTTTCGCCGACAAATTATGACTCCTTCCTCAAAATCCAGCTCAAATCTCCCCCCTTTTGGTGGCTTTCTCTGACACTCCATCATAAAGCTAATTGCTTAAGTATGATCCAGTGGCACAGTTTATTACTACTTCATAACTTTTATCTCACTATGTTGTAAGATATTAGGTATGTTTCTTCTACTACCAGTAATTTTCAAAGAGTTAAGGGAGAAGGATAGAAGACAGCAGTATAGGTGTATGTGTGCATGTGTGTGTAAAAAAAAAAAAGCATATTTGACATAATTCTTTGACTTGTCAGACTAATGCATTTTAAAATTTCAAATAGCATTAAAGAAGAGCATGAGATTGTTTTGTTGTGTGTGTGTGTGTGTTTTAATCTAAACTATGCTAAGTCTAAACAGAGTTTTTAAAGCCTGAGAAACACTGAGCTAGATCCCTAAGGGTAAGGGCCACATTTTATTCATTTCTGTATTCCCAGCACCCAGCACAAGACCAGGCACAAAGTAAGCAAGAGTAAATGTTTGCTAAATGAATATGCCCACAGTCATGATGCCAACTGCTCTGGAATTAGAACATGCTAATTAGAACAGGGCCTAAGCAGCAAACAAAGCTTCTTCTCTTCCTTTCTTTATCCTTCCTCCTAGCCCACCCCATTCTGTCCTCCCTAGTTAAAAAGAGCGAAAAAGAGCAAAAGAAAGAGTGAGAGACACAGAAAGACAGAGAGAGAGAGAGAGAGAGAGAGAATTGCCTTGGTGCCGGAATACCATTAAAAGGATTAATTTAGGGACCAGTGTTTGGACTGTCACATCCAATCACTACCCACAGATCTACAGCTTCCCAAATCAGGCTCATGCAAAGAGGAATCAATTGCAAGGACACAGAGGGTCTGAACAGGCATACTAATGGCCTCCTGAGGTGCCAGCGGCCAGCTCTGACACTCCCATAAATTATCCGCCTTTTGATTTTACCTGTAGCTGTGGGGCACAAGGCACAATTTTGAACACATCAAAGCAATCCCTGGTAACCCAAGGCTCCTCAAGGAATGTCCCCAAAGAGGAAAGCCTAAAAACAATGACCCAAAAGGGAGTCTGCTTCCCAACAGTTCTGGTTCTAGCAATCATTAATTAAAACCCAACAGAAGCAAATGGATTAACGTGGGACCCAAATCAAACCTAGTAGATCTGGACAAGGCATGCATCAGACTGCAGTTCTGCAATGACTATGCACCTCTCACTCAAGGAAAGTGAAATCACAGCAATAAACTAACACACTTTCATCTGGATGGCAAATCTGCCCTAGCTTTGACAGTACCTCGCAGCAGGACCTCAGGCAACTCATTTAACCTTTCTGGGCCTCAGTTTCTTCCTATGGTATCAAGGACAAGAATGCTGACCACCTGACCCACTTCCCAGAGTGCTGGTGAAAAGTAATTTTAAAAAATTTGAGAAGCACTTTACAAAGATGTAAGGCCACAGGGTGTCAACACTAATAAATGACCCCAGACGGACAGGGAAGAATGCTGGTCATACTTTGGTGAATTTCTATCGGGAAGCTGCTCACTCGATTTGCTTTACTGATGGTGTTGGGACTAAGGTCCACACCGAAAAAAGTTCTGGGATTGTTTTTTGTTGTTTTATCTTGAGACAGCGTCTCACTCTGTCACCCAGGCTGGAGTGCAGTGGCTCGATCTCAGCTCATTGCAACCTCCACCTCCCAGGTTCAAGCAATTATCCTGCCTCAGCCTCCTCAATAGCTGGGACTACAGGTGTGTGCCTCCATGCCTGGCTGATTTTTTGCATTTTTGTAGAGATGGGGTTTCACCATGTTGGCCAGGCTGGTCTCAAACTCCTGACCTCCTGATCTCAGGTGATCCACCTGCCTTGACCTCCCAAAGTGTTGGGATTACCGGTGTGAGCCACTGCGCCTGGCCAGTTCTGGGATTCTAAATGGAACACCCATTGTCTGAAAATTTTCCATTATGACAAACAGTGCCTTGCTTTAGTTGTAAATTCCTCCTGTCTGCTGGCTGCCACCGCGAGCGGCTATGTTTTTAGCATATGTTCACAACGACAACTATGAGGACACAAAAAATATGAAGCCAAAAGCCAAGTCACCAAAATACTGGCTGCTTTTTAAACACTTATTATATAAAATTTTATTAGTGATAAAAGTTATCAAGACACTGTGCAAAGAGTTTTACATACATTATTAAATCCTTCAGCCAACTCAATTGTCTCATTATCTCCATTTTACAGATAGCAAAGTGAAGCCCAGAGAGGAAGTCACTTGCCCAAGGTCACATAAACACTGCTATCAGAAACCTACACTGGGGCTTGTAGGATGAAGACCTCTTACAAAGGAAAAGTAGGAAGAAAGGGAAAGCGCAGACATGGGACTCTCAGCTCTAACCTATTCATCAGACGCTCACCAAATACAATACTTTATTTGGTCCCTGTCCTTGACATATACCATCATACCTGAACTAGGAGACATCTCCAAAATGTTTGGAAGAGGTCATCAGTCTTCTACAAGCAAGGAAAGGAGAGACCAAATAGGACATATATAGAATGAGGATAATTTCCTGGAAAGCTTAGGAAAACGGGTCATCCTCTGTGTGTACAGTTCAAGAAGTTCAAATTAATTGACATTAAGCTATGAGCCCTAAGACCAAGACCCCTTCCAGGGCCCCATTTATTCCATACTTCATTAAAATATAGTTTCCAAAGGATTTTAATTTTTTTTTTTTTTTTTTTTGAGACAGAGTCCCGCTCTGTTGCCCAGGCTGGAGTACGGTGGCACAATCTCGGCTCACTGCAACCTCCACCGCCCAGGTTCAAGCGATTCTCATGCCTCAGCCTCCCAAGTAGCTGGGATTACAGGCACATGCCACCACGCCCAGCTAATTTTTATATTTTTAGTAGAAATGGGGTTTCGCCATGTTGGCCAGGCTGGTCTCAAACTCCTGGCCTCAAGTGATCCACCCACCTCGGCCTCCCAAAGTGCTGGGATTATGGGCATGAGCCACCGTGCCCAGCTCTTTCAATTCATTTTATACCATCTTTCCCTTTCTACATCTTTTCCAGTCTATAAAATAGAAGCCAGTATCTCCAACAAATTCTTTGGTAGACATTCTAGTAGATAGGTAGGAAGTTAGTAAAGAGAACCGTTATACTCATATATGCAAAGATTCAGTTATTTTTTTTTTTATTTATAAGAAAAGCATATTTATAGATTAGTTTTTGTTGTTTTTTGTTTTTCTGTAGAGTTGGGTCTCAGCAGGTTGGTCCCGATTTCCTGCCTCAAGCCTCAGCCTCCCAAAGTGCTGAGATTATAGGCAAGAGCCATCATGGCCAGTCATATACTCAATTTTTAAGGACCAAAATAATGCCACAAAAGGGAAAAATAAAATGCTATCCACGTAATTGCCACAGCCTCCTGACTAGTCCTGCTGCTTCCAGTATCGTCTGTCCCCTTCAATCCATTTTTCACAATGAAATCGGAGCAAACTTTTTTTTTTTTTTTTTTTTTGAGACAGAGTCTTGCTCTGTCACCCAGGCTGGAGTGCAGTGGTGCCATGTCAGCTCACTGCAACCTCCACCTTCTGGGTTCAAGCAATTCTCCCGCCTCAGCCTCTCAAGTAGCTGGGATTACAGATGTGCACCACCACGCCCAGCTAATTTTTGTGTTTTTAGTAGAGACAGGGTTTCAACATGTTGGCCAGGCTGGTCTCAAACTCCTGACATCAAGTGATCTGCCCGCCTCAGCTTCCCAAAGCGCTAGGATTACAGGCGTGAGCCACCACGCCGGCCTGCCAACTTTCTAAAACATAAATCTAATGTCAGTCTACTGCTTAAAACCCTTTAATGGCTTCTTACTGTTCTTAAATCTGATCTAGAGGTCAGCAAACTATGTCCCATGGGCCAAATCTAGCTGTCACCTTTATTTATTTTATAAATAAAGTTTTACAGGAATACATCCATGCTCTTCCTTTTCATACTGTCTGTGGCTACTTTCGTGCATAACTGCAGAGTTTAGTAGAGTTGAGAAGTTGTGACAGAGACCCAAAGCCTAAATATTTACTATCTTATCCATTACAGAAAAAGTTTGCAGAGCCCTAATCTAAGTTTTTTTCTACTCCCTGGTCTAATCCTAAGAGTTTATAAGGCTAAGGCTCTGGCCTCTGCTTAGCTCCTGCTTCATCTCTCCCCATATCCTCCTGTCCCCTGACCACTAAGTACTCTGTTTCAGCCACACTGAACTTTCTCAAATTCAACAAAGCTCTGACACTTGGTTCCTCATGTCTTCATCTAATTTTCTTTTTTTTTTTTTTAATTTTCCGTGTTCTTTGAGGGTTCGTTTAATTCTATGTGAGGAGGTTTACCTCCTCTGAGAGGCCTTCCCTGAGTCTACAAGTCTGGGTTAGAGACCCTTCTGAGTATTCCCAAAGCCTCTACACTTCCCTTACTATCACACTCTCAGATCATATCATAACTGCCTTTTTACTATCAGTCTCTCCCGTGAATTTGCAAGCTCTATGGTGTCAGGGAAGGTGGCTTTCTTGTTCACCACTACAATCCCAGGAACTAGCACAGTGCCTGGCCCTTAGCTATTGAACAAACAAGCTCGAGTCCCTGGATATCAATCATCCAGAGTATGCCTCTTTAGCTGGTCCCTGATCCTTGTAAAACAGGTTGGAACTAACCATCCACCAAAAGGTGACATGCAACCTAAATTAAACCAAGATCCCAAAGGCCTTGGTCAAATACATCAGCAAAAGCCAAACGATAGCCAGGTGTAGTGGCACATGCCTGTAGCTCCAGCTACTTGTGGGGAGGAGGATGGCTGGAACCCAGGAGTTCGAGCCCAGCATGGGCAACCTAGCAAGAGTCTCATAAATAAATAAATAAATAAATAAATAAATAAATGTTTAAAGCCAAATGAAGATATTTCTTCCTATTTTCTTAAGATGTGTATTTCTCAGGACAATGGGCTATTCTGGTTCTATTCAACCATCCTGAACCTAAAGTAGGTGCTCATGAGATGCCCATAAAGCAATTGTGACAGAACTTGAGAGTCTGGATCTCCCACCTCCAACTCTTACCACTTTAGAAACTTTAAGTAAGTTTTTACAGACTTTGAGCACATGTTACCTTATCAGAAGAAGCTACAAAAAAATACAATTCGTTTAGACTTTGGGGACACGTGGGAAAAAAAAATACAATCTGCATCGGCCCCCACCCCCTACCCTCCAAGCCCAAATACTCAGAAGGAAATAAAGCCAAACTTGACCATGTAACAGGATTCTCACCTCTCCTTACTTCGAAGATGCCAAGACCGGCAGCTGGGGATGCTGAAGGTTCTGTGAGAGCTGGAAAGCCCCAATGCTGTGGATAAATACACATCTCTGCAACAAGTCTATTTCAATACCAAGCATCAAATCCCCATGAAGGATACTACACCTCAAACTCTAAACTCAAACTTTGGGATAACTGCTATCTATGTGGAAAGACAGTGCCCCCACAGAGCTTTCGGAAACTATTAGTACTACAGTTGTAATGATTTTCATGTTCTCTAGTCATATACTTTTGCTCCTATGGAGGCTCACCTCCTAGAAACACTAAACATTTACCGAGAAAGACAGCTATGAAGTGGTGCCTCTTTGGGTAATTTCATAATTCTAGTCTAGTCAAGGAGGAAGACACTGGTAAGACTGACAATATTCAGAACTAAGGAACTAAGGCTGGGCCAGGACTGGGGGAGGGGCTGGTTGCCATAAATCCACAAGCCATACTGCAAATGGCCACATAGACTAGGAAACACTTTCAGGATACTTCCAAACCGGCTTCAAGCTCTAAGAAAGTCAAGGTAACTAAATCCCAAGTCAAAACATCAATAGATATCTATCATCCTTTTCAACTAATTCATATCCTCCAAAGGACCAGAAGTTGCAGAGATGCCCCTGTTAGTGATGTCTTTTGCATAAAGAAACACCTAGGGTTGGAACTAATATATTCCTGTCTACCATTCCATACATTTAAGACTTTCTTCTACTCAGAGCCCCTGGGAAAACGCCACTCACCAATTTACCCCACCACAAAGAAAACACTTTTTTAAAATGAAAGAGAATAAAAGCACTTTTATTTGGAAATTTCCAGTTGGAAGAAGAGCTCTTAGCCAAGCTCTACGACCTAGCTAGCTGATTATTTACAGGATCTTTGGGCAGGAATTGTTAATGAGCTTTTAATTTGGAGTGCTTAAGTTGCCAAAGTGCTCTGAGCTCCAGTGAAGCACCACAGAATCCATAAAGGAAACCTTATCAATCACTTCCCGGCAGCTCCCTTCCCCCAACCCCCACCTCCTGAGGAAAAAGGCAGCCAAGTGGGTTTCTAACCAGGATCACAGACACACATTAGTGGAGTCACACTCCAAGTCTCTGTTTATAAATTGGCTTTTAAATGGTAGGAGATTCAGGTATAATAAACTTAAGCTCCAAGCAAGAACCCACTAAAACAAGGCATGCTGTATATGATAAAGTCAGAATAAAGCAGAATTTGATGAAGCCAATTTCTGGAAGAAACTCTACAATCAAAACTCATTTAGCCACTCACAACCTACTATAGTTTGAATCGCGTACAGTCTTTTAGCCAATAGGATTCACGTTTTGATGCCCTTCCGCTGGGAGACTGATGAAATGTCTGACAAGAGTAAATGCCATTGAAGTGGCCAGAGACCTCTCGCAGACAGAACGATGGGCACTATTCGTTGCAAAATCCAGCTCTAAGGACAAAATCCAAACCCCCATTGAGGGGCCCCACATCCAGCATCTTCCAAGTCAACAAGGAGCAGTTATATTTTGCAAGAACTCGCAGTCAAGCTTCAATCCAAGTTCATGCTGTTTTTAGGAAAACACCTGTTGCTGGACCATTTGCAAGACAGGCAAACAGAAAGCTAGCCAGGTTAGGCCCTTATTCACTCCATCCACCATCACTACTACCACCGCTTCAGATTTACAAAGAGGTAAACTGCTAACCTGGTGTGTGTGCATGTGTTGGGGAGAGGGTCAAGGGAATGTTCTACCTACAATCTCCTTGCTCCATTTCTAGCCTCTCTGGTCAAACCTTTTTCTTCTCTAGTAATCTCAGTAAGTCAAGCTCCTTAATAAACTCACCCATCCTGTCTTGCAAAGCTCTGCCCCGCTCCCCCTCCGCCAGAACGTTACTCAGTAGATTAAGCATCCAGGGTGAGCACATGGGCCAGCACCCCAGGCTGCACAAATTCTGCGCACTGCGACCCTCACCCCGCATGCATTAACCAGGGCCCAATCTTGGGGGGGGGGCATTCAGCATCACCCACCCCGGGGTGTTGCCCCCAACTCGGGCCCATCCAAGTCCAGGGGAGAGTAAGGGGAGGGGCGGGGGGCCAGGAGACCAGCCCTCCTTCCCAGGGCCGCCCCCGCCCCCCGTCAGCAGCGGGAGAGGCTGTCGCCATGGCAACGCCCCCTCCTCGGGGCCAGCGCGGCAGGCTCCCTCCAGGTGCAGGCCCCGACGTCTCCCTCGGCCTCAGCAAGCGCTCAGGGCAGTTGGCGGCGGCGGGCGCCGCCCGCGCCGACTGCGGCGCCGGCCAGGCAGAGGCAGGGCCAGCTCCGCCCGCTCCCCACCGCCCGTTCCCGGCCGCCTGAACAGCGGCAGCCAGCACCACGAGTCCACAACACACCGACTCACCTCCGCGCACTCTGACCCCGACCGACGCGGCGGACGGGCGGGCTCTGTGGCCAACCGCTGAGCCCGCTGCCGGCCCCTTTGACCAATGAGCTGCAGTCGGGCGGGGCTTCTTCTCCCCACACGCTCGCTCTCCCGCCGACATGCGCGCTAAGGTATGTCAAGATGGTGACTCCCGGCAGCCCGCCTTACGGGACTTGTAGTTTTGACGTTGCACAAACTCAGACGAGAAGGCGGGGGCGGGGACATCACTTCTGATCTGTGAAAGGAATTTTTTTAAAATGAAACTTTCTATGGCCTACAGCGATCTAACCAGGATCACAGACACGCATTAATGGAGTCCCCCATCTCCGTTTTCCCGCCCTCCAATATACCCGTAAGGTGAATGTGGGCTCACAACGTGACAGATTCTATTTACATGACTCCTCATGATTCGTTCATTCAGCAAGTAATTATTGTCATCTACTCTCTGCTGTGGGCCTGGGGGAGACCTGAGACAAGGAGGGGTTAAGCTAAGAGGAAAATGCTTAGATTTGTGAAGGGCCGTCCTAAGAAAGAGGGAACTGGCTTGTTCAGGTCCACTCAGAGGAAACTTCTGTTTAAAAGGTTTCTGGCCTCCGCTGTGAGGAGCTTCCCCAGTCTCTCCAGTAAGCTGGAGAGACCTGTGTTTCTTCACCCTGGTTATGCCTTTCTGGGTAGTCATGGGTCCCAGGTTATGAGCTGGGAAACCTCCCCCTTAGCCAAGCCAGTGATGGCTTTGACAGCTTCCCAATCGGTCAGCACCCCATTCTCTGGGCCCAGCTTCAGTTACCAAGCCCCTCTGTGTGCTGTCTGCATACTTACGCTTAGGATGATGTCATTTCTGGGCCCTACCACCTCTGAGAGCGGACCTTACCATAACGGTTTCCACCTGAGCTGGGAGTGCTTGGTAATCCCCATATCAGGGAATGCCTTCCTTAATCCCACCCACGTCATAGGTTAGGTGATTCTGCTGTGCACCTGTAGCATTTATCGTATTGTTTTATAATTGTCTATTTCCTTGTTATCGCTCCCACAGGGTTTTAAGTCCTTTAGGAAAAGCATTTTTTCCATATTGTTCATGTTGTATCAGTAATACACAGCATAGTGCAGGCATAAAGAAGGCCCGCAATAAATGTCTGCGAACAAATGAGGGAATATCCAGCAGCATCCGGGACAAACTTATCCCGAGGTCGGTAAAGTGGAGGCACTATCCCCCAATTCTTGGAGCTGGAACAGATTCTCCTATTATTACCTAGACATTAACCCCAGTTGGTCAGTCAGTCCACTTGTATTTATAGTGCCTCTCTTAAGTGTCAGGCACTGTTTCTGTTGCTGAGGATTCATTGATGAATAACGACACACCTCTATTCTCAAGGAGCTTTTAAATTGGAGAGGGAAGCTGGGTGCCGTGGCTCACGTCTGTAATTCTAACACTTTGGGAGGCTGAGGCAGGAGGATCCTTTGAGACCAGGAGTTCAAGACCAGTGTGGGCAACATAATGAGATTCTCATCTCTACAAAAAAGTTAAAAATTAGGCAGGCATGGTGGCACGTGCTTGTAGTCCCAGGTACTCAGGAGGCTGAGGTGGGAGGATCACTGGAGCCTGGGAGGACAAGGCTGCAGTGAGCCATAATAAATAAATTGGAGAGGGGCTGTAGGAGGAAGAAAGATAATAAAACAAGTACATATGAAAATAAGACAAGAGGCAGTGAGATAGCTTTGTTATATACTGAGTTATGGCCTGAGAGCAGGGCACAGCCAATCTTCTTGGCTGTAAGAATGAAGTAAATCTATAGTATCTGGATTCAAGGCTTTATTTAATGCTCAGCCCCAACATCCTCCGTGGAGCCTTCCATGGTCCCCTTGACTTCCCCAGAATGTGTTCTTTCCTGCTTGGTGCACTAGGGCTCAACTGTACAGCTTCCAGGACTTCACCACACTGTACGCTCTTTTTGTACAAAGACCAGACAAATTGATTCAAATAATAGAACAGTTTAACACCTCAGTATACACTTGGTATCTTACACTGCCGCCTAACACAGCACTTGGCTTTCTCAAGCCATGGCTCTGTTGTGTGCTATCTGGTTCCCTAGAAAACAGAGCCGGGGCCGGGCACAGTGGCTCATGCCTGTAATCCCAACACTTTGGCAGGCCAAGGTGGAAGGATTGCTTGAGCCCGGGGGTTCATGACCAGACTGGTCAACATAGCAAGATCCCATCTCTATAAAAGAAAAAAGAAAAAAAAGGAAATGGGGCCTGAAGCAAAACTTATGTGCTCAAATTTAATTGGGGAGTTCAATCCCAAGGCATCAAGAGTGAGGGGAGCTGGGTATGGTGACGCATGTAGTAGTCCCAGCTACTCAGGAGGCAGGAGACTGAGGCAGGAGGATCGCTTGAAGTCAGGAGTTCAAGGCTAGCCTGGGGAACATGGCAAGACTCCGTGACTTAAATAAACAAATAAATAAAAGAGTAGGGGGAAGGGGGGAAGTGAAGCAGGGAAGGAGGGAAAGAAAGTACAAGATGGTGTCTTACTGAGAAGTTGGCCAGTGCCTCAAAGAAAATACTAGTTGCTCTGTCGTACAAGGTGTGTAGAACCATCCTGTGTGACAGGGAGAAGGAAGGGTTATGTTACCCCACCACTGCAGTAGCACAGGAGGTGCCAGATTCCACACCCTGAAGCACAGTCATTCATCTGAGACTAGAAACAGTGAGAGGAATCAAAGCCTCTGGTTGGGTCAGATTAGGTCCACTGCAGTCCCACCACAGTGGGCACATTGGAGGCTGTGTCAAAACCTAACCCTCATCCCAAGGGAAACAAAGATAACCAGAGGTGTTAGTAAATGAGGTGGGAGTGGCAGTTGAGCTGTCCAATAAACAAGTGGCCAGTGGCCAGAGTCGGGGGTGCAGACAAGGTAAGGGTAAGTGAATTTGGGGAGGCAGATGAACTGAGTCCAACACACAGACACACAGACACCCTAGCTGCTGGATTAAGCGACTGAGCTAAAGTGAACACTGAGAGCAAGAACAAAAGAGAGGACCAAGTTAAGTCTTTTTTTTTTTTTTTTTCTTTTTGAGATGGAGTTTCACTCTTGTTACCCAGGCTGGAGTGCAATGGCGCGATTTCAACTCACCGCAACCTCCGCCTCCTGGGTTCAAGCGATTCTCCTGCCTCAGCCTCCCAAGTAGCTGGGATTACAGGCATGCACCACCAGGCCTGGCTAATTTTTGTATTTTTAGTAGAGACAGGGTTTCTCCATGTTGGTCAGGTTGGTCTCAAACTATCGACCTCAGGTGATCCACCCACCTTGGCCTCCCAAAGTGCTGGGATTACAGGCATGAGCCACTGCGCCCGGTCAGTTAGGTCTTCTTATACCCTGTCAAACCACCAGGAAAAGCAGCAAGGTGGCCATCAAAGCTAGGACCTTAACCAGCTGTCAAAGCGCAGAGAGTGCAGGACCCAAGGATAATACATGGCAGCCTGCAAACCTTGGCACAGCTGAAAGAACCCAGACTGGGTCTGAAACCATTTTATGTGGCAGCTGGAAGACCTGCTACTGCTGTCGTAGTCCCTGTAAGCTATATAAGACAGCATAGGAGGATGGGCTCAGAGAGAACCTGTTCAGGTTTGAGTCCTGGCTCCATCTGTGACCTTAGGCAAGTCACATACCTCTCTGAAGTTCAGTTTCTTCATCTCTAGAATGTAGATAATACTCGTATCTACCCGTTATTGGAGTTAAATATACAACTGCTTAGCACTACCTAGAATAAAGAGTTCAGTAAACAGTGGCTATTACTATTATTCTCACCCTTCTCCTACCCCTTTCTCCTGCCCCTCTTCCCACCATGACCACCACCACCCTACCTCCTCTTCTCCCCAACCCAACCCCCTAGCAGTCTTCTGCCGCTCCAGGAGGAGTCAGGGCTGGATCTGGCCATGCCGCATTCTTCCTGCTTTTCCCCAGAGCTGTTCCCCAAGAGCCTGAGCCATTCATCTCCCTGGTGACCTGAATCTGAACTAAGAGATGGATGTGGGGTGGCTGAGGCCAGGGTGGTAATGTGCTCCCTTATCTCCGTGCCCCTCACTAGGGCCTAGTTAATTTTCCCTTTGATTTTAATATAGATTTATTGAAAGTTTCAGTTATCAAAACAAACTGCAGCAGCAAATTGGTGTTCTTTGCAGGCCTACAAGTGCCTATAAAGCTGCCATGCTCGGGAACGAATGGCGCTCTCCGGGAGGTCAGTCATGGCAACAGGAAGTCCCTGGGGACACACACACTGCAGTTTAATATTTTTCTTATTAGCCCTTTTCTTCTTGGCTATCTAAGCCTCCCCTTTAAATCGGAAATCAAATGGAGCCACCTGCCCAGGGAGGTTCTCTTCCTTAGGCTGTGACACTCTCTGCCTACTCTGTGTCCCCTCTCTAGTCCCAGTGTCCTTACCTCAAATCCTGTGACTCCACCCTGATTTGCCCCCGGGCCTAGAGAGAGTCATGATTCACATGCCCCAGAGGTGTGGCTCACAAATGTCATGAATCCCACAGCTTTGTCCCAACTGTACAAAGTCGGCTTGGGCTATCCAGCCACTAGTCAGAGGCAAAGCAGCCCTAGAAAAGATTGGGGCCCCAGATTTCTTCCATATCTTGTGCTCAGAAGGGAGGAAAAAGCAAAGTTTGAAAGCAAAGGAGTTGCTTTCAAAGAGGCAGACGATCCTGTCAGGATGTATTGAACTCAACGGAAGTAAAAAGGAGATGGTGATCCTAGAGATTGTGCAAGCTCTCTTTCCAGCCCAAGAATTTTCCAATTTCATTCTCGTAGTCCCAATGCTACCCCCAATATGGATCCCCATCCTCTCAATCGCAGATTGATTTTTGTGGCTTCTCTCTCTGGCCCCAATTTGCCTAAGGACCAGCCAGCACTCTCTAGTACCCCAGGGGCTCCCATAGCTAGAACCATTCACTGCCACTTCTAGGCTCTGAATCAGTCCTGTCCCAGCGGAGGGTCTCCATGCCTGGTAATTTTTTTTTTTTTTTTTTTTTTTTTTTTGAGACAGGGTCTCACTCTGTCACCTAGGCTAGAGGGCAGTGGCACAATCACAGCCCACTCCCAGGCTTAAGCGCTCTTTCAACCTCAGGCTCTCGAGTAGCTGGGACTATGGGTTTGTGCAACTTCGCCTGGCTACTTTTTGTTTGTTTGTGTTTTTTTGTAGAGACAGGGTTTTACCATGTTGCCCAGGCTAGTTTCAAACTCCTAGGCTCAAGTGACCTTCCTGCCTCAGCCTCCCAAAATGCTGGAATTGTAGGCATGAACCACCCCACCCGACCCACACCTGGTAATCCTGAGGGCACCGTCATCTTTTCTGGGTCTGATATGCAGCTGCATCACGTTTGTGAGCCGCATCCCAATTCCCAATGTCCTCGCCTCATTCTTAAGCATTCCCTGCTAGGCCGGGTGCAGTGGCTCACGCCTATAATCCCAGCACTTTGGGAGGCCGAGGTGGGTGGATCACGAGGTCAGGAGTTCAAGACCAGCCTGGCCAACATGGTGAAACCCCGTCTTTACTAAAAATACAAAAATTAGGCCAGTGTGGTGGCACACGACTGTAGTCCCAGCTATTCGGGAGGCTGAGGCAAGTGAATTGCTTAAACCTGGGAGGCAGAGGTTGCAGTGAGCCGAGACAACGCTATTGCACTCCAGCCTGGCGACAGAGCAAGACTCTGTCTCAAAAAAAAAAAAAAAAAAAAAATCCCTGCTAGCAGCAAAGGCTACTACTGCCCTTCCTCAGAACACAGACTATGACTTAAGGGTCTAGACAACTATAGCTGTGCGCCAGAATGGTGGAAGATGCTGACGTTTGGACCCAGACAGTGCAGGATTTGAATCCTGGCTCTGACACTTACTGACTGACTCTGTGACTTGGGAAATCTCTTTGTGGTTTTATTGCACCTTCTGCTTACATCTACTCTTGTCTGGGGAGCAGAGTAATAAAGTGGTTTGCCTCTGTGTCTCTCTCCTACAATATTCTGAGATCCTCAAGGAACAGGACTGTGTCTTATCTTTATATTCCATGTGCATATAGTTGATGAATAACTGAAGACAGCTTCTCTGAGCCTGTTTCCTCAACTGTAAAATGGAGATAATGCCTATATCACCAATATATTGAAGAAAGTGCCCACCCAGCATAAGGTAGGTACTTAGTGAGTAAAGTTTCCTTCATCAATTTTCCTTAGAGTTTCATTGTCAACCACGAACAGTCCTACTTTTCGCCTGTTCCCACCTCAGCTTCAAGTTCAGCTCTCTCTTGTTGTCTACTAGGGCTTTCGCCTCACTGATCAGAGGTCAGCATTCACCCGGGTCCCTTTGGAGTGGTGCCGACTTCTCTCCTCCAGGCCAGGCTCCCTTTATCTTTCCAAACCCACTCAGAAACTGCTGCCTCCTGGTGGCTCTGTTTCTAGTCAAAAGTCAGATTCCCTAGACTGCCTTGTAGTTTGTCTGTAGCAATGCAGATATTCTCAGGCCAATAGTCTATACTGGCTCATAGTACAAATGTGTTTACATTTACATTCATATACCAGTCTTGCTAATTCTAGGCATCCACCTGTTCCTATAAAAATACCAATCCAGGACCAGGCGCAGTGGCTCATGCCTGTAACACCAGCACTTTGGGAGGCTGAGGTGGGCGGATCACCTGAGGCCGGGAGCTCAAGACCAGCCTGACCAACATGGAGAAACCCCATCTGTACTAAAAATACAAAATTAGCTGGGCATGGTGGTGCATGCCTGTAATCCCAGCTACTCAGGAGGCTGAGGCAGGAGAATCGCTTGAACCCAGGAGGCGGAGATTGCGGTGAGCCGAGACTGTGCCATTGCACTCCAGCCTAGGCAACAGGAGCAAAACTCCATCTCAAAAAAAAAAAAAAACAAAAAAAACCCAATCCCTAGCAATGCTCCCCCAAAATTCTCAAATGTACCCATCAACTCAAGGTACTGTGCTCCACTGGTTTCTACCACTAGGTGCGTTGTGGATGCTGTCCTTGAAGTTTCTGCTTAATGGGCTCAATTCTTCTGGTACCGTGACAGCATGAGAACATGGCACTCTCCTTCAAAGAAGACAACTCCCTCCACATTACAGGTAGGAAGATGTGGAGCCCCACAGCAGGGTTGTTCGAGCTCTTCATTCTTTCAGAGACAGCTGTTTCCACATATTCTAACAGCCCTTTTTCTTCTCATGGTGCACCTCTACTACCACCAGAGTTGCCAAGGTAGGATAAGTTTATTTAGAGCCGCCATGCTGAACCAGAGGCATGATCTCTTTTCAACCTTTAATCCTGTGGAAACTGGCTCACTCTGCCAGTCTCTACCCTCCTCTATCATTAAGTCACTCGCTGGAGCTCTGCTGTCCTTCCAGCAATTTGGTGTCCATTGGTTTAACCACATACCCTTACTCTAATTGTGCTGGTATATACCTGATCCAGTTATGGGCTCGGTTCAAATTTACTTGCTTTGCTCTGAGAGGCTTTTCAGCCCCCATACAAATTAGTGCATTGAAATAGATATTTGGGTCAGACAATGTTGCCTCCCTCCCCACACCGGATATAGCCAAGTATCGGCTGCAAACCTACTAGGACTCCATTATACTACATGTTTCCCCTAGGATTTAGTGAATAAGCTGCTTTTACTACTAGCCACCTTTCCCTGCCTTCCTAGACTAGCAGGGCCTCTTCATCATACTGGACTCCTTGTGGTTTCATAGGTCCTTTGAATACATATGTTGTGCTATGTTCCATGAAAAAGCACAAGACAGGAACATGAACAAGAGACACAGTCCCCACCCTCATAGAGCTTACATTCGAAGGAAGGAGACATACTGGTAAAGAAATAATTGTCATTCAGAGTGATAACTGTGATTATAGAGAGCATATTGCACTTGCAATAAGGATTTAAAGATGAGGCATCCCTTACAGCCTGGAAAGCCCTCCTAGAACAAGTGACATTTAAGTCAAGTCTTAAATGTTGAGTAGGAATTTCTTAGACCAAGAAAGGGAGAAGGGATTGAAGAGGGGAGAGCATTCCAGGTGAAGAGAATAACATGAGCAAAGGCACTAAGCAAAGAAATGGCCCACGTGAAGATGGAAAGAAACTTAGTAGGACTGGAACAGAACGTGTGCAAGGGGAGTGACGAAAGAGGAGTTTGAAGACATAGGCAAGAGTTAGATCCTGCATAGTCTTCTGAGAGTTCTTAAGGTGTTTGGACTTGGTCTTGAGGGTAATAGAGAGCCACTACTGGAGCTTCTGTGTTAGGGCGGTGCTTCTCAAACTTTAATGTGCATTCCAATCACCTGGGCATCTTGTTAAAATGTAAATTGTGATTATGTGGGTCTGGAAAAGGCCTTGACTCTGCATTTCTAACAAGTTTACTGGGGAGGCTTGTGCTGCTGCTCTTAGACCACACCTTGAGTAGCAAGGTTTTGAGGGCACCATCATCCTACTTTAGTAGCGCTATCTCTCTGGCCTACCTTACCCACCTTCCCACCTTCCCACCTCCCCTAAACATATCCACTCACATAAGCAGGCACAGAGCATTTTTCTTTCTGCTGAGTCTGGTTTAAGACTACTGTGACTCTGACTTTTTTTTTTAGCATCTATATTTTAGAAGCCGTTTATTGAATATTTGTTCCATATCCAGCAAGGTTCAGGTAATGGGTAGGGGTGGGGGGATGGGGGAAGATAAAAAGCAAGACATTTTCCTGCCCAAAAGTGTTTGGTGTCATCTCCATCTCTGAAGGGGCAGCTTTTCCTGAGCTGCCCTCTGCCAGACCTGTCATAAACATGCTAAATGAGGCCTGTCTCAGCGGTGCTCCCTGGGGTCCCACCGCTTCTGCAGCCCCATCCAGAGATGAGCCTGTTTATCCCTAACTATTGTCTCTCACCTCTAAATCAATTCCCTATCTGATACAAAACCTCAGTCCTCCCCTCCCCTCCTCCCAATTCCAAGCTAGGTCAATTTGTAAAACCAGAGGCAGCGAACAATGACAGTGGTTACGCGTACGGGCTCTGAAATCAGACTGCTTGGGTTCATAGCCCAAGTCCATTACTTATTAGCTGAGTGAACTTGGGCAAGTGGCTTAACTTCTCTAAGCTTCAGTCTTCTCATCTGTAAATTGGGGACAGTACTTTGGCCTGTACCATGGGGCTGTGGTGAAGATCAGATACAACAATGCATATAAAGCACAGCCTTTGAAACACGCAGGGAACACCCAATCAGTGTTATCTGTTGTTTTCATAGATACGAAAAGCTGTGTGCATGGAAGCTTATCAAAGCTCTTTGAAAGCCTGTATATGTAAAAGTCACTGTTGTCCATTATACACCTGTGGCTTTTCCTACTTGTATCATCCCCTCCCTGATGCTGGGGAGGCAGAACACAGCCGGAGATGTTCATCCCAGAAAAAAGCCCTGCTGGATGACGCAGCCGTCAGAAAGCTCTTATGGGACAAGAGGTTTCAGCTCCCAAAGCTGAGGCTCAGTGTTGGAGGGGAGATGCTTTGCAGATCCCCTCCCACCTCAACCCCATCCCCATAGTGTCCCCTCAGTCCAGGGTCACCCAGGCTGCCCTCCTTCCAGCTGCAGTGAGAGGCAGCTTCAATCATTCATCTTAATGTCTCTATTAAGCAGGGTTATGACCAGGACGAGACAAGAAACAAGGTCTTTTAGCGTAAAAACACAGCTCCAGGGCTTGGTCCCAGGGGACTCCTTCTTGGCATTGCTGCTGCTCCTGGGCTACTGCTGCTGGGGGGCCACTGAGGTTCCAGATTGGGCAGGAAGATTCTGCTCTGAGTTCTCTCTCTTCTCTCTTCCCTTGAGCCTCCTAAGGGCCTGCCCAAAGCTTCCATTTCCAACAAGAAAAGCAATGACTTGGCATTTGGAAGCAGCCATGAGGCCTCCAGGCTGTCTTTATGTTAGGCCTGTACCCCGACTAGGGATCACTTTCCTCATCATCATCTCACCACTCACCAGCAACGTGGAGGTAGCTTCAACCTTAGCCACTGGGCCCTGGGCAAAATAGGCCCTCACCTGGAGTCTGGGCTCAGAGCCTAGGGATAATAAGAGTATTTCTGATTATAGAAAGACCCAAGGAGGAATCCTAACAAGACCACACCACAAGTCCTTGTCACTCACATTAGAGAAGGTTTAGGAACCATCAGTGGACTAAGCATGTGCTCAGACCAAGACCTGGGCTCCGTGGCAGTAGCTGTCAGCTCAAGGAGTCCAGTGTTTACCGACTCTCACCTACACCCATGCATGGACAGCAGCAGGTCAGCCCACTCACCTGGAGAAATGGGCTGAGGCTCCTGGAGAACCAGAATTAAAAGGCAACTACCGAGAACCCATTAGAAGGACTCAGTGGGAGCTGTGTGTACAGGCTTACCCTTCAGAGGCATGCACAGGGTTCCCAGGTAACTGCTCCCAAGTGTTAGTAACATCGCCATTAAAACACGAGTCCCTTAACTGTGGAACCCACAGAGGTGAAGGTACAAAAGAGAGAGGCAGGTCACCCAACACAGTTTGCTGACTGCAGTCCTGCTAATCCTCAGGTCACCAACTGCTATTTCCCACAGTGCTGCTGCTGTCTCACTGGTCCTCGTTTCTCTTTCTGTATCAAGACTTATCCTAACCATAACCTCCTCCCTGAGGTGGGCTGGCATAGAGGTAAACTTCAAGCCAGGGATCCAGGCAAACCTGGGCTCACTTCGTGATTCCTCCTCTTCTGAGCAAAGTGACTCTGGGCAAGTCATTGCTGCTCCCTGAGCTTCTGTTTCCCCTTTTGTTCCTTAAGGTGTTCAGTGAATGAGACTGTACATGTTCAGCTTAGTGTAGGACCTGGAACACAGTGGAAGGAGGTAAGGGTGGAGGAGAGAACTGAGAGTCTCGTTCCACTCTGTGCAGAGGAAGGAAGCCTCTGTGCCTACAATGCAGGGGGCATTCTAGACTCTCCTCGCTGCAAGCTGTGGGTGGTAGGACTGTGAGTGCAGCGGGGCTGTGGAGGGAATGCCAGAGCAGCTGAGGGCAGCACAAAGTCAGAGTGAGTTAGCACTGGTCCCAGGGGTTGCATGAGCAAGGCAGGTTTTTACAGAGATATCCAGAGAATAAGAAATACCAGCAAGGAAGTTGCCCCATTAATAAATAAGAAGGTGGGAAATTAATGATGGTCTGAAAATGGCTGAGCTACTGAACTCGTTCTTTAAATCTGTCTTTAACAAGAAAAATAAAGAAAAGAGATTTGGCCAATTAGGAGGTAATGAAGACATTGTAGAAATAGCACCTGACAAAAGCGCACATGCGGGGAGGGGCTGAATGAGCTTCCAGAGGCCTGGACGCCCCTGCCCCTCACTGGACAGAAGGAGGGTGCCAGTGGAGGGGCCTCCTGCTTACAAGCAGGGAGGGTGGAGGATCGTCCAGGGCCTGGGAAGGGACAAGGAAAAAACAAAGATGGGGAGACTCCAATCTGGGCTTAATTGATGTTTTTCAACAACCTGTTGCGAGCCCGGGCAGGATGCTCCACCTTCTCTGACGTTGTCTCCTGTGAAGGCTGAGAATGAAGGTGAGGAGTTGGGGGATAAAAGGAGAGCAAGAATGGGGCCAGATGTAGAAATAAAGGGGACCCAGGAAAGGAGGGATCTCTGGGGGAAGGGAAAAAGCAGAAAGGCCCTGCTCAGAACTACAAAAAGCTTAGGCCCCTGACATCTAGGATGGTTCCTTCTAGGGAGTTTATACCTAGAAAAAAATTAAGAGAAAGAAATAGGAGATGAGGCATGGAAAGGAAAGAGAAAGAAGTCAAGAGGAGAGACCTGGAGCCTAGAAGAGGAGAGGGCAAGGTAACACATGGAAGAAGGAAAATTGGAGTCAGTGTCTAGGCAGAGCTTAGGAAAGGAGCCAGGGTGGCTCCCACCCGGGAGGAAAAAGAGCCATTCTGCTAAGTCCCAGACAAACCACACTGCTTGCCACACTGACCTAACTCCAGTATTCCACTGAGGTCCAGGTGGCCCTCCCTGTGAGCAGAATAGCAGATTCGGTGAGGTCTTGAGTAAGGGAGTGAGAATACAGGTCCAATCTAACCCCGGCCCTACCCCTTCTTAAACACAAATGAACCTGGTCCCATGGCTAGAAAGGGGATCCAGTGCTCCCTTAGCCTTCCCCATCCTTTCCCAACCAGGGCCTACGACCTCCTGCCGCCCCTGGGTGAGGCTCCAGGGTCTGTCTCCAATGTGGTTCCAGGATTCAATCCAAAGTGGCTGGGCTATAACCCTGACATGGTCTGTGGTGGAGGGGAATGAGGGGTGCCATGAAACTGCAGGAGAAAGAGAGGGCAGCTGGTGATGAATAGGGGCAGCCAGAGGCTTGTTACAGAGGGGTGTGGAGAAGAGGGCCACTGCAGGGATGAGCCCTGGGCCTGATTTATCATCTTCACAGCTGATCTGAGCGAGAGGGGTTAAGTAGCAAGTTAATGAAATCTGCAGATGCTGCTAAATGGGGGAAAGCTGGGAGCACCAAGGCTGGAGGGGATACCAGGCAGGACTCAGGCGGCAAGTTGGCCACCAAAGAAAGAGGTTCGTCTGGAGGGGAGAGACAGTCAACATATTCCAGCTGAGGGAGAGATCCTGTCTTAGTCTCTGAAATCCAGTTTTGGCAAACCACAGAGAAAGAAGTTAGAGATCAGAATGCAGGAAGAACCAAGGTCCCATCCCACAGATGTCCGCAGCCAAACTTCACAGCCCCTGCTCCAATCCCAGTGGGCTTCATCAAACACTGGGCAGCCTCTGAGCCCTAGAGACAAGGAGGTGAATCAGACCAGTCTCTGCTGTCTCTTCTCCCAGACTGAGTGATGAAACAAGTAACTACAGTTCTCTGTGGTAAGTGCTGTTTAGCAACACAAAGGTGGGAGCAATTCATCCTGACGGGAGGGCAGGGAGGTCAGGATGACATTAAAGTAAGGCTTGGTAAGTATGGATTTTGCCAGGCAGACAAGGAGAAAGGGGGATTCTGGGCAGAAGGAACAGCATGAGCCAAGGCCAGGAAAAGAATAAGGGAAGCTGAGGGGAAGGAGCTGACTTGGTGGAGATGCCTGTTCAGGCAAGGAAACCGGCAAGGGAAACCAGCCCAAAGCTGCAGGCAGGCCAGAGCAGCAGGTCCTGCAGTGGTCTGGCTGTGTAGGACAAGTGAGGCTGGGGTAGCCAAGGGGCAGCAGAATCCTTCCCGAAAGAGCTGCTGCTGCATGCCAACTGCATTCTCCACCTCCAGTGCTAGCGCAGGGCCTCCATTATAGCGTTGCCCCAAGGATGAAAGAAAATCGTTCCTGTATAGGGTTTGACACAAGGCCTGGCATACAGTAAGTACTGACTAAATGTAAGTGGTTTTTTTTTTTTTTTTTTGAGACGGAGTCTGGCTCTGTTGTCCAGGCTGGAGTGCAGTGGCATGATCTTGGCTCACTGCAACTTTGTCTCCCTGCAACCTTTGTCTCCCAGGTTCAAGCAATTCTCCTGCCTCAACCTCCTGAGTAGCTGGGACCACAGGCACACGCCACCACGCCCGGCTAATTTTTTTTTTTTTTTTTGTATTTTTTAGTAGAGATGGGGTTTCACCATGTTGGCCAGGCTGGTCTTGAACTCCTGACCTCAGGTGATCCGCCTGCCTCAGCCTCCCAAAGTGCTGGGATTACAGGCATGAGCCACCGCGCCCAGCCTAAATGTAAGTGATTATTATTGTGGTGGTTAATATTCCCAGGCTGAATTAAAAAACCTGGGCCATGGGTCTGACTGCAGCTCCAAGTGCACCCAGGGAGTGGCAGAAGATTGAGTGGACAGGTGGCTACTTAATAAGGAGAAGCTCAGGTGCATGAGGCAGAAAGTCATCAATAGCTCTAATGATGAGGTGGGAGAGGGTATTGCTGAGACATCAGGGACCCAAGACCTCTGAGAAGGGGAAGACTGACACACAGGCTTATATCAAAAAGAACTCTGAGGACCAGACTGTCAACACCTCTGTCCAGGACCTGCAGGGCTGCTCTTGGAAGCAGGGAAAGAGAATAGTTTGCGTCTTAGGGCCAGATGGCCAAGCCTTCTTATCCTTCCTCCGGCCCTTAGAGCTATCCTGGGCAAGTGAATACCTCCTTTCCTACAGAGGCCTTCCTTCTCTACTCAAAATGTGAGTAGCAACCCTCCCCTTGTAGGAAAACCCTCCCTAAGGGAAGTCGCAAGGGTATAGAAGCAAAACATCTGTCTCAGTCCTTTTTATTCTGTATCAGAGAGGTATTCAGTGAACGTTTGCTGGATGTAGGACTGAATGAACTGGTAAGAATCTGGAAGCTCTTCAGCATAGCACAGTACAGCCGCAGCTAGAAAAGATTCCTCTACTCCCCATCGCATACACACATACATACACACACACCTCTTTCCTAGTTTTATCTCATGGCAGCTGATGTTAAGAGAATGGATAATAGTATGGCTATTTAAAGAATAAAACTTGGAGTCAGACAGTCCTGGCATTCAGACTTTGTTCCACTACTCACCAACTTACACTCCTAAGGAAGTTACTTAACCTGCCTGATCTCAGTTTCCTTCTCTATAAAATGGGTATAATGATACCTACTTCATAGGTTGTGTAGATTACATCAATAATACGTGTAAAGACCCTACAAGAATACCTGCCACACAGAAAGTAACTGTTCTACATAAAGCAGGATCAGTAAAATGAAAACAGGAGACATTTGAATTCTCCCCTTATCTCCACTGTCCTTTCAAACCTTCTCTATGGGCCTGTACTCTCTCTGCTCCTGCATGATTTTTTAATGCAGGTCTTTTAACTCTATTCTTTAATAAAAACGGGGTTCTGGGCCAGGCACAGTGGCTCACACCTGTAATCCCAAAACTTTGGGAGGCTGAGGCAGGAGGATTACTTGAGGCCAGGAGTTCAAGACCAGCCTGGGCAACATATCCAGACCCTGTCTCTACAAAAATAAAAATAACAAACTGGGTTCTGAGACCTACCAAGTCATAAGATTAGGCAGGCCAAGTAACAATTCATCCTAAGATGGAAGAGACACATGGTGAGATTGAGCATGAACAGGACTAGAGGACACAAGCAAGCTGCAGAGCAGGTATCCCAGCCCCCCAATGTCATCTACCACATGGCATCAGTGCCTCTCCTCTGCTCACACATAGGTTGTGTGAAGAAGTGCCTTATGATCAGGGAAGAGGAGGGTAAAGCCCTACTTTGATGGGTGGGTTTACCCAGTATGTGGGTACAAGCTGAAAATGGACAGTGACTGCACTGAAAGACAGAGGTGAGGGAAAATCCTCCCAGTGAATAAAGCATTGGTCATCTACTTTGGAAAGAGAAGTAATTCAAGGTTAGAATATATATGGACTCACGGGCAGTGGGCAATGATTGGGATGACTGGCTAGGGCCTGGAAGCAAGATTGGAGGACCACAGACAAGACAGTCTGGGGTAGTAGCAGGTGAATGGACATATGAGGATGAATACAAAGTGTGAAGATCTTTGTATCACCTGTTAATGCCCACCAGAGAGCATCCACCATGGAAGAGGCACTAAACTATCAAGTAAACAAAATGACTCAGCCAGTTGATATCAGCCAGCTTCTGTCATTGGCTGCCCTGATGTTGGTGCAATGAATGCGTAGATGAAATAGCCATGATGTCAGGGATGGAAGGAAGTTATGCATAGGCCAACTAACACAGGTTCCCAGTTACCAAAGTTGCTGTAGCTACTGCCACTGCAGAATGTCCAACCTACCAATGCTAAGGCCCCAAGATGGCAATGTCCATTGAGAGATCAACTGGCCACTTGTTGGCAAGTTGATTATTTTGGACCCTTTACATCCTGGAAGGAGCAGAACTTCATTTTGACAGGAACAGACCCATATTCTGAGTTTGCCTTTTCTGCCTTGTAGGGCTTTAGCCAACACCACTTAGGTTTACAGAGAGTGTAGAAGGCTTACACAGAGTGTTTAATCCACCAGCATAGGATCTCATATAGTATCCACCACATCAGAAAAAAGGACCTACTTTACAGCAAAGGAGCTGCAAGAGTGAGCCCATAAATGGGATCCATTGATTGTACATATCACATATTACAGAACCCAGAAACTGCCAAGCTAAGATATGATATTTTATGAGAATGGGGCACCATTTTTTGGACACTGGCTCTCAACTGGAGGCAATTGTGCCTTCCAGGGGACACTTGGCAATGTCTGGTGATGTCTGGAGACATTTTTTTTCTCTCTGAGCTCTGTCACTGAGAAAATGGAGATACGGCTGGGTGTGGTGGCTCATGCCTGTAATCCCAGCACTTTGGGAGGCTGAGACAGGCAGATCACAAGGTCAGGAGTTTCAGACCAGCCTGGTCAATATGGTGAAATCCTGTCTCTACTAAAAACACAAAAAAATTAGCCAGGTGTGGTGGTGCACGCCTGTAATCCCAGCTACTCAGGAGGCTGAGGCAGGAGAATGGCGTGAACCCGGGAGGCGGAGGTTGCAGTGAGCCGAGATCATGCCACTGCAATCCAGCCTGGGTGACAGAGTGAGACTCCGTCTCAAAAAAAAAAAAAAAAAAAAAAAAAGGCCAGGTGCAGTGGCTCATGCCTATAATCCCAGCACTTTGGGAGGCTGAGGCGGGTGGATCATCTGAGGTCAGGAGTTCAAGACCAGCCTGGCTGACATGGTGAAACTCCGTCTCTACTAAAAATACAAAAAATTAGCCAGATGTGGTGGTTCATACCTGTGATCCCAGCTACTCAGGAGGCTGAGGAAGGAGACTCTCCTGAATCCGGGAGGCAGAGGTTGCAGTGAGCTGAGATTGCACCATTGCACTCCATCCTGGGTGACAAAAGCGAAACTCTATCTCAAAAAAAGAAAATGGAGACACATGTTTTATTGTCACAACTGGGGGGTGGGGACAGAGAGGAAAGGTAATACTACTAGCATCTAGTAGGTAGAGCCCGTAGATGTGCATCCTACATGTAGGACAGCGCCCTCCAACAAGGAATTATCCAGTCCAAAATGTCAATAGTGTCAAAGTTGAGAAACTCTGTTCTAGGACACAGTATATACTTTAAATCAAAGACCTTTATATGGAGATGTGTCTGCAATTGGGTCTGGGAACCAAGGGATAGAAGCAGGAGTAGCCCCATTTACCATTACTCCTAATGATCCACTTGTGGAAATTATGGTCTTTGCAAATTTAGAGGAGCTGGTTGCCAAAGGGGAAACACTTCTGTTCAGAGACACAGCCAAATTCACATTGATCTGTATAATATGGTTGCTGCCTGGATTTGTCACGTTCTTCATGCTAGGGGACCAAGAGGCAGGAAGAAAAGTCACCCTATCTTGGCAGAGGTAATTGATTCTAATCATTGGAAGGCAGTAGGGCTGCCATTACACAATGGGGGGAACCAAGAGTGATCCACTTGGTACTTGAGCATTTATTGATACTGCCTTCCTATTTTGATGATATATGGACAAGTGCAACAACTGCAGTTTGAGAAGGGCATGGTGACCAGCCTGAGATCCCTCAGTGATGACAGTCTGGGTCATGCCACAACTTAAGCTACCAAGACCAACAAATGCATTACCTGAGGGTAAGAGGAGTCTAGAATTGTTAGTAGAAAGGGAATGTAATAAGTTGCAGCCCTAAGACTAGCTGTAACAGTGGGATCTGTAGTCTATTCTGAAAACCTTTCTCTTCTAAATTTTTCTTAGGAAGAGAGGCCTACCAAAATCCTTGAGGAGATGTTCTAAGAATTTATATAAAGAAGTGAATCTGGCCGGCCATGGTGGCTCACACCTGTAATCCCAGCACTTTGGGAGGCCAAGGCGGGCAGATCACTTGAGGTCAGCAGTTCGAGACCAGCCTGGCCAACATGATGAAACCCCATCTCTACTAAAAATACAAAATTAGCTAGGTGTGGTGGCACACTCCTGTAATCCCAGCTACTCAGGAGGCTGAGGCAGGAGAATTACTTGAATCCAGGAGGTGGAGGTTGCAGTGAGCTGAAATCGCGCCACTGCACTCCAGCCTGGGTGACAGAGTGAGATTCCATCTCAAAAAAAAAAAAAAAAAAAAAAAAAAAAAGAAGTAAATCCAAGTGGCACCAGGATAAATTGCAGTAGTTGCTGTGGTCTGTTGCCTAGATCCACCTTCAGGAAAAAAAGGAATTATTTCACCAGTTACTGGGAGTGCTGTTTATGGCTAGGCCTCAACTGTGTTAGCCTTGTTGAGGGACTGCTGCAGTTGAAGGAAAACTTCTTTGGCTAACATCCTTTCTCCTTCTAGGGGCTGATCAACACTAGGATATAAAGATCCCAGCCCCCTTACCCCAATTCAAATAATTTTGAAAGACCACCCCAGCTCCAGAGCTTTCTATAGGATTGGTTGAGGTCTTTATTGGGACTGCATCACAGCTCAAGTTCTCCCTCTGCACCAATACTGCCTCCCTCACTTCCATTGGTGTTGATCCCAAGAAAACTCTTTAAAAACCACTTGCATGCTACACTTTGTCTCAGAATCTGCTTCCTGGGTAACACAACCTATGACAGTCAATAAACACAATAAAATCATTGCTATGGTCTGAATGTCTGTGGCCCACTCCCCAAAATGTATACATGGAAATCTAATCCCCAGTGTGAGAGTATTTGGAGGTGGGGCCTTTGGGGAGTGATTAGATCAAGAAGGCTCAAGGAATGTGGTTAGTGCCCTATAAAAGAAACCCCATCCATACCATAAGACAGGGCGGGAAAAAAAAGATAAAAAACAAAAACCCAGAGAGATCCCTTGCCTCTTCTACCATCTGAGGACACAGTGAAAGATGGCTGTCCATCTATAAACCAGGAAATGGGTCCTTACCAGAACCTGAATCTTCCAGCACCTTGATCTTGGCCTTCTCAGTCTCCACAATTGTGAGAAATAAATTTCTATTGTTTATAAGCCATCAGGTCTATGGTATTTTGTTATAGCAGCCCAAATAGACCAAGACAGTTTCTGTCCATGTTTAGCTTACTTTCTAAACATGGAGAGCCAGACAAAAACCACAAATATAATAAATAAGTAAATCATTAGATATGTTAGAAGATGACAAGTTCTAAGGAAAAGAGAAAAAAGTAGAGTAGGGTAAGGAGATCAAGAGTGTCTGGGCATAGG
This sequence comes from Hylobates moloch, assembly GCF_009828535.3. Lineage (NCBI taxonomy): Eukaryota > Metazoa > Chordata > Mammalia > Primates > Hylobatidae > Hylobates > Hylobates moloch. The sequence goes on from NW_026652283.1 coordinate 45,331,857, forward strand.
AGTAGGCAATGGTAAACAGGATGCAGTATTAAATCAGAGGTCAAGGTATACCTCATGGAGAAAATAATATTTGAGCAAAATTTAAAAGAGGTAGAGAATTGAACAAGTGGGTATCTGGAGACATTACAGGTAAACAGAAAAGCGAGAGCACAGACCCTAAGGCAGGAGTCGATGTGTTTCAGGGGCACCCAGCAGGCCAATGAGGCTGGAGTAGAGTGAGCAAGAAGGGGAATACAGTGATAGGAATAGAAATTAGAGAGGGAATGTGGGAATTGGGAGTGTCAGATTGTATAGGCTATTTTTTTTTTTTTTTTTTTTGAGACGGAGTTTTGCTCTTGTTGCCCAGGCTGTAGTGCAATGGCACAATCTCTGCTCACGGCAACCTCCGCCTCCTGGGTTCAAGCAATTCTCCTGCCTCAGCCTCCCGAGTAGCTGGAACTACAGGCATGTGTCACCATGCCTGGCTAATTTTGTATTTTTAGTAGAGACGGGGTTTCTCCATGTTGGTCAGGCTGGTCTCGAACTCCCAACCTCAGGTGATCGCCTGCCTTGGCCTCCCAAAGTGCTGGGATTACAGGCCTGAGCCACCGTGCCTGGCCTGTGTAGGCTATTTTAAAGACTGTGGGCTATTTTAAAGATTTGGATCTTGCTTTGAATAAAATGAGAATTGTATGCTAGTCATCCTCCTCCAGGAAGCCCTCCCTGACTGTCTCTGGTTAGATTAGGTGCCTCCTCTGTACTCTCACAGCCTCTTGGGCTTCCCCTGTAGTAGCACTTATCTATGGTAAATAATTGCTTCATTATCATCTATGTTGCCTGCTCAATTGTGAGCTCCATGAGGACACACTGACATTATGTTGATTATAGGGGATCTTTGTGAGGATATAGACAGAAATAAGAAAGTCAAGTCAAGATATATAGCCACACAGTTAGACTTCACAGAGATCATAAAAAAACTTAGAGAACTAGAACTGGTTCAGGATACAGCATAGTTCTAGAAATTAGGTGGTTTCATTGCTGCCTCTGAATTGGGCATTCATTGATCTCTACTCTTATGTTTCACTGTTATGGTCACTTAGTACTCTGTCCTTGCTTCTATGGCATCCAACACTTCCAACCAGTATGAGTTTATATTTCCAAGGAAAAGGATCTTGTTGGTTTGACCATACCCTAGTCACTAACTCTGTTGGGCAGAGATTTCTTGTTGAGCCACACTGTGGATTCTTGGTCAGCCAATAGATTGGCTGTCTTTGGGTCTGATCTTCATCTTTTTTTTTTTTTTTTTTTTTTTGAGACAAAGTTTTGCTCTTGTCACCCAGGCTGGAGTGCAATGGCGCGATCTTGGCTCACTGAAGCCTTCGCCTCCAGGTTCAAGCGATTCTCCTGCTTCAGCCTCCCGAGTAGCTAGGACTACAGGTGCACACCAGCACGCCCAGCTAATTTTTTTGTATTTTTAGTAGAGACACACCAATTCTGGTTTCAACATGTTGGCCAGGCTGGTCTCGACCTCCTCACCTCAGGTGATCCGCCCGCCTTGGCCTCGCAAAGTGCTGGGATTACAGGTGTGATGCACCACACCCAGCCAGGTCTTCATCCTTGATCCAGTTTGCTGTGGCCAGGGTGGTAAAGTCACTTAATACCACATGTGGTCATCTATACATAAGGGAGCACCCAGGGACCCTCCTCTTGGCCAAGAGCTGTAGATGTAGCAGCTACTCGTCGGATAATAGATTCCTCTCCAGTACAGCTTAGCACAGTGATTGGCAAACAGGAAATATCAATAAATCCATCAATCTTGTGTAGAGTCCTCCTCTCTCAAGGGCCCAGCACAGTCCCTGGAACAGAGTAGACTAAAATAATTATTTTGGAATAGTAGGCCAGCGTATCCAGACAGCATAGCACAGAAAGAAGCAATGTAGAGTAGTGGTTATGCATGTGGATTCTTGTCATAGACTGCTTAAGTTCAAATTCCAGCTCTGCCACCTAGCAACCGTATGACCTTAAGTAAGCTACTTAACCTGTCTGAGACTTAGTTCTTATGCCTGTAAATGAGGCCACAAATGGCCCCAACATCATAGGAGTGTTGGGTGCATTACATGAGATAATACACAAAGTACTTTTCTGCATTCCTGGCACATAGTGGTGCCTCGATGGATAGTAGTGCCAGTGCTATTATTTTTGTGAGACTCATGCTAATGAACATGGAGCTCTAGGCCAAATACTAGTCTGGAAGACAGTAGTCATCATACTATGCAGAGAGCTTCCTAAGGACACGCCAATTCTGAGATGTTCAGCGCCATTGTCACTAGCAGACCCACTTTCTTTCCTGTGCCCTCACCCACCAGGTTATAAGTAACCTGGAGTTTATGGGTTATCCAGACAACTGTTGCTGACTTTAACAAAGAAAGATACTAGGATCCAAACCTTTCTGGGTCCATAATAAATATATTAGTTATTGGTCAACCTGTTGCTATACCCTTAATCTGAAGTGAGGTGGTATCCAGGCAGAGTATGGAGAGAGAGGTGGGGGCAATGACCATAGCCAAGGATTCTGTAAGTCATAACTCGGTTTCTATGCAAGTTAACCTTAATATATCCAGCATGGAGCAGCCGACTGGTCATCACTTCTAGGCACAAAAGGATCAATGAGAAGGTTGAGACGGAGACAGATGTCTGTGCATTTACATGAATATAGACATGTGTGAGGTTGGTTGGGGGATTTTTTTTTTTTTTTTTTTTTTGAGACGGAGTCTCGCTCTGTCACCCAGGATGGAGTGCAGTGGCGCAATCTTGGCTCACTGCAAGCTCCGCCTCCCGGGTTCATGCCATTTTCTTGCCTCAGCCTCTCCGAGTAGCTGGGACTACAGGCGCCCGCCACCACACCTGGCTAATTTTTTTGTATTTTTAGTAGAGACGGGGTTTCACCATGGTCTCGATCTCCTGACCTCTTGATCCGCCCGCCTCGGCCTCCCAAAGTGCTGGGATTACAAGCGTGAGCCACCGCGCCCGGCAAGGTTGGGGGCTTATTCAGGGCTGGGGCAAGCCCTAGCCCTACACCTTCTTGAACCCCTCTTCAGGCTGGCATACAAACTGGGACTGAGAGCAGATGGAAGGTGAGGCTTTTCTTTGGGACCTACTTAGGAAGGGCTCACAATGGAGGAGATGACAGGAAGGTTTGGGGAAAGGAATAAGAGTACCTGCCGTGGCTTGGGGTGTGTTGAGGGGTTGGAGGGGTGATGGGCATTGGGAAGGAATAGAGAGAACAGAGGGAAGATGGAGTCCCTGCTGCAAGCTGAGCCCTCAGTAGACTGGGCAAGGAACAAGGAGAGATCCCCTTTCCACCAGAGCACTGTAGTGGCCTGCGGTGGACAGGAGTCTGAACAGCTTCCCTTCAGGGCTTTCTGGGGCAGTATGGCCAGGCCTCCTAGTTACCTCCAGGTGCTCCAACTGTGACAAAGCTTTCTATTCGGCCTGCCCGCACAAGGAGCACCACACAGCCATGCCAACTCCACCTTTACTGTGCACAGCACCCTTGTGGCTTTGAGGCACACTTGTCAAGGGAGAAGCTTTTATCCAGGCAACCAATTGTGTTTCCCCACTAATTCAGCTATGAATTTCCTTTGAGGAAATGGTGCCTCAGGCACCACCAGGGGGCACTAGGGCCTCTAGGCACCAGGGGCCAAGGAAAATGAAATCCTCTTTCGTGGAGGCCCCAAGTCCAGGTTCTGAGCCTCCTGCAGCAGTTCTCTCCAGCAACACCTTGGCGCAGCAGACCAGGGAGGCCGCGTTGTTGGCTTATCTAATGAGAAATGAGAGGACTGGGCCAAAGAGCCCTATTTCTGTCCAGCCCTACACTACCTGCCATAAAATTAAATGATCACAATGAGTACATTAATTACCTGACATGAATGCTTTAACATAACAAAATTATTAGCCATTCTAGATTTAGTGTTTGTACAGCACTTTATATTTGCAAGGGCGTTGCAATAACTTACGCTGCTGAGGGTGCGTTTCAGGCCCTGAACGACATCCTAAAGGTTTTCTTCTGGCCAGCCAGCTGTCTGGCCTCTCCACAGCTGGTCCCCTGCCCTTCTTGTCTTCACTGACTGCTTTTCTTCTCCAGCTGCCGCCTGGCGTCTCCTCCTTGCAGCTCCTTCATCTGTTCACTGAATGCCTTTTACCTCAGAGAGCCATGAGACAGTGTCTTCACTTGTGCCCGTATTACCTACCTGATCCTGCATCAAAATTAAAGGGCTCAAGGGCAGCAGCCATGGGTGCGGTGGGTCTTGGTGCCCAGCAAGCCCCTCTCCTGTTCTGCTAGCTGTGGCTGCAAGTGTGGACACGTGATGGACTCTACACACAGTAGGGGCTCTACTATGTAGGGGCTCCGAGTTTTGGACCTGATGTTGCTCAAACTCCACAGGAACTGACTGCACATCCTGCCTCAGTTCATTTGTTGAGTGCTCACTTTACCCACATGACAGCAAGCCCTGGGTCCTTGGGGAGCATGGCATTGAGGAGACTCACTACTGTGCAGATTCAATTCCAGACTGGATGGGATATCATAGGAGACCGCACTAGTAAAACTTGTTGCAGTTGGCTTGAGTGTGAAATCTGCTTCCCAGGCAGAGAGATCAAAGCCCAGTTGATGGATGTGTGTATACCCAGCTCTCCTTGCTTGCTTTCATCTTCCTTCCAGGAAGAGGAGTAAACATTCAGCTAGTGAGCACTGCAGGTGTTCCCTTGAGTGGAAAGGAATATCACTGACAGCACATAAGACCACCAATGAAGGTATCCATGAGGATACCAAGGGCCTCAAGGAGGATCAAAACGAAGGGCATTTGCAGCAGCAGTTCTAGAATTTTAATATAGGATCATCTTTGGGGCAGCAGCCATTTGGCTGGAAGGCAGCTGGGGAGATGTACCTTGAAGCTACATTCGTATAGCTCATATGATACAGATCAAATGTTTCCTAACGTGTTTTTAGTCATACTTTATGGAAGCTGAGAAAACATCCATTTTTAACATGAAGTATATCATAGTGCATAGTATAGTGGTTAAGAGCAGAATCAAGAGGTGGATTGCTCGGCTACAAATGCCACCTTCATCATTAACCAGCTAGGTGACTTCAGGCAAGGGCTTTAGCTTCTTTGTGCCTCAATCTCCTCATCTATAAAATGTGGATAACTGTAGTATCTGCATCAGACTTGCCATTAGGATTAAGTGAGTTAATCCACATAAGCCATTTAGCATATGCTCATTAAGAGTTAGCTGTTATTATTTATTGGCAGAGACTTGGAAGGGCCTGGTATTTGGGAGTAAATTTTCAAGTCATTCAAAGTGAGGGAGATAGGGAGAGGGATTCAAGATTTAGGCTAACAGGGATGTGTGCTGTGAGGTATTGAGGAGCCTCCTAGTAAAGTCCAGAGAATTCCACCTCTAAAGGGGTCTTGGAGGGGAAAGGGCTGTGTTCCAGGTGATCAAAGACGCTCAGCCTTTCTGTGTGCATCAAGTTTGGAGGTTGGGGGCTCCCCAACAACCCCTTTGACTGGACTAGATGTTGCATCGAATGGTAGTAAGGAAAATGAAGCATTCTCTTGCTTTTCCAAGCATAGTCTGGGGGACTCTCCCTAGTCCAGGACACAGCCCCCATCAGACCAGCTGGACTGAAGGGCCCTACTCCTCCTGCCTGCCCCCACTGCCCTCCAGGCTCTCTGCCTCCTAGAGACTCTGAAACAGTGGCTACTCCAAGGGAGGGGACATCTGGGTTCCTGGCCCTGACCCAATGGGGAAGTGGAGTAGAAATGAGCCAGGCATGCAAGGAAAGCTGGTCCCTGGCAAGGTCCTGGTAAGTCCCAGGCCCACAGGCTGAGGGTCCTGCGGCATGTAGTGCCACATCTCCCTCTTCAGTGAAACAAGATGCTCTCACAGAGTTCCTCTGAAAGCCTCTTTCATCAACAAGTCCATTTGTGATTCTGTCTCTTCTTGTGGTGACCACCAGGAAAATGAGAGAGCAGAGCTGCATTCTAGGGTTTTGCTATGACTCTTCTAGGCCCAATCTTAAAACTGAGATGATCATGCCAAACCCCCAGCTCCTCCCCTACACTCCAGACTCAGAGTAAGCTCATTCACCAGGCAAGTGCAAAAAAGACCCAGAGGATCTGCACAGCCAAGAAGGTATGTATTTCCTCCTTGGAACAGCATTGTCAGGAAGACTCTAGATTAAGAATTAGAAAGCCAATGGGAAAACTTCTGACATTACTTGAGAGAATCCTCTTGCCTAGAGGTCTTCAAAGGTGATTCCTTAGGTCAGGAAGAAAATAGTAGAACTACAATTTATATGTAGTTTTACTGTTAAAATAATGAGCTTTGCTGATATTTTACATAAGCATTGAGATGGACGTCTTCACTTGTTAAGTCATTTGGTCACCTGTCATGTGAGGGACACGATGCACGCTGAAGGCAGATGGAGACCTCAACAATATAAGGGTTGACAGTGATGCCTATGATATGTTGCAGTTAACGTATGCCTAGTTAAGCGATTTGCTGATTATGTTAACCAATTTTAGCTAACCATGTCAATAGAATGAACAGATGGTTTAAAAAGATTCCTGCAGATTGGGCATGGTGGCTCACACCTGTAATCCTAGCACTTTGGGAGGCTGAGGCGGGTGGATCACCTGAGGTCAGGAGTTCAAGACCAGCCTGGCCAACATGGTGAAACCTTGTCTCTACTAAACATACAAAAATTAGCCTGGCGTGGTGGCGGGCGCCTGTAATCCCAGCCACTCGTGAGGCTGAGGCAGGAAAATTGCTCGAACCTGGGAGGCGGAGGTTGTAGTGAACCGAGATCACACCATTGCGCTCCAGCCTGGGCAACAAGAGGGAAACTCCACCTAAAAAAAAAAAAAAAGATTTCTGCAAAGAAAACATGACTTGAAAATAATACAGAAATTCAAACACAAGCCATCACTTCTACTCCTAGTAGGAGCTGTTAGCCAGATGATCAGATATAAGCAATTATAAGCTGATCAGATCTGACAAGAAATCAGCAAAAACTTTTTGAAATTATTAAGAAGAGTATTTGAAACATAGATATACATACATTGTAATGAATTCTGCCCTAAGCATATATTGTGCCATAAGATATTAGCTGGTAGTGATAATTTATAAATAAACATATGTATATTAGGGGAATGTATACTTTTTTTACAGATAGGTAGACATGATCAAGAAATTGGGGACCACCATTTTAGCTTATCTGTGGGTCATGTTTTCTCATCATAAAATGAAAAGGATTATTGTTTTTTGGAAAAGTGATAAGATGAAACTTTCTCTTAATTTGTGATATGTTATTTAGTGTCTGTGCTGTCATTTTCTAACTATGAAAACTTGTATAAGTTTCTTAAAATTATCTGAACTGTGCTTTGCTATATCTATAGATCATTATAGGGTTGTTATAAGAATTATATTAAAAATTTTAAATGTCTGCCACACTGTGGGCCCTTAATAAGTGGCTATATTATTACACATAAAGATATTGCTGAGCAGAAATAATAGGATTAAAAAATTAATAAGATAAACAATATTTTGGCACGAAAATTTTTTAAGTGCCTTGAAAGTACTAACTCACTTGAAAATTGCTATGCTGATTAAAATTGACCACTTACCATTCATTGAAAACCACCATGCCAGGCTTTAGGCTAAGTGCTGAGGATAGAGAGATGAATTTGTCATAGACTCTGGAGACTAGAATTTGGAGCTGGCTTAGTTTAGATAACTATAACAGCTTCCTGCCTAGTCTCCCTGCCTGCATTGTCCCTCACTATTCCCTGGCTCCAGCTTCCACCATCATGTGACTGACAAACCAGTCTTCCTCATTATTTTCATCATTCATTTCCATGCCTGAAAACCTTCAATACCTCTCTTGTGCTATTACCTCTTCATTTTCTATATACTATCTGATATTGTTCAGTACTTTTATTCCAGTTAGTCTTCTCATCTCAGCTGAAACTGTTATAGTTAGTACTTAGAACTTATAGATAAGTTTGCCTTTGAGAGAATTTAACTTAATCAACAGGTGATGAAAGGAGCCCAACCTCTCTGAGGCTCTTGGGAACAGCTACTTGCCTACTAATCAGTGGCATTAACACATCTAAGGAAAGAAAGATGTGGTCTGCAATTCGACTTGGAATAGAGGACAGCCAGAGAGATAAACTTTAGCTGGATGCACCCAACATTATCTGTGGGACAAAGGTATTGGAAATAGGGGATCCTGGGAATTTCAATCACTCCTTCAGGGCTATTTGTTTCTTCTGGCTGGTGAGAGATCCTGCTTTATGTCTGTTATATTTCTCTGGTTAAGATACTTAGCATTCTTCTAATCTTTGATCCCCTGGATGAAATATTCTCTTTTTTATTATGAGTTGTGAGAATACCATAGAGTACTAGTTTACTAATTCTACCTTCCAGGTACCCACAGACTGAGGTGAGGTGCCTCTGCTAAGATTTAATACATTCTGGTCAATGGAAAATTATATCTCCATTGTGACTTAATCAGCTGGTATTCTGGTTTACACTTTTGAATTTATTCTTTTTGAGTCTGATTATCTAAGTCTCATAACCTCAGTTTATGTGAATCTGATGGTTAAGTAAAGGTCTTAGTGAAAAAGATGTAATTATGGACCAAGAGAAAATATAGAACATTTTTTAAAACTTGTGGTTGAAATGCTTCTTTTAAGTAGGACATAAAATCTAGAAGCTGTAGAGGAAAAAATTAAAATTTAAAACTATATAATAAAAAACACTATAAACAAATTTGAAAGACATGATAGACTGGGATCACATATTTGCAACATACATAATAAATAAAGGATTAATAGCTATAATATATGAAAAGAATCTAATAATAATCTAATCTAATAAGAATAATAAGGAAAAGCCAACCCAAAAGAAAAATAGGTAAAGGATATGAATTAGAAAAGTCACAGAAAATATGTTCGATATTAATATGTCTAATAAACATTTGAAAAATAGTTCAAGTTCACTTTTAACTAAAGAAATGAAATTAAACTAGCAGTGATATGCCCCTTCCATAAGATTAATGTAATTTTAAAAAGATACATGAGAGGGTGTCTTAGTTTGGGCTGCTGTAACAAAGTACCATAGACTGGATGGCTTATAAACAACAGGAATTTATTTCTCAAAGATCTGGAGGCTGGAAGCCTGAGATCACGGTTCTGGTGAGGGCTTGCAGACAACACAGTTGCACACAGCCAACTCTTCTGGGTTGCACACAGCGGACTTCTTGTACCCTCACTTGGTTGAAAGAGGACAAGAGAGCTCTCTAGGGTCTCTTTTGCAAATGACCTAATTAACTCCTGAAGGCCCTACCTCCTAATACCCTCACATAGGTGGTTTGAATTTCAACGTATTAATTTGGAGGGGACATAAACATTCACTCCATAACAGAGAGGTGTGTCACTGCTATTCAACTGAAAAATTGACATACAATTGATGAGGGTGTGGAGAAAGAGATATTTTCAAATACTGCTAATGGGATATACGTTGGTACAGCTTCTTTTGGAGCATTTATCAAACTGTGCCTCTTGCTATTGTACTTGAAGGACAATTTGGCTAAGAACAAAATTCATAGACTTCATTTGCTTCCCCTCAGAACTTCGAAATCATTGTCCTGTTGTTTTTCTGACGTTGCTTTAGTTCTTTTACCCCAGTGGCTTTATTCATCTCGGTTGGTTCAACTTAAGTATTTTTTTTCCCCAGAAAAGGATCTTATGCCCTTTATTCCCTATGTTCTCACTTGTTTGAGAATGTCTGTCTTTGGCTGTATAAATAAATGACAACTTGACCAGATATAGTATTCTCGGGCTCATTCTATGTCTGCTGAAACTGCAGCCGTTGAATGTTGCTGTGAAGTCTGAGGGCCAGCCTGATTCTTCCTTCTTTTAGGTGACCTGCTTTTTCTGCTTGGATGAGTGAGGAGTTCCTTTTTCATTCTTAGAGCTGAATAACTTAATCAGGATAGATCTTGGTTTCAATTACGCATTATCAGTTTTTCTTCGAGCACAGTATATCATTTTAATGTAGAGATTCAGTTCTCCATAGTTCTTCATATCAGAAAAGTTTCTTCTGTTATATATTAAAACACCTCTTCTTGCTGGGTGCGGTGGCTCATGCCTGTAATCCCAGCACTTTGGGAGGCCAAGGCAGGCGGATCACGAGGTCAGGAGATCGAGACCATCCTGGCTAACACAGTGAAACCTCGTCTCTACTAAAAATACAAAAAATTAGCCGGGCATGGTGGCGGGCGCCTGTAGTCCCAGCTACTCGGGAGGCTGAGGCAGGAGAATGACGTGAACCCGGGAGGTGGAGCTTGCAGTGAGCCGAGATCACGCCACTGCACTCCAGCCTGGGCGACAGAGAGAGACTCTGTCAAAACAAAACAAACAAACAAACAAAAAACAAAAACAAAAAACTCTTCTTTTTAATTTGTTGTGTTCTTCAAGGATGCCAATTTTCCTTTGGCTATATCATCTTTATGTGCCTTCTATTTTTTTATTATTTATTATTATTCTTTTTGAGACAAGGTCTCACTTTGTCACCTGAGCTGGAGTGCAGTGGCACAATCAGAGCTCACTGCAGCCTCAACCTCCCAGGCTCAAGCCATCCTCCTACCTCAGCCTCCCAAGTAGTTGGGACTACAGGTATGTGCCACCATGCCTGGCTAATTTTTTACTTTTTGTAGAGAAGTGTCTTGCTGTGTTGCCCAGGCTGGTCTCAAACTCTCAGATGCAAGTGATCCACCTTGGCCTCCCAAAGTGCTGGATGACAGGCGTGAGCCACTGTGCCCAGCCTCTACTATATTTTTAAATCTTCTTTCAAATTTTTTAGAAAATTGACCTTTTTCTCTTATTCACTATTATTAGATCATGAATTTCTTTATAAGTTATGCATAGTGTTAATTGGGTCCCTAATTTGTCACCTCTGCTCTACAGTATCTTTTCATCTCATTCTGTTGTTTTATCATGTTGTTTTTGCATTCTTTTATTTAATTATTTAATTCATGGTTTTTTATTCTTTTCTTTTTTCGGCTCACTGCAACCTCCGCCTCCTGGGTTCAAGTGATTTTCCTGCCTCAGCCTCCCGAGTACCGGGGATTACAGGTGTGCGTCACCATGCCCAGCTAATTTTTGTATTTTTACTAGAGACAGGGTTTCACCAGGTTGGCCAGGCTGGTCTCGAACTCCTGACCTCAGGTGATCCACCCACCTCGGCCTCCCAAAGTGTTGGGATTACAGGCGTGAGCCACCGCACCCAGCCATTTAATTCATTTTTTTTTTAAAGTTCTTCTATAGCATGAAGCACTCATGGACAATTTTCTCTTCCTCTGGTATTATTTTCAACACTCCACTCCTTACCTTTTTTTTTCACTCCATGGTTCCTTTCCTTCTTTGTTTCTTTTTCCTTTTCATTATGCTATGTTATATTTTCACATTTATTATACTGATGTTTTGGAGGAATTCTTCCATGATATCCATCCAATCTTATTTAGTCTCAGGAGTGGGCACATATGCAGGCAAGACCAATCAGAATTCTAAGACAATTGATAAATATATGCCTTGTTTCTTTTCTACATTATATTGCCTTGGTTTTGAATTCTCAGAAGAGTGCTTTATAAAATACTTCAGATAGCAGTCATAGCAGCTAAGCACTCCCTCATCCTCACCATATATTCTCAGGCTACAGATATGTAGACTAGCCTAGTCCACCCTCAAACTCTAGCTCTTAGGGAAAAAACAAATTCCAGTTCACAGGTCACCTTCTTGAGGGGCTTTCTCTGACTATCCTTCCTAAGGATACCCAAACTCTAGTTACTCTATTACAGCACTTCTGAGGACGTCTTTGTATGTCTTCAAAGCGTTTGTCACTATTTCAGAGTATCTTATTTATTTGCTTATTTAATGTTTCTCTGAGTCTTGGAATGTAAGTTTCATGAGAGAAGGGACCTTGTCTCTCTTGTTAAATTTCTGTATCCCCAGCATCAAGGACAGGGCCAAAGAAGATAATTGTTTTTCAAAAAATATTTATTTTCAATTTTATTATAAATTATGAAGTGAAAATTCTTAGCATACATCTTTTTGAGTCATTTAAATTATCTCTTTTTTTTAATTTTACTTTAAGTTCTGGGGATACATGTGCTGAATGTGCAGGTTTGTTACGTAGGTATACATGTGCCACTGTGGTTTGCTGCGCCTATCAACTTGTCATCTAGGTTTTAAGCCCCACATGCATTAGGTATTTGTCCTAATGCTCTCCCTCTCTTTGCCCTTAAGTGATCTCTTTAGAGTACATTGCTGGAAGTAGGATTACTATGTCAAGAGGTACACACATTTTATATTATGTTACCCATATCCAAACTATTTCTAGAAACGTGGTTCACACTTATACTCTCAACAAAAGTACAGGCGAGTGCTCATTTTCCTCACCTACAGTGGATTCGGTTAATCTTCCTAGTCTTCACCAACCTATAAGTAAAATATAATGGTTCATTGTTTTATTTATATTTTTTATTTAGGCTATTAGCCATTTGTAGTTCTTAATTTGGGAATTGTCCATCATGCAATTTCACCGTTTTCTATTGGGTTGTTAGTTTTTTTCTTGTTCATTTATGATCTAATTGGATATATGTTATTAGCTCTTTTAAATTGAATATTATAAACATTTTCTCTATTTGTATTTGTCTTTCAGTCTTATTTATGGCCTTTCTTTATAGGCAGAATGTGCACATTTGTATATAGTTGATATTTTCCCTTTATGGCTTCTGGGTTTGGGGATATGTTTTGAAAGACCTTCTTCACCTCCAAGATTATACAAATATTTACCCATGTTTTCTTCAAGTATTTTTATGGTTTTATGTTTTTCTCTAGGTCTAAGGAGTGAGGTAGGGATACAGCTTTATTTTTTTCCAAATGACTGGCCAGTTATTCCAAAATCATTTGCTGAATTATTCAGTGTAACTCCACTGATAACATTTAGTGATTATTTATCATGTGCCAGACACTTACTAAATCCTCTACATACCTAATCTAGTTTAATCCTTACATCAAGTGGTGACAAAATGAGATTTGCATTTACAGCACACACGCACACGGAGTTTGTCTTTAATGCAGAAAATAGATTGGCGGGGTATAGATAGACAGATAACGGGACTTATTATGGGAATCAGCTGACACAATTATGGAAGCCAAGAAGTCCCACAATATGCCTTCCACAAGCTGTGGATCCTAGGAAGCTGGTGGTGTAATATATCTGAGTCCAAGGCCCAAGAACTGAGAGAGCCAGTGATGTAAGTCCCGGAGTCAGAAGGCCCAAGAACTTAGAACTCTGATGTCTGAGGGCAGGAGAAGATAGGTGTTCCAGTCAAGAAGAGAGAAAATGAATCCACCCTTCCTCCATGTTTTTGTTCCATCTGAGCCCTCAATGACTGGATGACGCCAGCCCACACTGGTGAGGGTGGATGTTCTCTACTCAATCTACTGATAATGCTAATCTCTTCCAGAAACAGTCTCACAGACGCACCCAGAAATAACGTTTTACCGGCCATCTGAGCAACCCTTAGCCCAGTCAAGTTGACATATAAAATTAACTGTTGCATGTAATCCCAGCACTTTGAGAGGCCGAGGCAGGCGGATCACGAGGTCAGGAGATCGAGACCATCCTGGCTAACACAGTGAAACCCTGTCTCTACTAAAAATTCAAAAAATTAGCCAGGCGTAGTGGTGGGCACCTATAGTCCCAGCTACTTGGGAGGCTGAGGCAGGAGAATGGCGTGAACCGGGGAGGCGGAACTTACAGTGAGCTGAGATCACGCCACTGCACTCCAGCCTGGGTGACAGAGCCAGACTCCATCTCAAAAAAAAAAAGAAAAATTAACCGTTGCAATGGGGGAAAGAATGATTGCAGGAAGACCCATTATTTATGTCATCCAGGCAAGAGGCTCCTTTGAAGCTCTGTATTCTAGCACCTTACTATGCATGACATATGGTAGGTAACAAGTGGAATGAAACTTGTCCATGAAAAATGATAGTGACTTGAACAGAGGTTGGGAGGGGTGGCAGTAGAGATGGAAAAAAGTGAAAAAATTTGAGAAATAATTTGAAGACAGAATTAACAGGTCTTCATGATTATTTAAATATGGAGAGATGAGAGCAGGAAAAGTCAAAGATGGCTCAGCTTTCTGGCAGAGATAGATTTAATGGAATATTGATGAGTTTACTTTTGAACAGGCTGAGTTGAAGGTAACTTGGAGATATCCATTTGAAGGAGTCAGGTAAGCAGTTAGATACATCAGTCCAGAACTCCAACAGCAAGGTATGTTTGAGGAGCATATGCATGTTGATAGTAACTGAAGCCATAGGAAAAGTTAAAATTACTTCAGGAAGGGACATTGAATGAAAAGAGAAGCACTCCTAGGACAGATCCCTGAAACACTCTCCTACTTAAAGGTTTAATAGAACACGAAGGAGGAGTCAGCAAAAATGTTTGCAAAAGGGCAGCCAGAGAAATAAGAGGAATTGGGAGAGTGTGGTGTTTTAGAAGACAGGAAAGAGAATAATTAAGGAGAGAGTTCAGGGTAATTCTAAGAGAGCAAATGAAATGATGGGCCATGAACTGTAAGCTAGACAAATGGGGAAGTGAAGACAAGAAGAGAGTAATAGAAAGAAAGGGGTCAATAAACTGATATTCAAATGAAAGGGAAGAATAGTTGCAGTTGGACTAGCTTAATAATGAGCTGGAAGCATAGGTGCTTGTGGTCAGAAAGTAGACTATCTGAATTAGTGATTTTAGAAGTAGAGAGAATTTTAGGTCATGATGACAAGATCCAGGGGGTGACTGTGAAAGTGGGTGGTTGAATAGCAATGTAGGAGGACATGGGAGATACTCTGGGTCTCTCTTGAGGACTCTGAATTCGCTTAGGATGATGACAGTACTCATGGCACAAGAGAAGACAGTAAGCCAAGTGCCACTGTCTTCTGTGAGGTAGGGAGATTACAGTTACCAATCACGGAGAGGGTAGCAGGGGTTTTCACAAAAGGGTGGAAAAGCAGTGGACTCTAAGTAGCACTGGGAAGCATCCTCGTCTCTTGACAGTACATAGGTGTAAGAATATGAACGGATCTCTCTCGAGGGAACTGCAGGGTAAGTGGTGTAGAGAGAGCCAGGTTTAGATAAGGCATGAGGTGGAAGGAACATTCAGAGGAAAGTGTTTGAGGGCATAGGAGAGTTGAAATTCCAAAGGGCAAATGGAAGGTTTTGGCAGGGAGAGAAGAGAGGGATTGGATTCTTCCACACTTAAGGAAGTATGTAGCAGTTTAGGAATGATAGCTCATATAGGGCAAATATGAGAAGAGACAAGGTATCTGTATTTGGAGCTTTGACCTATGAAAATAGGAATGAAACTTGATAGGTTTAGTCTCACTTAGCCCTCAGAGAAGAGTGGACACAAGGGCTTAAAAAAAGTCAGCTGTGTTCTGGAAAGTCCTGCAAACATTTCTTTTCACACAGAGATGTGATTAGTCATAGGAGATGCACAGAGGATAATAGTAAGGAACAAAAAAGCTTGAAGTTCAAGGTTCTTTGAGGAGAGGGATGAACAGTGGCTCTAAGAAGATTGGATTAGACCCAGGATCCACTGGTACCCTGTTTAATCAAGGGTTGGAGGTCTGGATGTTTGTAGCTTGGGATAGGGTAGGTGTGAAAGTAGGGACTGAAGAGTGGCCCAGGAGTGCTTCAGCAGCACATACACTAAAATTGGAATGATACAGAGATTAGCATGGCCCCCTGCACAAAGGATGACGCAAACATTTGTGAAGCCTTTCATATTTAAAAAAAAAAAGAATGGCCTTTTCTTTTTTTTTTTTGTTTTGTTTTTTGGAGACAGAGTCTCGCTCTGTAGCACAGGCTGGAGTGCAGTGGCACAATCTCGACTCACTGCAACCTCCACCTCCCAGGTCAAGCAATTCTTCTGCCTCAGCCTCACGAGTAGCTGGGATTACAGGCATGCTCCACGATGCCCAGCTAATTTTTTTTTTTTTTTGTATTTTTTAGTAGAGATGGAGTTTCACCATGTTGGCCAGGCTGGTCTTGAACTCCTGACCTCGTTATCCTCCTGCCTCAGCCTCCCAAAGTGCTGGGATTACAGGCATGAGCCACCGCGCCTGGCCAGAGAATGGTCTTTTCTTGACCCTAGATCTGTAGGTGCAGATATAGTTTAGAACGTCGGATATCTGTTGTATTACAAGTTTTAATTTTACTCCCCAAGTATAGAAATAACACCTAAATTATTATTTTTAAATATTTTCACTTGTTCTTACAGGTTAAATATTTAAATTATTTGGACCATTTTCCCCAAATTTTACTCTTATTTTAGCATATTCTATATTTGCTTAATTTTTAATTTAAGTAATTGTTTTTATTAAGTTAATGTCAACACTAAAAATTGGTTTCGAGTTGGTATAGTGATAGAATTCAGAAGTCTTAACAAAACGGAAAGTTGTCACATTTCAGGAGGTAAATTATAAAGCTTAGTTTTTAATTTGTCCTTTCCTTGCCAACACCTTATAGAATCAATAGAAAATACATTAGCAGAAGTAGGCCAGTATCATACACAGTGCACTTTCCTCACCACCCTCAGCTCCTTGTAACTTCTTGCTCCACTGAATTTCTGAGACCCTTTTTGTCTCTAATACTCACTTGGTACTTTTTTATGGATATATTCCATTCTTTTCTCTCTGTGGAAGCTCTATGTTTTTTACCTACATATAATCAATTTAAGATGCATATTTTTCCACATTTTAACAGCTCTGAAATGGGGATGCATCTTATAATCTAAACTATCTTTGATTTGATAATGTATAGTACTTTATATCACTCCTCCAAACAGCCTAGTATAATTCCTAACACACAGTAAGCACTGAACAAATGTTTATTTATTGATTGACTATATGTAAATTAAGAAGAGGTCATATAATTCGAATTATTACTTAAATACAAATGTTAACCTGACCTCTAGCACATCCTCGAGCTCTTAAGGTTCATAAGTTTTTAATTCAATAAAATGTGAGATTATTTCAAAAAAGAGGAAATGGGCCAGATGTAGTGGCTCATGTCTGTAATCCTAGAATTTTGGGAGGCTGAGGTGGGTGGATCACCTGAGGTCAGGAGTTTGAGACCAGCTTGGACAACACGGCAAAACCTCTACTAAAAATACAAAATTAGCCCAGTGTGGTAGCACATGCCTGTAATCCCAGCTACTCGGGAGGCTGAGGCAGGAGAATTGCTTGAATCTGGGTGGCAGAGGTTGGCGTGAGCCAAGATCATGCCACTGTACTCCAACCTGGGCAACAGAGCAAGACTCCATTTCAAAAAAAAAAAAAAAAAGAAATGAATAAGGAAAATTTAATTATTTGCCTGCTTTTATAATATTTAAAAATGGATTTAATATTTAAAAGACATTCCTTAATAATACCTACCTTGCTTTTGTGTAAAATTTGTCACAAAAAAAAAATTCCTGCAACACAGGAAGAAAAATCTATTAGAAGAGAGAAAGTATATGATTTACCTGAGTTCTACAACTAGTCAATGTCTTGGCTTCTTGCTTATACTACTTGTTCTTTTTACTAGACTCTGTTGTTCCGTGGAAAGGCAGATATACAAAATGCATTCTTAAATGCAACCCGTTTTTGCAGAGTGTTTTTTAAAAGTGATTGCCATGAAGTGAAATTCTAACTGCATATGTGCTGCTGCATTCATTTCTTTCTAGTCTTCAAAAGAAGGGAATGGAAAAGATACGACAGAGCTGAAGTATAATTGCTTATTAGGTGTCGTTCAATGAGGGAAGCAGTAAAAAATGAAACTAGTATTATTGCATAGTAAAGAGCACCTTATTTAGCTCTTGGGAAAGATAGAAGGATATTTACTGAAAAAATGCAATTTTCACCGACTTTGAAGGAATCATCACAAGAGTCAACCCATTTTCCAACTTAGAACCTTTAAATCATTCCCATGATGTGTTTCTATTTCTTTGTCTCACGTGGCTCCTCTGCAATTTCTCTTTCATGCCACTCCATTGCTTAGCTTCTATTCGACTTTTGGAGGAATTTTCACTGCTACATATTGATTTCTGGGCTCTCCTTAGGTTAGGTTACCCCTTTCCTGCTTTTATTTTTATTGCAATAATATCTTTTTTTTTTTTTTTGAGACGGAGTCTCACTTTGTCGCCAGGCTGGAGTGGCAGTGGCGCAATCTCAGCTCACCGCAACCTCCGCCTCCCAGATTCAAGTGATTCTCCTCTCTTAGCCTCCCGAGTAGCGGGATTACAGGTGCGTGCCACCAGGCCCAGCTAATTTTTTATTTATTTATTTATTTATTTATTTATTTATTTATTTATTTATTTATTTTTTTAGAGACGGAGTTTCACCATGTTGGCCAGGATGGTCTCGATCTCTTGACCTCAGGTGATCCACCCGCCTCGGCCTCCCAAAGTGCTGGGATTACAGGCGTGAGCCACTGTGTCCGGCCTGATCTTCCTTTTTCAATTATTTCTTTATATTTAGTTAGTTTGTTTTGTTTTTTTAGCCATGTTAACTTTTTGAGAAGGTTACTTGATCTGAGTTTCAACTATTTTATCTGTGAAATATGGATGAAAATACCTACTTATCAGAGTTTTTTTTGTAAAAATTAAGTGACACCACTTACTTAAAAGTGGCTAGTGGAATACCTGCTTCATTTCATAGTTGGCTCTTCATAAAATATTATTCAGTTCAGGCTGGGTGCGGTGGCTCATGCCTGTAATCCCAACACTCTGGGAGGCCGAGGTGGGCAGATCACCTGAGGTTGGGAGTTCAAGACCAGCCTGACCAACATGGAGAAACCCCATCTCTACTAAAAATACAAAATTAGCCAGGCACGGTGGTGCGTGCCTGTAATTCCAGCTACTTGAGAGGCTGAGGCAGGAGAATTGCTTGAACCGGGGAGGTGGAGGTTGCCGTGAGCCGAGATCACGCCATTGCACTGCAGCCTGGGCAACAAGAGTGAGACTCTGTCTCAAAAGAAAAAAGAAAAGAAAAATTCACTTTGGTACATCCCTTCAACGTGAACTCACTTTAATTCCTTGCCATGCTCTTGTATTAAATGCTATTGACCGTAATTTACTCAAATTTTCCAAATTCATGTAATCTTGTAGGCCGGCCATGTAACTTATCTGGACACTTTGAGAGTGTAAAGGGGCAGGCACCATCAATTATTATGTTAAGACAACAGGTGTAAATTGGGACTGTCTTAGGCAAGTTAGAATGTAGCCTATCAGCCCTCTCCTGGCTATAGCAGACTCTGCTTTCTACCTTGGAGTTACTTTCACGGTGCCCTTTTCAGGACCCCATTTCTTTTCTAACCTCTTCGCTGAGTGTAAAATTTCCCCTTTGTCACCACCACTATGCTTGGAACTGCATATGTTTACTTTCTAAACCACTCAGTCTCCTTCACCAACTTCCCCATTTCCGTCAAAGACTAGACCACACTTCAGAGTTTATCTCTGATTTTCCGTATTACTTCAACTCTCATATCCAGTCAGTTGGCAGTTTGTTTATTTAATTCTATAAGTCTTTATTGAGCATTTACTTTGTGCCAGATGCCAAGTGAAGTGCTAGGGATAAAACTACAAATAAGATATAATCCTGATGTACAAGAAGCTCATTTTTTTTTAGAAAGAGAGTTAAAACAGATGGATGCAGTAGCCCATGCCTGTAATCCCAGCACTTTAGGAGGCTGAGTCGGGTGGTTTGCTTGAGCTCAGGAGTTTGAGACCAGCCATGGACAACATGGCAAAACCCTGTCTCTACAAAAAAAAAAAAAAAAAACCATAAAAAATTAGCCGGGTGTGGTGGTATGCACCTGTAGTCCCAACTTCGGGAGGCTGAGGTGGGAGGATCCCTTGAACCCCGGAGGTGGAGGTTGCAGTGAGCCAAGATCGAGCCACTGCATTCCAGCCTGGGCAACAAAGTGAGACCTTATTTCAAAAAAAAAAAAAAAAAAGAGGAAAAAAGAAAGGAAGTTAAACATGTAAAGAAGTAATTACAATACAGTGTAAATGCAAAAAGAGAGTCTTTGGTATAGTGGAGATGCTAACATGGAAGTTGTCAACTCTGCTTGGGGTGGTTCCAGGAAGGTTTTGGAGAAATAAAGACAAACTCTACCTAGAGCTGATTGTATGAATTAATAAACATGTATTACCTACTACATGCTGGATACTATGTTATGTACCAGGAATGTACTGATAAGCAAGACAGGCATCGGCCCTGCCTCTCTGGAGTTTATAGACTATTAGGGAAGGCAGATGGTATAAAAGCAAAGGGTATTAAAAAGGAGAAGAAAGGATGAGGCATCCTGTGAACACACAAAGAGGGAACTAGCCAACAATGCTTCCAGTTCCAGAACAGTTAAGCTGAATGAAACCTGAAAAGAAGACTAGGATTAGCTAGGTAGCTATTAAAATAGGTAGAGGTAGAGATTGATAGAAGAGGGAGAGAGCAAAGTCTTAAGGTGAGAGCATGCAAAGTACTGAAGCATTGAGAGAAGACCAATATGGCTGGAGAGCAGAGAGAAGTGGAAATGCAGGTAGATGTCAGAACATACAAGACCTTGTGGATCACATTAAAGATTTTAGGAATTTATCCAAAGGTCAATGGGCAGCCTTTTTTTTTTTTTTTTTGAGACAGAGTCTCACTCTGTTGCCCAGGCTGGAGTGCAGTGGCACGATCTCAGCTCACCGCAACTTCTGCCTCCTGGGTTCAATCAATTCTCCTGCCTCGGCCTCCTGAGTAGCTGAGATTACAGGCATGTGCCACCACGCCTGGCTAATTTTGTATTTTTAGTAGAGACGGGTTTTCTCCATGTTAGTCAGGCTGGTCTCGAACTCCCGACCTCAGGTGATCCACCTGCCTTGGCCTCCCAAAGTGCTGGGTTACAGGCATGAGGGAAGCCATAATTTAAGCATTAAAAGTGATATACAGATTTGCTCTTTTAAAAAGGAGGCTGTTGCAATAGCTTGGACAACAGATGATATTGGTTTAAAAAAACGGAGAAAAATGATGGTTTTTAGAAATATCTAGGAGGTATAATGGCAAAATTAGTTGCCGGGCATGGTGGCTCACTCCTGTAATCCCAGCACTTTGGGAGGCTGAGGCAGGTGGATCACCTGAGGTCAGGAGTTTGAGACCAGCCTGACCAACATGGAGAAACCCCGTCTCTACTAAAAATACAAAATTAGCCCGGCGTGATGGTGCATCCCTATAATCCCAGCTACTCGGGAGGCTGAGAATTGCTTGAACCCGGGAAGTGAAGGTTTCAGTGAGCTGAGATTGTGCCATTGCACTCCAGCCTGGGCAACAGAAGCGAAACTCTGTCTCAAAAAAAGAAAGAAAAAAGGCAAAATTAGTAATTGATACGGTATGGATGGTGGAAAAGGAGTAGTCAAAGATGACTCTCAGATTTCTGCCTTGAACCACTGGTTAGCTGGTAGGGTTATTTACTGAGTTGAGGAACACCAAAGGAGACGGTTTGGGAATGAAGATGATGAGTCCAGATTTGGATATGCAGAGTTTGAGATACCAGTGAAATATTCAGGTTAGGTAGGCTATTGGGTATAAGGGTCTGAAGCTACAGATTGAAGAGCTTTAAGTATATCCATTGTAAGAAAGCCATAGGAGCAAATACGTTTACCTCAGGAAAAACTCAAAGCGGGAAGAGAAGTGTACATTCAACAGAACTCTGAAAAACATTGAATGGTCCATAAAGAGGTGTCAAAAATGGGCAAGAATGAGCTACTAGTGAGGTAAAAAGAAAATCAGAAAGATGTGATGTCCGCAATGTCAAGGGAAGAAAGCATTTCAAAGAAGGAATGTTAGGTAAAATGGGAAATAAAAGTCGATAACCTTACTGAGAGCCATTTTTTTGAGGAATGGCAGACAGAAAATCCAGATTGATGAGCTTGAAAAGTAGGTGGAAGGTGAAAAAGTAAAGACGGGGTCTAGAAGCAACACTTTCACAAGCTTGACTGGGAAGAAGAGGGAGGAGAGAGAGCATTAGAGCTGGAGAAGGATGTGGATGAAGGACTAAGGAGGATTTTTCTTTCTTTTTTAAAAAATTTCTCTCTCTTTTGAATGAGAAATACTTGAGTGTGTTTAAGTGCTGAATAGAAAGAATTATTAAAGAGGAAGAGATTGGAAACATGAAAAAGGTGCTACAGCTGCAGAGACCCCTGAAGAAGACCAGGGCTCCAAAGCAAAGTGGAGTTGTCCAGTCTTTTATTGGAGGAGGGCTTCTTCCCTCTCTGTACCAGGAGAGAACAAGGAAAGAGGGGACAGATGCAAGTAAGGGGTGTGAAGTTGAAGTAGTTTCCACTTGACAGCTTTTACTCTTTCAAAAATAGTTGCTCAATAAATATTTATTGACTTGATGAATGAATACAAGCAAATAACATGACTCTGATATCTGCACACTTCCCTCTTTTTCTCCAGAAGCGTTCTATTGTCTAGAGAAGCTTGGGGATGACAGTGAAGGTGAGCAAGATTCAGAGTACTTTTAGGAAGAGGAAGAAGGATGTTTCCAAATCAAACAGTAAGGATGCTAAAATCTTGCTCCAAATGGAAATCAGCCTGGAATAGCCGCTCTGTTGGATAAGATGAAAGCAAAATGGCTGGCTATCCGTTCTATACAGGTCTGTTCTGATCTATGCTTTTTAAAAAATCGTTTTCAATTTCTAGAAGTTTCAAGCCACAGACTTGCACTTTGAGGGGAGAGCATGGAACTCTCACCTATTGAACCCTTACTATTTGCCAATAACTATGGTGAATACCTTTCATTTAATCCTCATATCAACTTCATGAACTTAACATTGTCTCCGTTTTAAGCTTGTGGAAACAGAGCTTCAGAGACGGTAAATGTGACAAGGTCATTCAACCAATAAGTGGTAGAAATAGGATTCAAACCCAGCTCTGCCTTCAGTTGCTCTTAACAATGATGTCATATTTCCATGAAATTTTAATAACTCTCATCACTGCAAATGCTCTTTATGACACAACTCTTGAGTAAATTGTTCCCTGACATACCATGGGCATTATTCTTGTAATATTTTCCACTCTTCAATATTCAACTTTTATATTTTTTAATGTCCTACTTAAATCTTATCTTTGTCCAAAACACTTAAGGACATTTCAAACCATGATGGTTTCTCTGGCTTTTGAAAACTTACAGCAGTTTGCCTGTATTACCCATTTGATATATTTTATCTACATTATAAAATTGAGTTTGGGTTTATTTAACCTTTCTTTTGATTATGAGTTAATGCTACAACTCTACAAGCTTCTTAGGGGATAGGAAGTGCATTTCGTGCCTTTTTGGGGGGATGGGGTGGGCATCTTTTACAGCTTCTTCCTACTGCCTTAATTCATACATAGTATGTAGTCAGTAAATATTTGTTGCTAGATTGCCAGATGGTCAATCTTGGCATTGATATTGGCCGAATGTCTTTGGGAGCTGCCTGCAACTACTTCAGAAAGTTTCTTGTTGGAGTCAATATGAAAAATGGAGGATTTATTATTTCTACTGTGAATTTTTTTTTCTTTTTGGGCGATAAAACTGGAAATCTCAAAAAGTCTCCTGGTTTGTGTGTTGGGCATAGATGGGGGAGATTCTTTTTGAAAGTGAGTGTAGAAAAGCAGACTTTTTATTTTGTGAAGGTTTTTTGAAGCTTACAAGTCCTTATATATATATATATATATTTTTTAAAGTCCAAATTGCTCCAGCTTGAAGTTCCCCTCCTCCTTTCTCCTCCTTCAGGGCCTTTTTCTAAACCTACTTCCCTTAAAATGACTTTTATTGATTTTCACTCAATGAGAGTTATTCTTCAGAATGAGGATGGAGGGGTCAGAGAGAGAAATTTACCCTGTGTTACCTGTGGAATAGGTGTGCATTTGTATCCAGTCTTGCTTTATTTGTTCTGTTTCCTGTATCCAGAAACTCACACACTGGGGATCATTAGGTCCTCTGTGTCTTGGTCGGAGCTTGAGTACAGTATACTAATAGATCAATTTATGTGTTCATTCATTCAGCAAACATTTATTGAGCAGGCATGTCCTAGGCATTGGAGATACTAAGATGAATAAGATGTAGTCACTGCCCTCAGTGACCTCCAGATGTACAAGAAGACACCAGCCTGAAGGCAGCTGGGATCAGGGAACAAGGCAACTGAATATCCTAAGAGAATAAAAAGCCCAGTCTTGTAACATAAATATAAACATCTAATCAAATTAGCCAATTAGAAAAACATTTTTAAGAAAAGGCAATCTTTTACCAATTTGTCCTATGTTTCTTTTGCATTTTTTCTCCCTAATTTCTTTGTCTCCAGTCTTACTCGTCTCCAGTCTACATTTGAAATTACCTCCAATTTCATTTTTCTAAACCCTGATCTGATCATGTCATTCCTGTTTTGAGAATTTTCACTCATTCATTCTTTACTTTTTATCAATCACCTACTGGATGTTTACAGTGAGTGTGAAGTGTTTGAGATGCAGTGGTACGCAAGCAGACCCTACCTTCAAGAAGCTTTAGAATCTAGACCAGGTAGTACTTTCTGAATCTTGTCCTTTTATCTAAATCAGTTCAGTCCAACAGACACCAGTATCTGTTGTGCTAAGTATTATGCAAAACAACTAAGACAGAATTCTGCTTTAAACAGATCAGAGTCTATTAGATGAACCTGAAAACACTCGATAATTCCAGTACAATGTGATAAATGAATAGATGCATGCATAGACTGCTATGATAATCAGATTTGAGGAGAAGAGAGGCTGGTGGGCAGGGTGGTTTCCTGGAAGAGTCCATCCCAAACAAAGTCTTGAAGTATAAATAGGAGTTGGCTAGATGCTGGGAGTGTCCAGTTAGTTCCTTAATGTGACAAACAAGATCTTTCACAGTCCATTAATCTATTTTTCCAGTCTCCCCTTATATCTTCTACACCTTTTTTTTTCAGCTCCCAGCCCAATTTCTGAATGTTTTTCAAATTAGGAACAAATGCCCCTGGATTATTTAGTGTTGTGCTTTGGATTTGAGAAAGCACCAAATAAATGTGGTGCATCTTTCTGGAGCATCAGTTCTATCAAATGATAAGTAATTTAAAACATGGTTTTATATTAAAGCTTAATATATTTGTGGAGTTGAAGGCAAAATTTCCATTCATTTTTCAAGATAAAACAGGATACATAAATTTCAAGCTAGTGGCAAGCCATTTTAGCCTTGCCCTTAGACATCACCACCTGTACCACCTCTTTCTTGAGGAGAAGTTTGAGATGTACTATCGGAATGTGGCAGGAAATTTCATGTGCCTTTGCATATGCTATTTGCTCATCCCTGGAGTGCTCTTCCTATTTTTCTCCCTTGATAAACTCTACTTATCCTTCACAGCCCAACTTAAGTGTCATTCCGTATAACAGTCATTTTTAACGAAGCTTAAATGTCATCCCATATGATAGTTATTTTTTAAGCACCCACTTGTGTCTCTGCCTCCTTTCCTAATAGCTCCAGGCAGACTCAGCACCTCCTTCTTTTGTGTTTCTACCACCCTATACTCAGAATATCCATTATAACACTGCTCTCATTGTACCATATGTATTTGCTTTCCAATCCATCTTTGCTACTGGACTATAAACCTCTCTAGGGCAGGCACTATTATTTATCTTTCTATTGTTAGCGACTGGCACTTGGTAGACACTCAATAAATGTTTGTTGAATTTGTGGACCATTCCTTACTCTGCATCACCTCTGCTCTTACATAAAGTGATATGTCCTTTACTTCTCATCTTCAGGGAATGATATGTTCCACAAAAGTATATTTTCCAGACAACTGAAATTTACTTCTTAAAGTGTCAAAATCTTCTGTTTAAATCATTTTGGTAGGAATTTATTTTTCTGTATTTTCACACGTGTGCTTGCTCTCATAAGTAAAATATACTAAGCGTAATGTGTTCCTTGATGACCTATCCCCAAAAGTATCAGGGTATGTTTGGTTGGAATTCATGACATCCGCTGGGAGCACTGATGGGATAGGGCTTTTTGCCTTCACACCAAATAACCCTATTTTGTTGTAGTTTTTGAGTTATGGTGCTTGCTTCTTATAGTTCGGTCACCATTTCTCATTGTCAGTGTTCTTGCTCTAACAACACTACCCTTTGCTCTTTTTATATATGTTTTAATGGATATTAAAATTACAAAACTAATATATGTTCACTGAAAACAAACAGAAGTCTATGGAGTAAAAAGTCAAAGTCCTCCCTTCATTCCTGTCTAACCCCCCACCCTGTCACGTCCACACTCTCACTCCCTAGCCATAACCATTGTTAACGGTTTAATGTATCCCTACAGGCCTTTTTCTGTCAATGTGTGTGTACATGTATACGGACAAATATCAAATCATATTATAAATACTGTTATATGACTTGCTTTTCTCACTCGACAATATATAATAGGTATCCTTCTATGTCAGTACATCCTAGTCTATATCATTCTTTTTAATGGCTGCCCCCTTTTAATTTGACAATCTTAATCAGCTGTGAATGGGAAAGCCAAATAATCA
The DNA here is from genome assembly GCF_009828535.3 of Hylobates moloch. Taxonomy (NCBI): domain Eukaryota; kingdom Metazoa; phylum Chordata; class Mammalia; order Primates; family Hylobatidae; genus Hylobates; species Hylobates moloch. Next base: position 45,358,564 of record NW_026652283.1, read on the forward strand.
AGCTTATTAGAATTGTACCTAAGAAAGAATAAATCGGCTCTGAATGAAGGCTTGTGTAATTCTCCTAGGAGGGAAATGTGTTAACTTTAGTGCATGGACTTTGTAATGTTTATTTTGGCTATTCTGGGACCCTTTTTGCTTATTTCCTGCTTCATTGTGTTTTGGATAGCTGAGGTTGCTGGACACGTGACCTGTGAATTAGTGAGGTATTACATATTCAATTTTGCATTACATAATTTTGCTATGATTTTATGAGGGATTTGCATTTAATTTATTCGTTTAGATTGCTGTTATAGACAGTGATTAATTCTTCTAGTTTCTAAGTACTTGCATCGTAGTGAGGACCGCTGCATGTGGTAACAGCTAAAAATATTTGGCTTGATGAGGCCGGGCGCGGTGGCTCACGCTTGTAATCCCAGCACTTTGGGAGGCCGAGGCGGGCGGATCATGAGGTCAGGCGATCGAGACCACGGTGAAACCCCGTCTCTACTAAAAATACAAAAAATTAGCCGGGCGCGGTGGCAGGCGCCTGTAGTCCCAGCTACTGGGAGAGGCTGAGGCAGGAGAATGGCGTGAACCCGGGAGGCGGAGCTTGCAGTGAGCCGAGATCGCGCCACTGCACTCCAGCCTGGGTGACAGAGCAAGACTCCGTCTCAAAAAATATATATATATATTTGGCTTGATGATTGAACAGACCTTCTTATCTGTATCATCTATCTGTGAGAGTGTGCACTGGATCTACAGGAACTCTCTAAGTTGATCTGAGGGAGCCTTTTACTACTGATGAACATTAAAGTACTGACAATGTCTTTTGCTATAAACAATAAAATCTTATTTAGGATTTATATAGAATCTTCCTTCTGCCTTCATCCACCATACTAAAATGGCTAAATCCTGTTGATTCTACCTTTTAGATCTCACTGCAATGTGTCCCCTCCTCTCCACTCACTCTGCCCCAGTACCTTGGTTCAGGCCCTACTTTATCCCATCTGAATTACTTGAGATAGACTTTTTAATTGGCCTCCCTGCCTCTTGTCTAACCTCCACCTTGTCCACCCAGCAACTAGTGCTTGTTTTAAAACAGAAATCCTACCCTGTCACACCCCTAAAACCCTCTAGGGGTTTCTCATCATCTATAGGATAATGTCCACTTTCCTTAGCTTAGTATACAAAGCCTTTTGTGATTTGGCCCACTTCTCCTGCCTATCTCTTGCTGCTCAATGTTTCATATTTCAATTTCGAGGGAAATCAGTGGCTTATAATTCCTTTAACACACCACACAAGAGAGTTCTCAATAAATGCTTGTTAAATGAATGAATGAAATACCTTATGTAGCTAGGGTGACCATTCAACCTGCTTGGCCCAGAATGGCCCTCGTTCACATTTGTCATCCCAGTGTAATTATTAAAAGTGTCCCTTTTTTATCATCAAACTTGTCTCAGTTAGATCAATAAATTCTAAGGTCATCCTTATTATAGTGGTTATCAAATTGATTTTTAACTCTTTCTTTGTCTCCTCTACGAGATGGTGAGCTCTTTGAGGACAGGAGTTCATTTTTATATCCTAGTTTATTCATTCAACTAAGAGACTGATGCTGTAAGGTGCTTAGGGTATGATATAGAATGCAACAAACATGATTCTTGACTTCATGAAGTTTACAATCCAGCAGGAAATAATAATTTAGTGGAAAGAATAGAGCCTAACATAATAAATGCTGGTGTATGAGTGAATGATTAAACATGGATTAGAAGTTCCTCAACAGGCCAGGAATGGTGGCTCACCCCTGTAATCCCAGCACTTTGGGAGGCCGAGGCAAGTGGATCACTTGAAGTCAGGAGTTTGAGACGAGCCTGGCCAACATGGTGAAATCGTATTTCTACTAAAAATTATTTGGGCATGGAGGGGCATGCCTATAATCCCAGCTACTTGGGAGACTGAGGTAGGAGAATCGCTTGAACTAGGGAGACGGAGGTTGCAGTAAGCTGAGATCACGCCACTGCACTCCAGCCTGGGCGGGAGAGTGAGATTCCATGTCAAAAAAAGAAATAAATAAAAATAAAGTTCCTCAACAAATAATCCTCATATCATGAATTATAGAAATAGTCATAAATGTAGAACTCTTAAGTGATCAAATTAACAATTTATTTAGAGTTGCCAATTAAAACTTTAAAATACAAACAGCACACATATACGTAAACATACTTAATATTTAGATGCTACCTTAATGTTAAACATAAGTAAAAAGGACAATGAAATAATAGCAAGAAAGAGATTTTGAGTCTCATTCTTTTTAGACAATTTATAATCCTATGTGGTTCTCTGCAAAGTGGATTATCAGTGTGTACTCCATTTCTCCCCACCCTCCCTTTTTTTTTTTTCAGATGAGAAATCTGAGGTTTTAGACACTTAACCACAAAACAAAGGAATGATTTTTTTTTTTTGTCACCCAGGCTGGAGTGCAATGGCGTGATCTCGGCTCACTGCAACTTCCGCCTCCTGGGTTCAAGCGATACTCCTGCCTTGGCCTCCTGAGTAGCTGGGATTACAGGCGCATGCCACCACGCCCGGCTACTTTACTTTTTGTATTTTTAGTAGAGACAGGGTTTCACCTGTTTGTCAGTCTGGCCTCAAACTCCTGACCTCTTGTTCTGCCCTCCTCAGCCTCCCAAAGTGTTGGCATTACAGGCGTGAGCCACCGCGCCCGGCCAGGAATGACTTCTTAAACCAGGATTTGATTTTGGTTGAACTTTGCTTTCAGAACTAGAACTACCTGCTATCCAAGACTTGTTAAACACGTTTTCATGGGCAAATTACAAAACCCTTTCAACCCCAGTTTCCTCTTCTATGAAGTAGTGGTAATATTACCTCTAGAATTAATCCTAGGAGTAAATGAAATTATGTAAAGGCATTTAGTCCCATAACTGGGCTCCTAGAAAGCACTCAGGAATGTTAGTTCTCTGTCCATTTCCCCTGTTTATCTTTCTGTGTTTGATGAATTATAGGATGATATGAAATGATCTGAAAAGAATGAACTGTAATATAAACATCAATAAAACACCAATAAAAAACTTTATTCTCACATCTGGATGCTAAACTAGGCCTTCACCTCCTCCAAAAGTTACAGTTTTATTAATATTCATTTAGTATTTATTATTATAGTCAAAGACCCAGAGAAGCATTCCAGGAACAAAGCAGCAGGTAAGATTTTTCTGGAAAAAGGCAGATATTTTGAGGAACCCAGGATTTGGGGGTCATTTAAGCAGCAGTGGATGTCAGTCTTCAAGCTTTGCCCATTTACTCTTGGTCCCTTTTGGTTCAGGAAAGGAAGAAGAACAAGCACCAAAACATTCACTGAGACCTTTGCGGGTGGGGGAGGAGGGATGTAAACAAAAGCCAACGCTCTCTTTAGTTCACAATGGCTCGCGACCCCAAGACTTCCAAGCTCCTTGGTGAGGGCCAGCAGGTCTGTTCTCCAGGAGTGCCCTGGGTCTGGACTTCATTTCCCAGAGTCCCTTAGTGCCCTAATGTATTCAGTGCTCAGAGTGCCTGTATGTGTGTGAGTGTGAGAGAATGTGTGCGTGCGTGTGTGTGCGCGCGTGTGTGTGTCTCCGAGTCCCTGGGAGAGTGGAGGCTCATTCACTGATTAGAGCCAGCGCTGAGAGGCAGCACTGCTCCTTCTCTCACGCCAACCGAGTCTCTTGATCTGTACATGCAATCCCAGGCAGCTCGCGAACACAAACCCGGGGCCAGCCGCCTACTGCTGCTGCTGCCGCTGCCGCCGCCGCCGCCGCCGCTGCCTCCGCCGGCTCTGCGAACCCGGGACTTTTCATGCACCACACTCTCCGCCTGCCTCCCTCCGTGTCCTGAAAAGTGCGACCGTTCTCCCAAGGAATTTCCACGGCAAGTATGGAGATCAGAAAGGGGTGTGGACGTGTGTGCGTACCCAAGAGGGGTGGGTGCGAGGGCGGCCGGCTTGTTCAGGAACCTGGCTAACTTTCCGGGTCCGTTTCCTAGGGATTCGGGCGGTTCCCTCCGGACGGGGGCAGGGACTGGGACTCGGACTGGCGCGTCTTGGATCGTCGCGACGGAGCCTCTCGGCATCGGCGCCCTGCGCGCTCCGTGCGCTGCCTCGCTCAAACTTTCCGTCTTGAGTTTTCCTTAATGTGTTTTATTTGGGGAGGGGGGGAGGTGCAAGGGGGAGGGACCAGACGCGGGAATTGGACAAGTAGGGAGGGTGAGGGCACTGCAAGGGAAGGGAGCAGGACTTCTTTTCTCCGTCTTTTAATAAGCCCCATTCCCACTTTGTCTGGGTCGATCGCGAGAATGCCTTCTCGCCGGGCTCCCTGGTGCACCCCCCCCCGGTGATTTCCGGGCTCCCCTGTGTACCCCGCGTTGATTTCCGGCGAGGCCAGGGCTGGGTGGTACTCAGTGGGGAGCCCGAGGCGGCGGGCGGATGGAGTAGGGGCGATCCGAATGAGAAACGACCCCGACAGCCTCCACCCCACACACAGCCGGCTCCGCGGGATACCCGGGGAGTGGCTGTTTAGCCCTGGACCCCGGGTGCTCGGCTGACTTTTTCCTAGCGGGGGCGCGTGTGAAGGGTGTGGAGGCAGGGAGGTGGGGTAGGATGGAGGGATATTCTGCGGGCAGGAAGGAGGCAGGTGCTAGCATAGAGGCGGACCGTTCTAAACGCCACTGGTAAACTCCCCACTCCGCTGGGCTGGACCGGCCTGGCCGTAGAGTAGCCCGACACGTGGGATCTCCCGCGATTTTCGGGGTCGGGACCCCCTCTCCCAGCGGTTCTACTGAGCAAGGCGGGAGGACGATCGTGGAGACGAGGGCGCATTACTCTGTTTGTAGTTTTATTTTTATCTTAGACCTGCCTTAAACTGAGTAACAATTTCTCTTCTGACTTGAGAACAAAACTTTTCACTGAGCACGCCGGTCGCTGCGGTCCTGTGGCCACTGCCGCCGCGCTTGTCAGCCCGGGCCAAGCGACCTTCTCTGCCCGGAACCCAGCCCCGCCACCGCACTCCGGAGCCTCCGGCCTCCCCCACCCCACCCCCGCCCCCCAACCCGGGGCTTTTCAGGGCTCGGCCTGGGCGTTTCGCCTTTGTGCTTTGTAAGAGAAAGCCTTTTCTTCCAGGGCACAACAAACTTGGGCGGAGAGCTTCCGTGTGGCCCCCCGGGCGAGGCCGCCCACGGTGGTGAGGCCATCCGAGGGGATGCCCGGTTCATCCCCCAATCCAGGAGCCTCTCCGAGAGCTCGCGGCCCAGGTCGACCCCAGCTGGCAAGGGCGCGCAGGAGTCCCGAAGTAGCGGGGACTAGGGCAGCCAGGAGGCAGGGGAAAAGCTTTCGCTTCCCGTTAAGCACACCCTGCATTCTTGGGTCGTGGATGCAGCTCCAGCGGAGGCCCGTGTTCCGGCCCTGAGCCAGGCGCGCGTCTCACTGGGTGGGTGCATGGGGCCCGGGCCATAGGTGTGGGGCACAGCCCTGCCTGGCCGGCCCGGGTCGTCTGGGGTCTGCGCCGGCCCACTGCCCCGGGAGCCGCCGAGGGGGACAGCACGGCGCTCGCTGCCCACGACGCCCAGCAGGCACGTCTTGCCTCTCGCCTCCGCTCCGGACTCGGCTTGAGGGGCAAAGGGGAGAGAAAGGAAAAATAAAGAGAAAAAAGAGCGGCAGTGAGGAAGCAGCGAGGGGACTGGGGGGAGCAGAGTGGGCAGGGGGGCTTTGCCTTGCCTGGCCTCCTCCTCTTTCCGTCTCGCGGCCTCTTCCTGCAAAGGGGAATGAGCAGAGGGGGGAAAGGCAGAAAGAGCGTCGAGGAAAAGCGGTTCTGGCGTCTTCCGTGCCGATCCCTCCTGGCCCGCAGAGACCCGGCAAAAGTGGCGTGAGTTCGCTTGCTGCGCTTCGAGGCGAGGTTGGGGAAGGCCGAGGACGGGGCGGCGCCGCGTCGCGCCGCTGGTGGCCGACAGGGCTGGGGCCAGGCGCGGAGCGAGCGGGGACACACACCTGTTCTGCGAGTGTGCGGCGGCCGGACGGCCGCGGTGCGGGCCGCGGAACCCTCCCTCCCGCACCGCGCATCCGCAGTCGAGGAGCTGGAAGGGCCCGGCAGCCCCTCGCCGGTCCGCATTTGCAGGAGAAGCGGGAGTGGAGGAGCCCGCGGCTGCCAGCTGAAGCGGTGGCGCGCGCGGCGGCGAGACCCGGGTGACCCCCGGGGCGGGGCTGGAGGTCCTTGGACTTTGGTCGAAGGCTGGCAGCTCTGAGCCCCTGTCCCGCGGGCCCCGCGCCGCTGCGGACCAGGGGCCCTTGCACGTGTCGGTTCTTCCCGGACTGGCGCCTTGGTTGCCCAAAGTTAGGCGCAGATTGTTTCGTGCGGAGGTCGTTGGGACCTAGCGTATTCTATATACAAAGGCAACCGAGAGCCGGAGGTAGAGGTCAGGCCAAAGAGTAGTGGGCTCGGCTCCGCGTTGGGCCCAGGTTTAAGTAGGTTTCGCCTTCACCTCTTCTTCCCCCGTTTTCCCTAAAAGAGTTGATTTTTTTTCCCAGTCGAGACTTTTCCGAGCTGAATAATGCACCCGCTCGCTGAGCCGGTATCCCAGCGACCCCGCACTCTCGGACTGGACCGGGCTGTCTCGGATTCGCACCCTTTGGCCAAGCTGGGCCTGAACCCGGGTCCAAATCTGGGACCGATACCCGGCCATGCCTGAAACACAGGCGTCGGCCCTAGCCCGGGAACTGTGTTAGCCTTATGTTCCCTGAGCCCTCGCATATGGTGGTAAAATTTCTGTTAGAGCGGTGTTTCCAAATACCCCCTGGGCATTTGGTGTGCGGGAATTCTCTTCAAGCGAAGTCTGTGAACTTAAAAAAAAAAAAAATTCTTTCCTGCGTTCTTAACAACCCCCGACTACTCTGCCTCATTTCCCATTGTTCTTTGCTTTTTAAGTTCCCTGTTAATTTTTTAAAAGTTTATTTACGCAAAGGAAAAATATCGTTTAATTTGTTCTATTATTTTAATTCTTGGCTTTTGGAAACGGTTCAGAGACCACAAAGATGTCACCTGTTGTAATAAGCAGAGGAGTGTTGTGTGTGCATTTTAATTGCCAGCAGAGCCGTAGTTTGGTGGGCGCCCTGAGCTCGGCTCCGGGAAAGAGCCCTTTGCAGCTTTCTTTGTGGCAGTCATTTGCAAATGGGTTTGGCTCTCAGCTACGGCGGAGGCAGAGGCGGCAGCAGCACCGCTTCCTTCTACGCCGATCCCGGGCGCGGGTCAGGAAGCCCGCGGACCCTGGACCGGGATGGGCAGAGGATGGGATGGGAGATTACCTACTCTCTGAGACTTTATCTTGGGCTTTCGGTTTTTCTATGCGAAAGTGGCTAGTTCGCTCCGCAGAGTGCGGAGCGCTGCGCATCAGCCCAGCCTCAGACATTTTCACGTTCCAAACGCGGGCGTCTTCGTTTCATTTGTCCTGGTTCTGGCGTGTTTAACCACGCAATTAGTAACCTCACTAATTATTCAGATAGCTGGCGTTTTGCAATCACTTTAAACCAGGGTCGGGAGTGTGATTTAAGAAACAAACAAACTCCCACAGATACGGAACTGAACCAAACCCATCACGTCAAGGATTTGAAATTTTTTTAACTCAGTATTTGTTGGTCCCTCCGTCCAACCTCACTGCCTGCCAGACAATTTATTTAGCTTTGTGGATTGATCCCTCCTCCTTGTTTAGTTAATTCAACAAAGACTTTTTGCAATCTGTTTGGAGTTTGTCTGATGCCGTGGAAAAGTAGCTGATGATTTATTTGGTTGCTTTTCGATTTCTGTCTTCAGCCCTTCTTTCTCCTCCTTTCAGCGGGGATGTCAGCTGTTATTACTTCCTATTGATCCCTTTGCAAAGTGAGAAGTGAACTAAAATTAATGTCAATTCCACTGCTCGGATCAATAGCTGGAGTTATTTTAATCTGGATTTGCACGAAGTGCTAAATTAAAAAAAATCAGCATAGAGGCAGAAAAGTAACAGTTACTTACTTTCCCTTTGCCAGGTTCTTCACAGTCACCCAAATGCTCCAACAAGCTGATTATCTTACAATCCATATTTTTTTAATTAAGAGGGTCAGTTGGTTTTCTTATTTTGGGTTCTGTGTTTAAACCCATGACATTTTGACATTGGGAGTGTATTAACTATGGATTTTCATAATGACTGTGGTCAGCTGAAGCATCTATACAAGTTGTTAGTGTGAGGAGAGGGTAAGAAAGAAAAGGGAAAGAAGAAAAGCACTCCCCCCTCCCCCATGGAGACCAACGCCCACGCAATGAAGTAAAAGAGATGTGGCCTGGAAAAATATTGTTGATTTATTTTCAGGGTAATGAAGTTTTCAAATGAATAACCAGGGTTGAGTGATTCACCGGGTTCTGTTGGAGTGTCCGGTGCTGTCACCAGATTCCTAATTTATGAAACTCATTTAAGATAATGAGGTGATCTAGGAAGTAAAAATAGCAAGTGAATCCTGGGGGGGGCTCGTATTTTGAGGGGCAAATATTCCTCCTTTCACACTCAGTGTGTTATGTTTGTCCTTTTCTCCAGTTTGCCTCATATAATATTGCTTGTTGATAGACAAGTAGTTATTTCTGTTGTGAAGAGCTGCTTAGAACCCTTGGAACGGCCCTAGACCCACTTTCAGAGCGTCCATGTTGTATGACCATTAATCTGACTAGAAAACAGCCAAGAATAGGATTCCCAGACTTGTCAGCCTAACTGGCTGTCCTTGGCAGATCATTCCCTGCACTGCTATAACTTGACAGGAAAGTTATTTAAAATTTGGAAGAGAGAAAAATCCGTTAATGTGAGATACATAATCTGGTAATTTAGCAATGATGTCTATAAGGAAAGATGCCAAATGAGGAAGCAGTCTGATGGTGTCCACTCATCTTCCCAATTAATAACAGTCATTGGCACGTCTGCTACAGGATGGGAGAAGGAAATACTCTTTGCACTGCATTAAGCCAGGAGGATTCATCTACCGTTTAACTGATGTTTCTCTGTTTGAGGGAATACCAAAGATACTCCAGGTGGGCTTTTTAAAAGGGACGAGGTAGATTTTATTTCTGATATGACTCTCAATTTAAAGGCATAATTTGTAGCAGACGGTGATTTTTGGTTATGCTTTGAGTTTCATTAAGTTTCTATTTCGTGTATATTTTTGACACTAATAAGTCCTGGTATTCACCTTATGTTGTCCTGGCTTTTGATATACAGCCCTTCTCCCAGCCCCCACTCAAAATACACTTTGGAATGGGACCAGTGACTATGAAAATGTACAACCTAAATTTACAAGGGAAACTGAAAGAAGTCTCTCCGAACTTCAATTTGTTCCGGGGGCCTTTATTGGACAGCAGCTCTGACTGGGCCAATAAGCAGAGCAAAATAAGTCAGGAATTTTGTTAACATTTTGTTCCAAATGTTAATGGCAAATCCAAGGCAGTTTACAAATCTACTTAAGAGTGAGTGCATTAGTAACTAAAATTACCGATCTGTTCTTTGCTGCCCTTAGAAGACAGATGCTTCTAGAGAGCGTATGCCAAAGGCACCCATTATGGTTTTAAATATTGTCAGAGACGCCAGGCATTTTATTGATGAAGGTTTTGTTCCTTCTCAGAAAAGAGAAATAGAAAGCCCATGTGATTAGAGAGGGGTGTGCATCAAAATAAATGTTAATGTTGTTTGTTCACATAGCACTTTTTTCTGGAAACAGTCTTAGATGATACATGAAGATGTGTGTGTATATATGTGTATCTTTTATCCATGTGTATACTTTGTACTAACTAATATGTACGAGTGTTCCTGGTCTAGATGAACTTGAATTAGGGATATTTCAGTATCAGAGTGTTGTTAGGGGAGATGAAGAGAGGATGCATATGTGGGGAATCGTATAGGTAGAATGTGGTCTCTGAACATCAGGCCTGCCATGAGTGGTGGATGCAGGTGGAAGCACTTTAAAACATAGACCCCCCCCACTTAATCTACTGGGTGGCTTGGCCTTCCAAAGCTCATTTGTTCAGGGAATATCGTATTTGGAGGTTTTATGATATTTTTTTCTTTGCTGGGCTCAGGCGCATTTCACCCGGAACGTGTAGGGACCAAAGTCAGCTACGCGTACATCACAGTAAGTTGTCTATTGATTTTCCTGGATGAAAATGGTCTGATGCTGCTGCCCACTGGCTCCTAAAGCCTGTGGTGTCTCTTGCCCGAGCATCTGTAAGCCAGAAGGATGGTGTTTCGATCACTTGGGGTTTCCCTTTTTTTCCTCCCCCTGACTTTCCTCCCCCTTCTTTTTTTCTCTTTGCTGTTTCTACAGGTCTTAGGAGGGAATGATTCCCCAGTAATATTCCCTGCCCTGACCCAAGGTGCCGCTTGGCCTCCCTCCCAGGGAAGACTGCTTCTTGTGTAACGCCGGCCACAGAAAGAGACTCCGATGGACTTACACCGGGCAGCCTTCAAGATGGAGAACTCATCCTACCTTCCCAACCCTCTGGCATCCCCAGCACTGATGGTCCTGGCATCCACGGCTGAGGCCAGCCGTGATGCTTCCATCCCTTGTCAGCAGCCCCGACCCTTTGGTGTACCTGTCTCAGTTGACAAGGACGTGCATATTCCTTTCACCAACGGTTCCTATACCTTTGCCTCTATGTACCATCGGCAAGGTGGGGTGCCAGGCACTTTTGCCAATCGTGATTTCCCCCCTTCTCTACTACACCTCCACCCTCAATTTGCTCCCCCAAATCTAGATTGCACCCCAATCAGTATGCTGAATCATAGTGGTGTGGGGGCTTTCCGGCCCTTTGCCTCCACCGAGGACCGGGAGAGCTATCAGTCAGCCTTTACGCCGGCCAAGCGTCTTAAGAACTGCCATGACACAGAGTCTCCCCACTTGCGCTTCTCAGATGCAGATGGCAAGGAATATGACTTTGGGACACAGCTGCCATCTAGCTCCCCTGGTTCACTAAAGGTTGATGACACTGGGAAGAAGATTTTTGCTGTCTCTGGCCTCATTTCTGATCGGGAAGCCTCATCTAGCCCAGAGGATCGGAATGACAGATGTAAGTACGTTGGTTCGAGCCCTCCCTTACCCCCAGTAAGCCCTGCCTCACCGTGATGTTCAACAGGTCGGTGGCATTTTACATGCTCCTAGTAATGGGAAGGGCCAACTAAGTCCCTTTCACTAGCTGTGGAGTGCTAAGCTTTGCTTGTCTCTTATCAGTGAGCACTGATAGTTCTTGAAATGTTTTTCTGAAAGTAGCCAGAGGCAAGCTGGCCCCAGCACAGCCTTTCTCTTGGGCCCTAGTGGGCTTATTCTCTGAGGACTCGAGTGAAGAGGGGTGCCACCGATGACTGGAGTGAATGTCATTTCATTAAGAAGTGTCGGCTCCTTGGGAATTTGGGGGGCCTAAAGAAACATGTCCACTCCTCCTCTCTTTGCTGTCCTCATTATGTTTGTCTGATCTGCGTTATTTTTTAGCTTTTCCATTGTATCACAACCAGCAGACTCCACGTGATTCTATTTTCACAACTCTCAGCCCTTGTCCATATCAGGCTATTTTTCAGAGAAGGACAAAGGTGTCGTCAATCACCATAAAGCATTTCAAACAGCTGTGTTTTCCTTGCGATCGCAAGGCTAGAAAGCCGACTTCTCTTGGGATTTCACAGGTTTCCTGGATGCTTATCCTGAGGCTCACTTTTAGGACTAGACATGGTTGACCTGTGTGACTGCTCCATATTTGATGTTCACAACTATTATTAATTTCTGCTTATGAAACAGCTTTTTCTCATGTTCTCCAAGTGCCTTGTTGGGCTCTGGCTACACTTACTCATAGCTGGAACTAAACCTTTATTTGGAACTTGTAGACTAGGAGTGCTGAACCCTGCAATCTTTTGCTCTAATATAATCAGAAAATAATTGTGTTTTGAAGCTTTTGGGCTGTGGGTAGACAGAGCAGTTTTCTTCAAGCCTGGTGAGAATTTATGAACTGAGGGTGTTTTTTCCACGCAACCCTTTGTTCTCAGATTTGCTTTATTTTATTTTCTTAAGAAAACTACATCTGAGGTTTGTCTTCCCCTTTTCTCTATTTTTTCGTGCTCCCGTCCTCTCTATAACCACCAACACGAATACCATTTTTTTCCCTCCTCTTTATGATGCCGAGGAGAGTAATAGAGACATTGCAGCTCTCTCCCCTGTCGCCACTGCTTCCTCAGGCTGTCTCCTTGAATTAGGCACTGTGTTAACTTTCCTGCGCTAAAAGGCATCTGCCTAAACCCAGCGTACCTTTTCAATAAAAGTCATCATAAAATCAACCTGCCTTGTAAATCCATCGCTCTTTGGTTTTGAAATATGTGGCAAGTGTGTCTTTTATGTCAGCGTCTGTAAGCCGGAGACCTCCCCACTTAAGGGAGAAGGCTGCTGGCTGACAGCACTACTGCTAGTGTTGCCCTCTCACTTTGGCTTTGGTTCTCTTTCACCTTTTCACTTTCTGTTGACTTGTGTGTCTTGTGATCCTGCTTCTTGGATATAGCTGCTGAACAGGTATCGGCACTGTGTTGGTTCATTTGATTTGATTTTATTTTAGTTTTCATTTGTCCAGTGATGTGCAAGTGATCAAGGCTAGTTGTAATGTGACCTCCAGCCAAAACTGCCTTGTGTTAGGGTGTGACAGATTCCGCCTCTTTTTTTCTCCAAATACAAGTTGAAAATGAAATCCTCTCATAACTAATATGCCACCAAGTAACATCTGGAGATTGAGATCTCTTTCTTCTTACCTAACAGATCCAGCTTGTCTCCATCTTTCTATCTTTTTAGCCCAAACCTGTATCCGACTCCAGAGCAGGAGGAAGCTTGTTAGTCAAGTCAGAACTCATAGACGTGGATATCCATTCCCCTCTGAGTGTCAAAGCCATAACTCTTCTGTTTGCCTGGTTTGCATTGTGTGGTGGTGGCATCCCCCATGGAGATGGATCCCTCACACAGGAATACGCCTGGGTGGAGAAAAATTAAATGAGTCTGTCTCCCAAAGTGAAATGGAATTCTGACCTTGAAATTAATGAGATTCTGATCAGAAGGGTGGGGAAACTTCTTTATTTCCAATGCAGTGTTACATAAATTGGAGTCCTTTCCTCTTTTATTCATTTAAAATATTCTTCCCTTACAGAGTACCTTGTGTTCTCCTTTTTTTTCTTGTACACAAGCATAAAACCTATAGGAGTGTCTGTGAGGGGAGGGTGTTTGTACACCCACGTTATTATCCAGAGTTGCATTTGTGACTAATCTTTAATAAGAAACAAAGGTGCAAAGTGAAAAGGAGGCTGTGCTACCCTGTGGTCACCCTGGATTTGTGCTCTTTCCTCCCTTCCTTACCTTAGGTGGTTAGCACATCCCTCACTGGGTCATACTAGATGGCATTTGTGCTTTTGATTGTGAATTTTTGGAAGGCAGGAGAATTATTTTTCTGTAAGGAAGGGTTGAAGAGGCACTAAGACAAAGTCTGCAGCAGCTTTCTTGGCTCCTGTCATATGCCGACGTGTGTCGGAATATTTATGGTCTGTTTTATGTAAATACATATTTAAGGGCCGTTAGAAGGCCTGATTATTCCCACTAGATGCCTTTCAGGTCCTCCCTACAGAACCGTTTTGAAATAAGTAATATTTCTCAGATAATCAAGTGACAGTATACAAGACTGCTTCCAAAGGGAAAGAAAGCTTCAGGGGCAGATGGGGGCAGTGACGGCGGATGGGGATATGAAAGGACAGAGGATAGAAAGTGTTCAGACGAGCAGAGTGATAGGATACAGTGCTTTCGCCAGATTGCCCAAATTAACCATATATGGTTGATATATGTACACACACACACGTGTATATATGTATATATATTTATTCTTAAAATTTAGAGTTAATTGCTGATATGGTCGACTCATTTTTCAGTTCTCTTCGTATAAATATCTTTTCATAAAATATTTTTTAAATGTTTTAATTAAATGCAGCAGTCAAACTCCAAAGTAAGCATTTAGCTTTAGAGTTTTGTTGGTGGGTGGGGGTGGGAGGTGAGAATGGGGGTGTGTGTCCTTTACTTAGAGCAGAAGTTTTTATGACTGAGTTTTAGGTCATTAAGAAATCAGTTGTATAATGGAAACACTGACAGTTTTTACTGTTGCAGCCACCCCCTGCTCACACACTACATCAATATGCAGATACGTCCACTTGTGAGCCCACTGGAAAGAGAGGCCTGCAGACATGGTGTAATGCACACATGTTCTTTCCTTAAATCTGGGTACTGGTAGGCAGGATTTCTTTTGTGATTAAACATGAATTTTTATAGACAGAAATATAGTGATTTGGGTCAAGCATCATCTTTCCTGATAGATGATTCTGGTTTGCTTGCCTGTCCATCCACCTGGCTTCACAGGTGATTCCTGAGGGAGGTGTTGTGCTCTATGGAAAAACAAGCAGCCTTTACTCTACAGGACTGACTTACTTGCCCTGGAAAATGGGAGAAGTGTTTTGTGAGAAGCCATTCATGGAGGATGCATAATTCCCCAGGAAGGGGACTGAGGTAACTCCTGTTTATTGTCACTCCCTGAATCAGTCCCCAAGGCTCATTGTCCAGGGAAATAATGCTAAAATTTATGGACCAATTACAAATAGTTCACGTGTGCCTTACATATGAAATGTCTACAGCGATGTTTCCCAGGGCCTTTAAAATAAACATTTCCTCATTGAGGAAACTTTACAACAAAAGGGAAGATAAGTATTGTCTGCTGTCTTGTGTTAGAATCTGTACATTTATTACCCCCTTAGCACTCTGGCTCCTGTCATGTGCATTTCCTGATGGTCCTCTTCAGGCTGCCCCTGTGCCCAGATTCCTGCCTGTGTGACACAGTCTTTGGCCAGGCTGCCAGCCTATCCACTCAGCCCAAATTGGAGTTGACGAAGTATACATGTGCACCACAGGGCCGAGAGGGCCCAGAACTGCCCGCGTGGAGTGGCGACTGGCCCTGTCTTCTGGCTTACCCCAGGGATGGACTCTGGGCACTGACCATAAGTGGCTTGGCTTTGCCCTCTTTCCTTGACCTTCACTGTGGTCGGGTAGAGTCACAGGTAGGCAGGAAACCTGATGGCTCACAGCAGCTCCTGGATGTTCTGCTTTGCTCTCATCTTTGATGTACTTGAACAGCCATTCTTGGGTCCCAAAAGCCCTGAGTAGGAGATGGTATTTTGTACTCTGTGTCTTTTATAAAGGCATGTATCATTGAAGACCCTGTGTTCTAACAATCAAATCAGCTGAGCCCACCTAGGCCAAAGGCAGCCTGGAATGGGGAGGGCTGGGGTGAGGGGGGATACTTTCCAAGGGCTCTGGGACTGGGGTGGGCAGGTACTCTACACTGGGCTTTTAGGAGAGTTGCTCTTGCTAGGGAGAATGTTTGGGGCATGCCAGGTGGCCAGGCTGCACCTCTGGGTTGCAGCTGGGACAGATGACCACTGGGAAAGGGTCAGCAAATCGCCAGAAGAGCTGGGTCAGATGCTTCCCTCTGTCCTGACTGCCCAGACCTAGCCTGACTCTCCCTCAGCTGCTCCCGGGTTCTCCCCTACTCCCCGGGGGCAAGAACTCCTGTGATGTGTGTGGTTGTTTCTGGTTGTTCACTCCCAACACAGTCATGGAGACTCTTTTTCATGCTGCTGGGTTTAATTGTCTTGTTGGGATAAAGAAATGTTTGCACAGCTAAAGTGGGGCCGGGCTGGACGGGAGCAGTCCCTGATGGCTGCAGAGCCATCTGGCCTGGCTTGGCTTGGCTCGGCGCGCAGCTCGCCCGGCGGCTGGGCTCGCTCTAGTTGTGCTCCCGCTCTTCCCCTGCCCTCGCTCCACGCCGCGCCGCTCTGTGCGGCGGCTGCCTCCTCTTACGGCCGGAATGCCTAATCACCATGATGAGAAAACGGACACCGCAGCCGTCCTCCCTCCTCGCCCCGCGCCCTCCCTCCCATCAATTGTCATGCAGAAGTGATCCGGGCTGCAGTTTCCTCGCGGCCGCCCGCCAGCCCCTCGCCGCTCCCGGCAGAAGGGTGGCTGGTAATTGATCGTCTGGGGGAGGGGTCGCGGAGAGGCGCGAGAACTGGCCCCGGGGAGGCCAGGCCACCGAGTGGGCCCAGTTCGCTCACTTGCAAGGGACGCCCCCAGCCTCCGCCACCGAGGCGGCTTGCAAGTGATTTCAGAAATGTTGGTGATCTCGCCGTCGCTCTGCAGCACTTGGAGGCCGCGGGAGGACTCTGCGCGCCGCCTCGAGGGCCGGGAGCGCCCAGCCCGCGGCCACACACACGAGGGCCCGGCGCGCCCCCCGCCCTGCCCCGCCTCGCCCTCCACGTCCCTGCGCCCCCAAGTCGCACTAAGAACCCCGTCCCCGATTGGTGTCCTCTACGCCGTCTGAGCAGAAGAGAGTGGGGACCGGGGTGAGGGATAAGGGCGGGCGCCCACGCGACGTCACGGTGCATGGGAGCGCGCGGGAGGCGCTAGTGGGTGCACGGGGCGGGAGGGGGACACAGCGCGGGTGTGGGGATGGCCACTGTGCAGGGAGGGTTCTGCCTGGGGGAGGAGGGATGGGAGGAGGGTGGGGGAGCAGGGCGCGTGGAGGAGGGAGGTTGGACGTGTGTACAGCGCCTGGGGACCTCGCTGGCCCCTTGGTGCCCCCAGGGCTCTGAGGCTTCTCCTTTCGGCTTGAAATGTTTTTCCTTTCCTGCTTTTCAAATCTGTAAAAATGTTCCGGGGAATGTTTCCCAAGTCCAGGGCTCCGTCCTTCGGCGGGATTGCTGGCATTCGGGCAAAGCGAGTCGCGGTGGCCTCTGAGGCTCGCAGCCAGCACAGCGGGGCTCGTTAAAGTCCGGGCAATTTCTGGAACTCTTCCCACGGGAAGTTTTCCGGGGCTGCCTTCCGGTCAGCGGCCCCAGGTTGATTATTTGGTGGCCCCTTTTTGTTTGAAAACAAAAAAAAAAACACACATTGTATCCAAATAACAAAAGTTGCTGTCCCTCCCCACCCCCTTTCCTCATTAGGCAGGGAAGAGGAAACTGAAAAATAGAATTATATTTTTATATTGGTTTTCTTATTTTTAACCCTTATTAACTACATCCATCTGGTTAATAAATATTGGCACACATTGAAATGTGTTCTTTGTAAATAATTGAGATTTGGAGTGACAACATATTTAATGGAGTTATATTTTTATAATAGTTTTTCTTATTTTTAACTCATTAACCACATCCATGTGGTTAATAAATATCAAAGCACACGTTGGGACGTGCTCTTTATAAATACTTGAGATTTGGAGTGATGGTACATTTCATTGTAAAATCCACAGGATTTTTAAACACCAAAATAGCAATATTGTTTGGACTTGCATATTTGCTCGTGAGAGTTTAACAGCATTTCCCAGCGCCATTTTATCCCGTCTTAAAGAGAGATGAACTGCAGACTTAAGGGTAATTTATTGCTATATATCAGCTAAAATGCCTTTAAAAATTTTTTTAAGTATCATTTAAATTGTGGCATGTATGGTTGAACAGAATGTGTTGTTATCCTTTGTAACTTCACATGTGTGCTACAGGGTAGGAATTTGTAAGTATCTCTTTCTTTGCAGCAAGAAGGAGAATTTTCTGCGAAATAACTTTCTTACACCTTTTCCAGGAAAAGATCCTGGATAGGGACTATATATTGAGCCTAGAGAAATGATAGGCTGTGGTATGAATCAGAACACCTGGTAGATGCTAAGTAAACAGAAGGAATTTATCATCTTCCAGCATTACCCAATGGATTGGACTTTTCTGTTATCTTAATCACACTACTTTAGTTTTAGTGTTTAAAAAATTATTATTTTTTGTCTGGTACCAATCATATAAAAGGGTTTAGTGTTCATTGCATATTGAATACCTTAATGGTGGCAATTATAATCTAGTTTTTACTTTAAGTTTTCATCATCAGCATTGCACAGAACAGTATCTGTAAGACTATGTATGCTATCCCAAAGGCATAGAGGTTTGAGGAAAGAAAGGAAGAACTTATTTATGCCTTGAGGTTTCATGATGATGAAGGTAGGGAGGGAGTTTTCCAAGAATTTGTGAAATCACGTTTCTCAAATATAGACTTACTTTATTACTTGGGGTACTATTAATACAAAATCGTTTATAACTTAACAAAAATTTAAATCTACTTTTTTCTCCTAACCCTTAGAAACCTAAGATTGGAGCCTCTCCCCTTTCTAAATGTTTTCCCACAGCATTACATCCCCTATCATGGAGTCCACACATACGGATCTGCTTTCAGTGTGTATTTTAGAAAAAAGTTTCTACCTAGATCCTGGCCGAAGTTGAAAACAGTCAAGTGATGTGGAGGTTTTGTAGACACATGTAAACATCTGGCAATTCAGATATGTGGCTGTCAGTTTTCTCTGTGGAATGCGTTCTGGTTGAAGATGACCTAGACGAAATGAAAGTTGTGTTTTTGCTGGGGAGACATGGTGCTGTGTTCAGTACATTCTGTTAATGGATCTGAAGCTTTAGGAAAATCTGGAGCTATGTGAGTGAAGAAGGAACCTTTTGGTACAGTCTTATGAGAAATCAAGCCCAGTAAGTTTGAGTGTGACTTACCAGGCAAGAGTTGTCTTTTTCCACTGAAATTCAGGCTAGACTTATGGCTTTACGTCCATCTTAGTGCAGCAGAGACAGAAAGCTGTAGGGAGGAGGCAAGGGCCAGCCCTGGAGAGACCTTCGCTTTATTTTCAGGTATATGATTCCCATTTAGGTGCCAGCTAATCCTATATTGCTCTCATTTGACCTTGCTTCTGGGGGTTTGATTTAAAGCAAGTCAGAGTGGCCTAGCCTAATAAATACCTGTTAGAGGAATAAAAGCTATATTTGCCCCCTTTGAGCCTCAACTTGAAGGTGTTTCAGATCAAAGGTGGGGAGGCAATATAACATAGTCATTATGAGTTTGGCCTCTGGAGTTAAGTCCTGACCTGTTACCTTACTTGCTTTCTGATACTGGGAAGGTTACCTAATCTCTCTGGGCCTCAGTATTCTTGCCTGCAAAATGGGAATTATACAGACTTAAAGGGTTGTTGGGAAGGACTGAATGAGATTAAATGCACAGATAATGCTTAGAACAGTTTCTCACACATACTAAGTGTTCAATACTTAGTTACTGTTATTATTTCAAGGACAATCTGGTGGTAAAACCTTCCTTGTTAGAAGCACTGATGTAGCCAAACACAGGGTCATTAACAACTAGCAATGTATGTAGGGTCCTTTCACACACTCATGCCTTATGGCAATGTGGAAAGAGGGAGGGAGAAAGGCTCGAAAGCCCTTTTCTGTGATGACCAGCTGCTTCTCCTCCCTCCATTATTATCCATCCACCAGGATTAGCCCTGGTGTCCTCCTGACCTCTTTCTCCCGTAGTCGAGTTAGAGAAACTGAGTCTGGGAGTCGGGAGAGGGTTTGACTAGGGTTGGATATCTAGGCAGTGGCCCGGGTTAAAAAGGCCAAATCTCATGGTATTTTCTTATTCTGAAATTTTATGTTACTGGATATTGTTTGAAATCAATGGGTTATTAGAATTTGTGTGTGATACAGATTTGGACTACATGTAATGAGATTTGCTGTAATAGTATTTGACTAGTATTAGAATTCACAATCCCTGGGTTTGTCGTGTGTCCTTAGACTTTAAGTTATACAGACACTTTTACCCTCTTGCCTATGTGAGACAAATCTGTGAACCTTCCCCCATCTGTGTGTGTCACAGTCCCACAGCATGATGGATTGTCTCTGCTTGGGGGAGGCTTAGGACGGGGCTTGAAGGGGCCTTGTAGGTCAGAAGAGAAATACAGCAGCAGGACTGAGATGGGGGAGCTGCCTGGGGAGGGATTAGCAGGGGGAAGGGGAGGGCAGGGTTGGGCGGGGCATGGTGTCTGTGTGCATTCTCCTAGGAGTAAAAGAGGGCTGTCCATTACCCTGAACGCACAAATAAACTCAAGTGTTTTTCTCTTTGTAGAAAAAAAGCCCCATGGGACTTGGGAATACCAGAGAATGACTCTGCATGTCAGTGGGAGAGATGGGGAGTAGGAGGATGGGAGTGGGGAAGACTGACCCTGTGCCTGAGGACCTCGGATTTGAGTCTGTTATTTAAATAGAGTAGCTCATATTTGAAGAGTCTCATGCCCACATATGTTTGTAGCAGAAATAGCTGTTGGCAGCCAATCATCTGATAGCTCAGTCTCTATCAACTCCTTCATGGCTCCATTTAAAGGAAGGGTTCAGCTCACCTTTGGAAGTGAAGTGTCTCTGAAGGTCATGGAGCACCCAGTTCTCCTCCCTCTCTGTCCTCAGCCCTTCCCACATATAGTCACAAAGGTGTGTACTAGCTAGGAAGGGAAATGCTGAATGTTCTTAATTTTTGGTTCTTAAAGAAGGGGAAAGTCTGGGATTTAGGTCCAAATGCCAAAATCATGGTTCAGAAGGAATTCTAGAAAAGGAGCGGAGCCTGAGAGGTAGCTGGAGCAGTAAGGGCAGTGGCGCATGCTCGGCTGAGGAATCAGCAGGACTGCAGTTAGGGCCTAGGCTTCAGCTTCCTTCCTGAGCAGTAAAATTAAAAAAAAAAAAATCCTTAGAACAACAAAAGTCTGGACGCATGGGCTTCCTTCCTGACAGGCCAACCTGGTGGGGCTTCATTCAGACTGAGCAGCAGTCAAGGCTGATTTACGGGGAAAAGAACCCAGACATGGGTTTAACCCTTTCCTAACCACAGAGATGCTTCATTGCAAATGCTGCCTCCTTCTTCTAACTTACCATCATGGTGTGGGGAGATTTTTATTGTCATTTCTTCTTTATTTAAAGAGAGTACCTGCTGCTAAAGTACCCACTGTCCTCTTCATGAGAAAGCTGAGCCTATGAGAAGTTGAGGGACATGTAAGAAACTCAAGTCTGTGGCTCATGGCCAAAATAGCTCTCAGGCTCTTGATGACATTATATTGACTCTGTAGTATTGAATCCATCTTTGATCGTGGGAAGTGCCTCCTGGAGTCTGTACTGGGGTGCTGCTGTGAGCCCCAGTTTTACCTCCATAAGATACTGGTCCCATAGAAGGAATAGTACTGCTTCATCTTAGCTGTTTGTTGGTGGCAGTGGATAAAACTGTCGCAGAGTATGTGAGACATGACTCAGTTGCCATATCATTGGTCAAATGTGATGCACTCATTAGTTCATTTAATCATTCAGCTGTATTTACTGCGTACCTACATTGTTCCAGGCACCATGTGAGGTACTGGGAATAGACTGATGTGCAAGATAGATTATAGCCCCTGCCTTACTGGACTTCAAAGTTTAGTTAGCAATTGCAGGATGCTGCGAAAAGTACTGTCGTAGGGGAAATATAACATGCCATGAGACTTAGAAGTTGGAGCATCTAATCTTGTCTAAGAGTCAGGGATAGCTTTCTGGAGCAAGTGACCTTTACGCTGATATCTGAAAATCAAGAAGGAGTTATTTATTCAAAGGAGCTAGGGGTAGCAGTTTGCTTTTTTGGACAAACTGTAGTATCTGAGAGTGGAAGAAAGAACTCCAGAACTGCCAAGGATTGCTCACAGTGAAGTGAGAATAGAATTGTTCCCTGCCAGGGCCTGAGACCTGACCTTGGATGTCTATAGCACTTCATCCTATAACCAGGCATTCTTGAGAATATCCATTTGGTGCTTTTGTGGCTCTAAGGCTCATCATCATCTAGGGTCCTGCTTTTAAAGTTACTTTCTAAAGCTATGTCACTAGAAAATGCTTTCTGATAACACGTGCTATCTTAACCACCAGAGGACCCATGAGCACCCAGAACCATGCTTGGCACAGAGTAGATACTCAGGAAATGTTTGCTGAATGAAGGAGGGCCATTGCCCTGCTGATGTTTAGTGAGGTAGATTAAGGGTCCTCATCTTTTTACTAAAGTTCAGGCTTAGCTCTATCCTTTGCCCTACCCGGAAACGTGACAGGTCTCAGGGCCTAGAGTACTCGCTTGGCTGTTAAACTAAGCCACACAGCACCCGGGATTCTTGGCAGAGTTTCTTGGCAAGGTTTCCTCTGGGAGGTGCATTGCTCAGGCTTGACTTTCACGAGGGAGGTTAGCCATGTAGTGCCAAGAGTATTGAAGAAGGAAAAAAAGAAGGCGAAGCAAACCGTTGTTCCAGCCTGGCACACGTCGGCATGCTAAAAACAGTTCCTTCCAGCCGGGGCCTCTGTACTCCACCATCCCCGCTGTGGTTTTCCTTCCCTGGCCTCTTATCTTCACCGTCGCTCTACATCCACAAACATTTCCTGAGCTCCTGTGTGTAGAGCGTTGTGCTCGGTGCTGTTTGCAAGGGAATCAAAGAAGTAGGAGATAATACTTCCTCTTCTTGACAGCCTTATGGTTAAGGTGAGTAGCTAAACTGTATATATGAAAAAGAAATGATAATGTAAAATAACAGACAGTAAGGGCACTAGGATTTCAAGAGAGAGAGAGAGTCATCCCTGAGGCTGGCTTTCTCAAAATGTGATCTAAGGATTGCCTGCTTCAGATCACTTGTGCTGGTGGTAGTGGACGATGGGGACAGGGATGGGGATGGGGTGAAGAATATTTATAACGCAGATTCCCAGGACCCACACTAGACTTCATATTCAGAATCACAAGGAATGCAGCTTAGAAACTGTGTATTTAGCAAGCAGCCATCCTAGGTGATTCCTGTGCTCCTTAAGGTTTAGGAATCACTCATCTAGGGTGAAAGTCTTGGGGGAAGGTTTCACCGAGGTGTTTGGCCTTGCAGAAAGGGGAGTGAGGACTAGTGGAGAGGAAAAGAAGAGGATGGAAACCCACTAAGGAGTCTGGGCAGGCAGGGGAAGGGTGAAGACCCGCGATCTGCTCACAGACAGTACCTTCCTCATCCAGTCTGCTGTCTTGGGGAGGATCTGTCCATCTGTCCCGGCTCGCCCTCTGCCACTGCTCCTCCTTGGATTGCCTCCCTCTGCCTGTCTTATTGCTGATCAAGAGACCATATGTGCCCAGGCCTTCCCTTCTTGGTGCAATATTATAATGATGAGGTGGCCCAGTGGAGGGTCTGGAGGTGCTTGGCCAGATGTGAGGGAGGCTGGTGTGCGCTGCGGTGCCCCGTGGGCTCCAACCAGCTTATCTTCTCACTGCTGTTGCTCTGCCAAGAAGGGGCTGGAGAGGGTTTGGTGTGTGTGCTTTGCCAGCCTCCTCTCTCCTCTTCCGCAGCCCTTGAGCTTTCAAATGTTCATTTGTAAAGAAATAAAAGTTGGAGGGTTAGAGGAATCTCTCAGTGTCAGAATCAGTCACCAACACCTGCAGATTGGCTTTCTGCTTTAAGCTTTAACCCTTCCAGGGTGCAGCTGCCACCAGGTAGAAGGTTCAGTGAGCCGTGACTAGGGGCTTGCTCTGAGAGGTTCAGGAGGTTTTGGGTACCTGCGCAGTAGGGGATGCTCTCGTCAAGTTTGCTTATGGAGTTGGGGATGGTATTTTTCCCCCAACATAATTCCCTCTTTAAAAACGCTCATCACATTAAATTGTAATTATTTGCTTAATTGTGCCTCTCCCACGGGCCCATGTCTGTCTCCTTATGTGACTCCATCTAGTGTGTCCCCTCATGTAGTGCCTAGCGTGGTAAATATTTGTTGTTAAAGTAAATGAACCCAGGATCACTGTTTCTTCTGCTGAGTTTGCAGAGTTGCCAGCTGGCTCTCCTCACTTGGACATAGTCTGAAGGGCCACACAGGATCCACCACAACACTGGGCACCTCCTGGCATGTTTACAAGTGGGAGGTGGTGACCAGAAATAGAGGAAATGTTCAGCGATAGGGCAACAGCACAGTCAGAAGCTCTGGGCCTGTCATTTACTAGCCGTGTGATGATGGGTAAGTCTCTGTTTCTCTGAGCCCCAGCTCCTCATATGTAAAATGGGAGATGGCAGATAATCCCTGCCCTACCCTACAGGGTTGCTGAGTAAATAGATAATCCAGATGTGTTTTGTAATCTTAAAGTAACCGTATAAATGCCATACCCTCACATACACATAGGTACATGCAAGATGTCTATCTACATCTGTCTCAAGAGCAGAATGGTCTTTGGGGGCTAAAATAGTTTATGAAATGCCTGAGTGTTCAACCTAGAGGGAGCCCTCTGACATGCCATTCCATCCTTGAAGTTGAGCTGCAGAAGACAGTCTGCATTCCCTGAGACCGGCTGCAGCACTATTTTTCTAGGTGTTTTGGGGCAAAAGTTACCCAATTCTTGTAGACTTTTTGTGAATGTAAGTTGGCAGGCTGTTTTCTATACAGATCTGTGACATCTCAGCTGAAATTTTATTTTCTAAATCCCCACTGAAAGAAGTTTACCCTTTGCCTTTCTTCTCAGCAAAGCTCGGAGCATCTTTATTTTTCCATTTCCAGGGCCAGTGACTCTATTCCTATTTTGTGGAGGGAGATGTTTTGGCTCAGAGGGACAGTGCTTTGGCCTGAGGAATGATAGGCAGAATCAAGTCGAAGAGGGCTTTCTGCCCTAGAGACCTTTCCTAGGCTGCAAGAATAGCCATGCTCTATCGGCCAGTATGACAAGATGAAGAGGTCCCTGTCAGGTTTGGAAGGGCTTGCCCCTTAGGCAAGATCTTTAGAAGTTAAAGCTGGGCCAGGAGGATTGGAAAGAGCAAGAATTTGAAAAAGGCTTTACTAGGCCAGGTGCGGTGGCTCACTCCTGTAATCCCAGCACTTTGGGAGGCTGACGCAGGCAGATCACCTGAGGTCAGGAGTTCGAGACCAGCCTGGGCAACATGGCAAAACCCCATCTCTACTAAAAATACAAAAATTAGTCGGGCATGGTGGTACACGCCTGTAATCCCAGCTACCTGGGAGGCTAAGGCAGGAGAATTGCTTGAACTCGAGAGACAGAGGTTGCAGTGAGCCAAGATTGTGCCACTGCACTCCAGCCTGGGTGACACAGCAAGACTCTGTCTCAAAAAAAAAAAAAAAAAAAAAGAAAGAAAGAAAAAGACTTTACTTGTGCGTTAAATTTCATTGTGTGATTTTTTAATAGACCATTAACAAGCAGATTCATTAACAAGATCTTAATTAACAAGTTCCAGGGTTATTCCTCCAAGTTCCCAGGGGTCCTGTTCTCCTCCCATTTAGTCTCAGAGACTTCCTATCCTCCTTAAACTAACCAAGCCAGATGCATTTAAATTCAGTCTTTTTGTTGCAAGTGAAATGACTGCAAGCAAAGAGAAGAACATAGTATCACTCCTAATAATAATAGCTGACACTTCGAGCACTTTCTATGTGTCAGGCACTATTCTGAGTGCTTTACAGGTAACAATTGATTTAATCCTCATAAAATCCCTATGAGATAGGTGCTGCTTATCTCCATTTTACAGATAAGGAAACTGATGCACAGTGTTTAAGCAATATGCCCATTGTCACACAAGCAGGTGTGAGAGAAGAGGTTCAGATCCAGGCATTCTGACTCCAGAGTCAATGAGAAGGAAGGACACTCCAGGAGAGGGAGATCTATGGGTCAGATTCACGAGGTAACAAGAATAATACTTGTATTTGTTCACTGTGTGCCAGACACTGTTCTGAGCACTTCATATATGTATGTCAGGCTGTCTCCATACTCGAAAAATTGATAGGAGCCTTTTGCAGTGTGGCAGCGCTTAGGCACAATTTATTTTGGCCCACTCACAAGCCCTTTTCACCCTCCCTGCACTGTGAGTTCCTTGAGGTAGGAACTGTGTCTTATTCTAAGATCTCTCTTCCTAGTACCCAGTGCGTTGCCTGGAACTTGCTAGTTATGATCTAAGAAAAAAGTTTGTCAGACATACCCTTTGGTGGGATGGGAGAAGATGATTTAGTATCTGCTAACACCCAATGTGCTTTACAGACATAGTAGTTTAAGAAGAGCTAAATCTGTGAGACGAGACAGATGCACCTACTCTTTCTGTGCCTCCATTTCCTCAGGATAAAGTGGGATGAACACTAGTATCAATCTCTTAGTGGTGTTATAAGGATTAAATGAGTTAATAGAAAATACAAATAAAGTCCTAGGAACAGTGCCTGGCACAAAGTATGCCTTCAATAAATGTTAGCTATAATTAATATGATAAGGGGTTGGGCACAGATTTGAAGTCTCTTAAACCAGGCTCCTCCAACTCTTACCTCTACTCCTAATTGGATTATGGGGACAGTGACTCCAGCAAGCCCTGAACTCTTGTAAGTTTGTGCAGTTTATGACAAGTCTTCCTACGGCTGAAAAATCTTCCAGTTGATATTCAGGAGTTGGTACCTATAATGTTGTCTTTCCTTCTTGGCTTCAGTTATATGGGGGCTGGAGCAAGGATGAGTTTAGCACTCACCCAATGACCACCTTTTTAAAATACCTGAAAAGCCACAGAGTGGAAATAACTAGAATTCTACACTAAACTCCTACCTGAGGAAGGACAGTAAGCCAGAAGGACTTTTTTCTGGGTTTAGTAAAGGGCTTGATGAATCTTGTTCTATGCCTCTGCCTGGTCAGCCAACTCAGATAGCAAGTCTGTGGACCATTTACTCTTCACCAGCTATTTTGAGGAGAGGATGGGGAGGTGATAGAATGCCTAGAATCACTGGGAAATTTGAACTGGGAAGGAACCATTACAGGCTGCTTTATTTTTCCAATTTTCTAATTACTTACATAATGCTTAAGACTGTGTTTTCCTTTTTAAGGGGAAAAAATTGCGTTTGCTCTATTTAGAGCTCATCACATTTGTACATTCTACAAATACACTTCTCCTAAATCTCAACTTGAAGACTTCCAAGCACTGTTCTCACGGCTGGCTGCTTTCGCTCCCCCTCCACTATCCCACCCCGCCCCATCATCTTTAGTTAACGATGGATGCTCATAAACCCCCAAACTGGCCTCCCTCTTTCCAACTTCGCATCCTTGTGTTCTTTCTAAGTAGCTCGGCCATAATATCACTTTTCTTTAGCAGCATTCTAACTTCTAAGAGGCTTAATAGGCAAGGAGATTGTGGGGTCTTTGACTTCCTCTGAGTCTTAGCTCTAAGTGGTTTATTCTATTAAGCTGATTCTTGGTGGTGGATAGAGCTTTGCTGGATAAGAAGTTAGGGTTGGGGAAAGTTGCAGTTGGAGGAATTGGATACTTTCACTCCCCCTTCCACTGTGCCCCACCCTCCAACCCACTCCTGCCCCGATTCTGTTTTTAGAGCTTTTGAATGAAGGAAGTGGTGATGAAATTAAGTAAAGAACTCTTCTTAGAGGACTTAAGAGGTTGACATTTTCCCCAAAATTGTCTTTTGCCTCCTCACCTCTTCCCTCCCCGCACTTTCATTCCTACTCTTCAGTTTGCCACTTGTGGATTTTTTTTTTCTTTCCTTCCACCTTTACTTTTGCCTCCACTCCAACACTAGCTTAAAAAAAAAGCTGGGGGGAGTAATGAATAACAATTTTGAGCAATTGTTTTAAAGAGAGGAATCCTATCCAGGTGTGGAATGTAGAAAAAAAAATAACAGATAAGATTTTAACAAAGGAAACAATGCAAATTCTTCCAGATGTTTTCTCCTAGCATTACACCAAGTTAAATATATTCCTTCTAATATTCTGACCCAGATTAAGGATTTTCAGGTGTCCCTATTAACATTCTCTCTTGGTTCAGGAGGGCCAGCAGGCTGGGAGAGCAGAGGAAGTGTCTGTTCTTTATTTAATCATGCTGAGCTGCAGAGAAACCGTAAGGGACATTTGTGAGCACGAAGAATGATATTAGAGAAGTGAGGAGGGGAGTCAGGAGTGTAAGTGTAGAAAAAGAAAAGTACAGGACAACCTTCACAGGGAAGGTGGGAAGAAAACCAAAAGTATCCAGAGAGCTAAAAAGGAGGGAAAACTTGAAGATGGAGGTGGGAAGATGGAAAATGTGAAGCATTTCAAGGAATTGTGAGTAATTTGTTTGATGGCCTACAGTTGTTGATGAAGGAGTGGGGAAACAGGGCGGGGATGTGTGGTTGGTAGGCCTATAAGGCAGCAGCAGAGTCTCTTTGGAGGGCCTTTCAGCAATGTCTGTCTGTGAAAAATTTAAATACAAATATCCTTTGATGGGATTCAACTTAAGAATTTATCCTGCATATATTGGGTTAAGTACTTAAAGATATATGTTCTTTATAATGTTGTTTGCAAAAAAAAAAAAAAAAAACAGAAGCAATCTAAGTGTACATTGATAGGGAATTGGTAAAATAAATAATGATGTATCTATGTTATAGAATACTACATAGTGGTTAAAAAAATGAGTTAGAGCCATAAGTGCTTACATGTAAAACAAGATACAGAGAAAAAAAAACCTCATAGAAAAAAAGATACATTCATGTCTATCTTTATATATGCATATAAAATGTCAGAGGGATACATATGAAACTGTTAATGCTAGTTTCCCCTGGGAAGTATGACTAGGTAGGAAGAAGCGAGTAATACTTTTTCTTGTATGCTCTTCTGCAATATTTGAAAAGTTAACCTGTGATGTATTATTTCTATAATTAAAAAATTTATTTTATGATTTTAAAAAGTTAATTTGGAGATGCTGGAACAGGAAAAGGATATTAGGAAAAAACTAAGGAAATCTAAATATAGTTAATAATGTATCAATATTGGTTCATTAGTTGTGATAAATTTACCATATTACTAATATATTAATAATAGAGACAACTGGATGAAGAGTATATGGAAACCCTCTTCTACTATCTTTGCAATTTTTCCATAAATCTAAAAACTATTCCAAAATAAAAGTTTATTTTTATTTATTTTTATTTTTTATTTTCTGAGGCAGAGTCTTGCTCTGTCTCCCAGGCTGGGGTGCGGTGGCATGATCTCGGCTCACTGCAGCCTCCGCCTCCTGGGTTCAAGCAGTTCTCTGCCTCAGCCTCCTGAGTAGCTGGGATTATAGGCGCCTGCCACCACACCTGGCTAATTTTTTTGTATTTTTAGTAGAGACAGGGTTTCACCATCTTGGCCAGGCTGGTCTTGAACTCTTGACTGCGTTATCCGCCCACCTCGGCCTCCCAAAGTGCTGGATTACAGGCAGGAGCCACCACGCCTGGCCGCCAAAAGTTTATTTTTAAAAGATGATTCAGAAGACTGTATTATGGGAGAGGCTTATAACCTAGCATTTATGATTGAATCTTGGAGAGATGAATTGATAAAATTGAACGATTCCTCTGGTTCTATAATTACTACTTGGTTCTATTTCTTCCAAATGGTCAAGTGGATGGGATTACAGTCACAATTGCTGGGAAAGTGTCTGATTTGTGTGTGTGTGTTGACAAAATTAGTTTTCTTTTCTGAATTTGTTTTTTCTTCTGAGTTAGTTTGTAAAAAAGGTTAATCGATGGTTATTTCAGTTTTACCATACAAAAAGCACAGACTGGTTTAGGAGCTATATAGTGAAGGTAGTTTAAAAATGAAATAAGACGGCCGGGCGAGGTGGCTCACACCTGTAATTCCAGCAGTTTGGGAGGCTGAGGTGGGTGGATCACAAGGTCAGGAGTTCAAGACCAGCCTGGCCAAGATGGTGAAACCCTGTCTCTTCTAAAAATATGAAAAAGTAGCCAGGTGCGGTGGCATGCACCTGTAATCCAAGCTACTCGGGAGGCTGAGGCAGAGAATTGCTTAAACCTGGGAGGCAGAGGTTGCAGTGAGCGGAGATCGTGCCACTGCACTCCAGCCTGGGCGACAGAGCAAGATATCATCTCAAAAAAAAAAAAAAAAAAAGGAAGAAGACTTGAAGTGGTCAAATGCTTGCTGCTTTCTTCAAGTGAGCAAGATGGGGTAAACAGCAGATGTGAGTGCTTAATGGAATTCCGTTTAACCAGCTCTGTTTGTGGCTATATCTGTGAAACTTTTTCCCCACTTAAGTTGGCGCTAGAGCCACATAGGAGTGGGCAAGAAGACTACATCCCTGGCCATCTTCTGAGTGGAATCTCTTCCCTCCTCATGCACCAGCAGGGCTGGTGGTGGCCATCGGCTATGTTTGTTGCAGGATCAGAGTCTGGAGATCACAGAGCCATTGGCTCAACATGATATGTGCTCATCGATCTTCCTGCTGCTGATAGTAAGGCATGGCTAAGGCCAAATATAAGACATTTTCCCTTTGAATTAATTCACATCTCAGCCAGAGGAAGGCACCTGGGTTTTACCTTCTCATGTAGTAGAGAGGGAGATCTCTGGGTCCTGCTCCCAGTTGGCCCTGGCACCCAGCTTGAAAAGAGGGATCCTCTGTAATATTGGCTACAACCAACTACTTCATCCTTCTTGGAACTCCCCTTACCGTGGCTTCTGCAACATTATACTCCTATTGTTCTTCCACTTCTTCAACCATGTTTTTGCTGTCATAATACCGTGTGTTTCCTCATGTTACAGCACTTTGAATTTTTTTTTTTTTGTGATAAAGTATGCACTGGGGAGGGGAACAGGATCCTGCTACTCTGTGGAGGCATTTTAAAACAACAGTCAACTAAAAGTTGGTCTGCTTTTGTTTGTTTTATTTATTTTTTGAGATGGATTCTTGCTCTGTTGCCCAGGCTGGAGTGCAATGGCGTGATCTCGGCTCACTGCAACCTCCACCCCCCAGGTTCAAGTGATTCTTGTGCCTCAGCCTCCTAAGTAGCAGGGATTACAGGTGCCCACCACCATGCCCAGTTAATTTTTGTATTTTTGGTAGAGACAGGGTTTCACCATGTTGGTCAGGCTGTTTTAAATTCCTGATCTCAAGTGATCCTCCTGCCTTGGCCTCCCAAAATGCTGGGATTACAGACGTGAGCCACCATGCCCGGCCTGTTGGTTTGTTTAGAAGCGGGGTCTTGCTATGTTGCCCAGGCTGGAGTGCAGTGGCTATTCACAGGTGTGATTATAGTGCACTACAACCTTGAACCCCTGGGCTCAAGTGATCTTCGTGTATTAGCCTCCCCAGTAGCTGGAACTACAGGTGTGCACCACCACAAAAGGCTCTGGTCTGCTTTTTAATATCATCATGCGCTGGCAATTTTAAACAATGTCACTTGGAAAATATTTCTCCCCACAGAAATATTTTGTTGGTATAAGTTTGAAAAAAATGCTGTGGTTACTCTTTTTTGGTATCTATGTAAGTTTCAAATTGGCTTTTTTTTTTTTTTTTTTTGAGTCTTGCTCTGTTGCTCAGTTTCAATTTTGGGTCTCACTCTGTTGCCCAGGCACTGTACCCACGAGTGCAGTGATGCGATCTCGGCTCACTACAACCTCCGCCTTCTGGGTTCAAGTGATTCTCCTGCCTCAGCCTCACAAGTAGCTGGGATTACAGGTGTGCGTCACTACACCTGGCTAATTTTTGTCTTTGTTGTAGAGATGGGGTTTCACCATGTTGGCCAGGCTGGTCTCGAACTCTTGACCTCAAGTAATCCACCTGCTTCAGCCTCCCAAAGTGCTGGGATTACAGGTGTGAGCCACCATGCCTGGCCAAATTAGCATTTTTTAATTATTTGTCCTTTAATGAACATTGTCATCTATAAGGGAGAATTTGGAGAACTTCCAGTTGTACTGTGGGCCCCTGACATCTGCAAATTCAGCTTGATTTGGGTATAAGTACGTAACAGTTCACAATTAGTCAAGCTTCCATAGGACACAGTTTGTGTCTCCATCTCCCGTGACGCAGCATATTCCTTCCTGCATTCACGCAGTATATTCAAAATAAACAATGACAGCACATGAACTGTAAAGATAAAGACACGAAAATTGGAGTTTTTTTCAATTCTGCAGTTCTTTGTGACCACTTGGAGTTCTTATATGTGTTTAAGTTTTAAAACAGTGAAATAAACTGTGAACTGCAGGGTGTAATATTTTTGTCTGGTATGTGCAAATTTTAGTTTGCCTAGTAAATAGTTTACTAAATTTGAACATTTTTTAAAATAAAACATAATGGCCAGGTGTGGTGGCTCATGCCTGTAATCCCACCACTTTGGGAGGCTGAGGCCAGGAGTTCAAGATCAGCCTGGCCAGCATGGTGAAACCCCATCTCTACTAAAAATACAAACATTAGCTGGTGCAGTGGTGCAGGTCTGTAGTCCCAGCTACTCCGGAGGCTGAGGCACAGGTATTGCTTGAGCCCGGGAGGCAGAGATTGCAGTGAGCCAAGGCTGTGCCACTATACTCCAGCCTGGGTGACAGAGCGAGACTCTGTCTTAAAAAATAAAATAAAATAAAACATATTTTTTAAATCATTAACTGCTTATATTAAAATTAAAGAATCAAGAAAATTATTATGACTGATTATTACATGATTCATTATTTGTCATTTAAAAAATGACCTGCTGTGTCAAATATGTTCCATATGCCCTTGGAATGATGTTTGAATTGAAATAAGAAATGATGAGCCGGGCACAACTATGTAAGGGTTTGGGAATAGGAGGTCCTGGAATGTTTGAGGAGGAGAGAGAAGGCCTGAGGGCTGGGACAGAATGAATTTGGGAGAATATGGTAGGAGATGAGATGGAGAGGAGCCAGACCTCTGTAAATCTTTTAGGCCACGGAGAGTTGGACTTTATTTTAGGTTCGTCAGGAAGCCACAGAGGGTTTTAAACATAAATCACCATGTTGTGATTTATCACTTTAAAAGATTACTTTGGGCTGGGCACAGTGGCTCACACCTGTAATCCCAGCACTTTGGGAGGCCGAGGCGGGTGGATCACGAGGTCAGGAGATCGAGACCATCCTGGCTAGCATGGTGAAACCCCGTCTCTACTAAAAATACAAAAAAAAAAAAAAAAAAAAATTAGCCAGGCATGGTGGTGGGCGCCTGTAGTCCCAGCTACTCGGGAGGCTGAGGCAGGAGAATGGCATGAACCTGGGAGGCAGAACTTGCAGTGAGCAGAGATCACGCCACTGCACTCCAGCCTGGGCGACAGAGCGAGACCCTGTCTTAAAAAAAAAAAAAAAAAAAAAAAGATTACTTTGGCTGTTCCGTGACTAACAGATTGATGTAGGGAAAGTGTTAGTAACAGAAGACTTGTGAAAAGGCCATAGCATAGGAGTTTGAAACCACCTGGGCAACATAGCAACACTCCATTTCTAAAAAAAAAAATTAAAAATTAGCTGGGTGTGGTAGCACACACCTATAGTCCCAGCTACTCAGGAGGCTGAGTGGGGAGGATCGCTTGAGCCTAGTAGTTCAAGGCTGCAATGAGCTATGATTGCACCATTGCACTCTAGCTTGGCCAACACAGCAAGATCCTGTCTCTTAAAAGAAAAAAAAAAAAAGACGAGGAAGGAATAATGTCTTAAAGTTTTTGAAATATCCACAGTACTTTTCTCATAGTAGGTACTCAATAAATGCCAAATAAATAAATTTATAAAACGTGAAGTGCCTAAAAAAACACCAAAAAATCTGCAATGGAGTGCGACATGCTGAGCAACATGGTGCTAGTCCAAGAACATTGACTTTGGAGAGCAACAAATTGGGCTTTAATTGCATTTCTGATACTTCTTAGCTTTGGGGCAAGTAATTTAAACTCCCAGAGCCTTGGGGCTTCCATGTCTGCACAATGGGAATAAGATGACTCACTGTTTTGTTTTAATGAACAAATTAAATGAGATAATGTATTTATAACATGGTGCCTGATTTATGGTAAGTCACTCAATAAATAGTGACTATTATAGTTAGCAGGACATGAGGATACCTTGAGACTGTGGTCAGTGAAACTTCAGTGTGATTACAGCCATGGGGAACAAGGCACCAGAGTTCCTTAGGATAAAGAGAAACACTTGGGACCTTTTCACAGTTGAAACTCTGTCTCCTGAATCTAAACTTGTGCTGGCCTTTGAATAATTGGATTTTCAAGTCTAAAGAGGAAAAAAAGGCCGGGCATGGTGGCTCACGCCTGTAATCCCAGCACTTTGGGAGGCCGAGGTGGGCGGATCACTTGAGGTCAGGAGTTTGAGACCAGCCTGACCAATATGGTGAAACCTCGTCTCTACTAAAGATATAAAAATTAGCCAGGCATGGTGGCATATGCCTTTAATCCCAGCTACTCGGGAGGCTGAGGCAAGAGAATCACTTGTACCAGAGGTTGTAGTGAGCCAAGATCGTGCCGTTGCACTCCATCCTGGATGACAGACTGAGACTCCATATCAAAAAAAAGAAAAAAGAGGAAAAAAAATGGAAGAAACGTTTGGATAGGTTAGGGTTAGAATCTTTTCTCTCAGCTCAGTTCTTCCCTCTGATTTTAGGAGGAGTCAAATCCGTCTCCTTCCATTTCCAAGTTTAACAGAACCGTCCTAAGGTATATGCCTCCTTGACACACAAAGTCCCTGAAGCAAGTTTCCACTTTTCTCTGCAAAAGCTCCCTGGAGCGCAGGGAGCTCTTGTCTTGTACCTAGTTAAACGCCTCGATTAAGGATGTAATCATAGTTGTTTGGCTCTGTAAATCATTTGACCCTCACCTAAAGCAGCCCGGGCCTCTGGGGGCCCAGCAATGACCATTCTGAATCTGTGAGGACAGAGTGGAGCTGGAGATGGCTTTTACCTTTAGTGGAAAGACAGCCAGTTTTGGGGGGGTAATATATTTTTCTTTTTCCCTAGATTTTCTTGTCGAGATGGTGTGTGTGCTCACACACACACATGTGTGAGCAAGAGAGAGAGAATAAAAAGAAAGAGGAAAAGGCCCAACAGTGTACAGAAACTGCTAGCACAAAGGCCAGGGGAGGGACTTGCAGGGAAAGACAAGGAAGTGATTTTGCCCAGTTTAAATCCCACTTGAACCATGTGGTTTCTGAGTCATGAACCTTTTGAGGTTCAAGTTGAGTGCACTCTTGACAAAACGTGATTTTCTGGTTCACATCAAAAAGGCTTTAAAAGACTTCGAAGTCTTTTCCTTAGGACATCAAACAGTCCTCAACAAAGCAGGGTGCTGATGAGATGCGTGCAAATGAACAGATTAAATTCTCCCCTGAGGATTAGATTCTCCTTAAGAAGCATGTGAAGTTGGAAACTTGGGAGATGGGGCTATGCCAAAACATACTCACACTCTTGGGACCCCAGAGCGCCTTCTCGTCTGTTTACCCCTGGCACTTCCCTGGGCCTGGAGGCTGACCTTATTTGTTATGAGGTTCACACAGAAGTGCCCAGGGAATTAGAAACTGAAAACAAACTCTTCAGGATTCTCTATCTTGCCTAAGGCAACACTTATGTCCCCCAGTAAAAGGTGTAAATTAACTTAGAAAAGATAGGTCATTCCTTTGAAAAACTGACAGTTGTTTGGGTGGCTTAGAGCACAATTTTGTTTATTGAACTAGCCTCAATCTTCAGAGAAGTAAGGATTTAGAAGACGACTACTGCCTTATGGCAAATGGAATAGCACACTTTGGGAGTGGCATAGCAAACCAACCAATGCAGTAGACTTTCTGTTTCCAAGTGAGCAGCTAAAGCTAAAGTCGACTGCATAGGCACAGCTGTGGGTGGGCCAACTGCATGAGCACAGTTTCTAAGCCAAGCCGCTAAAATATCAATGATTAGCTTTAAGGAGGAGCAACTCTGATTGAGGCCAGTCTCCTGTTAGAAACCATAATTCGCAATTAAAATATATTCTAAAAACTGTTCCAACCAGCAGCTTTTAAATAAATAATTGTCACTGCTGATTGAACTTGTTTTATTTCCCTGTGATTTTTCTTATCTTCCCCCATCCCACCCCGCATAACTTACAACCCTGTAAATGCTCAGTAGCTGTTAATATGATTCTGTCAATACGTTTACCATGGTGACTTGGGCTGTATTTGGCGAGCATTTGAAGAAATCAGTCACTGGTTGGAGGGAGGAAAGACAAGCTGTCGATATCCAGGGAGAAATGCTAATAACCCTGGTGACAAATCGTCCTCTGGATTCTCTAAGGGTTAAGAAAAAGCACCTCTTAGACCTGGGAGCTCAGGGATAAGGGATGGTGACTTGTTAGGAAGTGCAGACAGTAGCTGTCATGATCTGCAATGTCCTTTTCATTGTCTTACTTTCAACCTCTCAAAACCACAGATGAGTTCTGGAGACAGACAGGCCTGGATTTGAATCCTGATTCAATCCACTGTGTAACTGTGTGACCTTGCAACCACTGAACCTTCACCTTCTCATCTGTAAATTAAAGATTGTAATACCTGGCCTCATGAGGGGTTTGGGAAAGGCCTTAAACAAAGACACTACTTACTGTTTCTCAAACTCTTCTGGGAAAATACACATACGGAAGAAAACTAGCTTCTGACCTCCAGCATTGCAAT
This sequence comes from Hylobates moloch, assembly GCF_009828535.3. Lineage (NCBI taxonomy): Eukaryota > Metazoa > Chordata > Mammalia > Primates > Hylobatidae > Hylobates > Hylobates moloch. The sequence goes on from NW_026652283.1 coordinate 45,394,939, forward strand.
GGTGTATAGAAAGGATCAACTATTGGAAGTCTTGTTTTTAGCTTAAATTGTTGTAAATTTTGTACTTTAGTTTGTTTTTTTTGTTTGTTTTTGAGACAGCATTTTGCTCAGTCACCCAGGCTGGAGTGCAGTGTTGTGATTGTGGCTCACTGCAGCCTCACCCTCCTGGGCTCAAGTGATTCTCACACTTCAGCCTCCCAAGTAGCTGGGACTACAGGCACACACCCCTACACCTGACTAATTAAAAAAAAATTTTGTAGAGATGGAGTCTCACAATGTTGCCCAGTCTAGTCTCAAACTCCTGGGCTCAAGCGATCCTCCTTATTTGACCTCCCAAAGTGCTGGGATTACAGAAGTAAGCCACCGCGTCCAGTCTGTACTTCAGTTTTACTTTGTCAAAATAATGTTTTAATATGCCTATCATTAAGTAAAATTGGTACTCTGATGCGATTCATTAATTCAAGTACTTATTGAATACCTACTAGGTGCCAGGAAATTTTAGGGCCCTCCAGATACAGTAATGAATAATACAGGTAAGGTCTAGGCTTCCATTGAGCTTACAGCTACATCAGCCAGGGAACCTAGTACTGGATGTTTCTTAGGTGGCCTGTGACCCATTTAAGGAGACAAAAACCCTATACCAGAGAATCCTATGGAGAACCTCCCGCTGGCTATCTGCCATCGTTTTTAGCGGAGAAAGGGAATAAAACACATAGACAAAAATCGTTAGTATTTTGGTATATATCATTCCAGCTTCCTTTTAATGAGTAGATAATAAGTAGATCAGTGTGTTTTGATATAAGTAGGGTCATACCAAATGCTGGTATGTTACTTTCTTTTTCACTTTTTCATTTATTACAGATACTACTCTATGTCAACATAAATCTCCATCACCATCACTACTCTTAAAAGCTTAGTATTCCATTGCAGGGATGCATTACATTTTATTTAACCAATCTCTGGTTGTCTAATTAGGATGTTTCCAGTTTTTCAATATTAGAAACAACATTACAGAGAACATCTTTGTGAATTTACCTTTGTCAAGCGTCTGATCATTTTCTTAGGATATATTCCCGAAAGTAGAAATGTTAGATAAAAAGGTAGACATATTTAAATCTTTATGCCGATTGCCAGATTACCTTTTTCTTTATGCTGTTATCAACACATTATGATAAATATTTTTAATCTTTGGCTATTTAATAGACAAAATGGTTTCTTACTTATTTAATCTGTATTTCTTTAGTTACTAGTGAAGCTAAACATTTTTTAAAACACTTATTGGGATTAGTTTATCTTCTTTTTTGAATTGCTTATCCATGTCCTTTACAGGGTTTCCATCTTTTTCTAATTGATTTTAAGAAATAGGAAGGATATTAATCTTTTTTAATCTATAATATTTGTTGCTTTTTTTTCAGTTTATCATTTTTCTTGGTACTTTAAGGTGGTGGAGCTTTTTGTTGTTGTTGTTATTTGTTTTTATTTTATTAGTTTTATGCCTTGTGGAGCAGAGCTACCTCATAGGCAGTGTGTCCAGAATAACCTTAAGTTTTTACTTTTTAACAAGGCATTTTATCATTTTTTTTTCCTTTTGGCTTATCCTTAGAAAGCTATAAGGCCACTTCTAATGAATCCCTAAAGCTATTCAAATGTACAGTAGTTATCTCAAAGATAGTCCCCAGTTTGGGAAAAAAAATCTAGATCCTAAGTTCCTGTGGATGTCCACTCAAAGGGAAGATGAGAGGTACCAAGACCTGAGAGAGGAGGGCCATAGGGTTTACAGCTAGTGGAAAATACAGACAGACCAGTCATTGAAATAAAATGTGATGAGTGAGATAAGAGAAGTGTAGATGCTAGAGACGGGAACAAAAGGGAAACCTAACTGATCCAGGGACACAGGATATGCATCCTGGAGGAACAGATGCTCAAGTTAAGGTTTTATGACTGAGTAGAAGTTAGCTAGGTGAAGAGTGGGGAAATACATTTCATGCAGGGAAGTAGCAAATGCAAAGACTTACAGTCTAAAACTATAAGTCATGGTAGCCACTGGCCATGTGGGTATATTTACATCTAAATTAATTAAAATTAAATAAAATTAAATTTTTATTTCATCAGTCCCATCAGCTATAGCTCAAAGGCTGACTACCCACATGTGACTAGTGGCTACTATATTGGACAGAGCAGGTACTGAACCTTTTCATCATTGTGGAGGGTTCTGTTGGACAGCTCTGTCCAGAAAGAGCTTGATGCATTCAGGGAACTGAAAAGGGTTCACTCTAGCAGGTGTGCAGTGTGCAAGGGAGGAGAGTGGCAAAAGATGAACAGGACATAGCAAAGAATGGAGGGACTTAGTCAAAGCTGAACCTGGCATTGGGGCTAATGTTCCTAGCCAGTTGCTCTTACAGAGAAAGTAGAGAGGAAATAAATTTAAAATTTACTGTCTAACAACCCTTCAGGTAGACATTGTCTCCATTTTATGTAATGCAGCTGAGACTCAGAGAATTTAAGACATTTGACCAATATACAGCTAGTTAGTGGCAGAGCTGGGATTCAAAGACAGACCTGTCTGATGCCAAAAATCTGTGCTCTTCCCCTTTTGTCACTCCAGCAGACTTCAGAAAGCTCTACCCAGTGATCTCTTAGATCAGGATGGAAAGAATTCTGACTAAGAACAGACACCTTCTCAACTTGATGCTTTTTCTGTTGAGGCAGTATTAATCATGGGTGAGCTTGGGACCCAGCATGGAAGTAAAAGAGCTTAGAGCAGAGCTTTCTTTGGAGCTGTGCCTCCCGTTCCCTGAATCTCAAAGAAAAACTCCTCCAGGTGCTCCAGAGGCCTTGACATTAGCCAGATTCAAGGATGAGCTCTTCCCAGGTGCTAACCCTCAGATCAGGACTGCGTTGCCAAGGAGAGCCGCTGGCCTGCAGAGTCCCATGTGAAGCCTGTCAGGGGGGACCCCTGGACATCAGAATATATGACTTGGCCCATCCCCTCACCTAGAACCTGTTGTGATGGCCACTTCCAAGATATTATCTTTGGAAAGAAAGAATGCTGATCCCCAGTTAAAGAGGGGAAATCCTTGCCCTAGTGCAATCTCATCTTGTCCAGCAGTTGAGAGAAGAGTGTGTCAGGCCCCGCCTCCCCACCCCTAAGCAGCCATAGGGACTGAGGCTTTTAATTTGCTGTCACAGCTCCAGGCATTTTTCTGAGCCAAGAAAGTCATGCCTGGCAGGATGTTAAGGAGAACATTACCATCTGAATGTGAACTCTGGATTAGTCAGTCTCCCTAAATTCAAGATCTAGTATTTTCTAGGGTAAATATGGTACCTTCACATTCTCTAAGCTGGCATGAATGAATGGCTATGTGGGAAGATAAAATGCATGATCATACAGAACAGGAATAATAAAGGGCGTACATCTAAGGAAGAAGTAAAAGATGCAGTCAATGTGATAAGGAGGAGGATTAGCCTTGGAGATGAGCAATGTTCTGAAAGAAGAGAACATTTTGAATGGATGAGGAGGGAGATGCTAGTGGCCTCTGCCTTGAAAGTAGGAAACATTTGTGGAGAACTGGGGAGGAAAGAATTGAGGAGCAGCTGGAAACTTAGTGTATGAAGAAAGTTTGTGATCTCTGTTAAACGTAGTGCAGAGAATACTCAAGACATGATAAGAGGAGTCAGCAGCATTTCATCATTCATTCCACAAATTTATTGAGTACCTACTATGTGCTAGGAGCCATTAGGTCATAAGAATCCAATATAAAGAAGACTCGACTTCTACCTTCAAGCATCTTACAGTTCTTATGGGGAACACAGATATGGAAACGGCCAAATACGTTACATTGAGGTTCACATTTTAAGAGGAATAAGTATATGGTATAGTTCACAGGAATAGCACCCAGCCTAGAATTATTAGGTCAGGAAACCCTTAAATACTGTCTTTATACTAATGAAACCCAAGATTATAACTCTTAACCTTGACCTTGTCCTCTAAGCTCCACACTGGTGCACACAGTTAGTTGCCTACCTGATGTCCCCAGTTGGATGTCGAAAAGACATTTCTTTTTTTTTCTTTTTTGACACAGGATCTTGCTCTGTCACCTAGGCTGGAGTTCATGGCATGCTCATGGCTCACTGCAGCCTCGGCCTCCCTTCCTCAAACTCCCTAGGCTTAGGTGATCCTCCCACCTCAGCTTCTTGAGTAGCTGGGACTTCAGGCGTGCACCACCACGCCTGATTAATTTTTGTATTTTTGGTAGAGATGGGATTTCGCCATGTTTCCCAGGCTGGTCTCCAACTCTTGGGCTCAAGCAATCCACTCTCCTCAGCCTCCTAAAGTGCTAGGATTACAGGTGTGAGCCACCACGCCTGGCCTGAAAAGACGTTTCAAGCATACTATCTTAAAAAGAGTCCAAAGGAGAGCTCTTGATTATTTACCCCACTGCCGCACCACCCACACTCTTTTTTTTTTTTTTTTTTTTTTTTTTTTTTTTTTTTTTCGGGGCCCCCCCTTTTTTCGGGGGCGGGGGGGGGTTGTTTGGGTGCTCTGGCTTTG
>NW_026652283.1:45399590-45462740 GCF_009828535.3 Hylobates moloch
TTTTTTTTTTTTTTTTTTTTTTTTGAGACAGGGTCTCCCTCCTGTTGCCGAGGCTGGAGTGCAATGATGTGGTCTCGGCTCACTGCAGCTTTGACTTCCCAGGTTCAAGCAATCCTCCCACCTCAGCCTCCTGAGTAGCTGGAGCTACAGGCCTGCACCACCATGCTCAGCTAATTTTTTTGTATTTTTAGTAGAGACAGGATTTTACCATGTTGCCCAGGTTGGTCTTGAATTCCTGGGCTTGAGTGATCTGCCCATCTAGGCCTCCCCAAGTGCTGGGATTACAAGCATGAGCCACCATGCCTGGCCTGCCCCTCTTTAAAAATAAACAAAGCCAGAAATAATCTTGCTTCTTTATGAGGTGTCCCCATCTCAGATGATAGCACTGTTGTTTACCCAATTGCTTTGGCTGAAAAGTTAGGAACCCTCCGTGTTTGCTCTCCACTCTCATACCCAAGGGCCCTCTTACTCCACCCTCTTGCCCAGTGGAAATAAGACTTCTCAAATAACTGGTAGGGGCCCAAACCACATTGAACCATTTCACAATTTTGAGACCTAGATATTGAATCATCAGGATCCAGAACAAATATTTCTGCTGCTGAGCTTCACTCATGTGTATCTGGCTGCCTTCTAGACTTTTATTCTTGGATGTCATGCGGGCACTGAATACTCAGCAGGACCAAAACCAGATTTACCATCTTCTCCCACTAAACCTGTATCTCCCTTTGTATTGCCTATTTTGATTTCTCATGCTAATGTTATTCAAATTAGAAACAGGATCCCTCCATTACCTCACCCCTTATAACTAATCAATTTTCATGGCCTAACAATTCTGCTTAATAAATACCTCCATCTGTCCCTACTTCGTTTCCCATAGTTCATACTCTCCTGCTGTCTTAGCACACTGTTGCAGTAGGCTCCTAACATGCTCTGGCATTAGCATCTGCTCTCTTGCAGTTCATTCCGTATACCCTACTGATAAAGGTCTTGCTAACATGCAGACTTATTCATGTCACCTGCCTACCTAACACCCCTCATTCCTATCACAAAAAAGTCCACAACTCTTCAGCTTCCCGTTCCAGGCTCTTTTCTCACCATTCTCCTCTTAGTTTTTCATTTATAAGCATATGTTGCAGTATGTAGCTGTTAATGAGTATTTTGGTTTTTTCCCCAAGTACATTAATTTTTTCTTTTATATTTTGAAATGTTACATACATACAGAAAGGTGCACAAGACATATGTGTACAGTTATATGATGAACACTCATGAAACCACATCCAGCTCAAGAAATAGAACATTAGCCGGGCGTGGTGGCTCACGCCTATAATCCCAGCACTTCGGAAGGCCGAGGTGGGCGGATCGCCTGAGATCAGGAGTTCGAGACCAGCCTGCCCAACATGGTGAAACCCCGTCTCTACTAAAAATACAAAAATTAGCCGGACATGTTGGCGCATGCCTGTAATCCCAGCTACTGAGGAGGGTGAGGCAGGAGAATTGCTTGAACCTGGGAGGCGGGGGTTGCAGTGAGCCGAGATGGCACCACTGCACTCCAGCCTGGGCAACAGAGCAAGACTCTGTCTCAAAAAAAAAAAAACAGAAAGAAAGAAAGAAATAGAACATTTCCAGCATGTGAAAAGCCCCTTGTATGTTTCTCCTTGATTATAACCCATCCTCTCTTACTTAGGTAATCACTATCTTGACTTTTATGATGATTACTTTTTTGCTTTTTAAAATAATTTTATCACACATGTAAACATCCCAAAGCATATAGTTTTGTATTTTGGGACATTCAAATGAGAGAGATCATGGTTTTTTGGTACTCTTTGTGTTTTGTTCTTTCTGTTCATCACTAAGTTTGTGAGATTCATCCATATTATTGCATGTAGTTAGAATTCTTTCATTTTTATTGCTGTGTAATACCCTAATTTCTTTTCTTTTCTTTCTTTCTTTTTTTTGAAATGGGGGTCTCACTCTGTTGCTCAACTGGAGTGCGGTGGTGCAGTCTCAGCTCACTGCAACCTCCACCTCCCAGGCTCAAGCAATCCTCTGTCCTCAGCCTCCTGAGTAGCTGGGACTACAGACACGCACCACCACGCCAAGCTAATTTTTGTATTTTTTGTAGAGGCAGGATTTCGCCATGTTGGTCAGGCTGGTCTCAAACTCCTGGACTTAAGCAGTTTGCCCGCCTCAGCCTCCCAAAGTGCTGGGATTACAGGAGTGAGCCACCATGCTTGGCCTACCTTGATTTCTATATCCATTCTGATGGTGATATACATTTGGGTTGTTTATAATTCTTTGGTTCTTATGAAAAATGCTGCTATAAACATTTTTATATGTATCCTGGTGTACAGGGCCTGAGTTTCCTGAGGGTAGAGACCCAAGAGTAGAATTGCTGCTGCCTGGGGAAAGTGTTTCTTCAACTTTACTAGCTAATGTCAAACTGTATTCCCAAGAGGTTCTATCAATTTGTTCTGTTTTTAGCAGTATATAAGAATTTTTGTTGTTTCATGTTCCCACTAGTACTTGATATTGTCAGACCTTTTAATTTTTAATCATCTTTCTGGATATATAATGATTTCTCAATTTAGTTTTTGTCTACATTCCTGTGGTTACTGATAAGCTAGAGCACCTTTTCATATGTTTATTGGCCATTTAAATGTTCTCTTTGGTGAAGTGTTTGTTCAGTGTTTTGTTCGTTTTTCTGTTGGGTTGTCTCTTTCCTAATTTCTTCATGTAGGCTTAGTATTTCTCCTATTCAACTATTACAATCTCCTAATATATCTCCTATAAATATATATTCTAACTGATCTGTGTATCTCCAGTCTCAAACACTTTTATTCTGTCGTCTTCGTAGCTACCAGAGTTCTAAGAGAAACCCTGTTGTCGTAATTCCCGTCCCTAAAACTCTTCAATGACTCTCCATTGCCCTTGAAGTTAAGAGAAGGACAACATGGGCTGTGAGATCCTTCATCATCTGCTCTCTAATTTCTTACTCCATCTCTGCTGGATCCTTTCAACTCCCTCTCCCTTCTTTACTGTAACCCCCATCTCTACCAAACTGCTTGCTGTTCCTTAAACACATAAAATTGTTTTACACTTGCATTTGCCATGGTTACCCTTTTTCTTCCCTTTGCTCTTAATTGGGAGAATACCTACACATCTTTTGAAACTCAACTCAAAGGTCAGCTCCTCTATAAAACCTTTACCAACTCTCCTTCTTATCCCGCCTCAATCCCTCCATCTTGTATTCTACCAAACACACTATCTTTATTTCTAGAAAGGCACCTGTTTATTGCATTTATTGGTTAATATGCCTGCCTCTTCCATCATATTATACATAAGTCCTTTCAAGCCATGGGAAGCCCCTTGAAGGTAGAGGAATTGCTTCATTGTCTTTTTGTTCTTGTGGCCTAGCACAGTGTCTGGCACAGAGCAGGATATGATAAATAGTAGTAATTGTTATTAATGTTATTACTCGTATTGGGTACGATTGGGTGCCAATCTGTTTTCTTATTAGACTGTAAATTCCTTGAGGAGCCTGGCACTTGAGTGGCATGTGGTAACATTTGTCTAGTGAATTAATAACTTATGAAAAACTTCTGAAAATAACAATCGCTTTAAGCAATATTTGGAGTAGGAACATAAAAACATGAGTATTAACTTTGCAGAGAAAAAAAAAGCTGGTTTACATCCATCTCATGAAGATGAAATCTTAGGCTCAAACTTATTCAAAGTAAAATTTTATAAGAACAAACGTAATGTTTTATGCTTTGGTTAAAAAGTAAGGGGTAAAAGTGGGAAAAGCCTAACTTGTCAGTTCGTATAGAAAAAAAGCTCAAATCTGTTATATGGTATTGTCTTTCATCTAAAAAATTAAGTTTTGTGGTGAACTGTAATTTGTGAACATGACTGGGAAAATAAAAGATCTGCTAGAGAGAGTATGATTTGCCTAGCACCTATGTCTGCAGTCTGAAGAGCTTGTCACTGTTAAAGTGAAATCTTATAGATGTTTCAGCTAAGACTATCTTTGCTCAAAAAGAGGGACAGGGTCATTCCTTGGAGTAACCTTCCTTTTTTTTTTTTTTGAGACGGAGTCTTGCTCTGTCACCCAGGCTGGAGTGCAGTGGCGTGATCTCGGCTCACTGCAAGCTCCACCTCCCGGGTTCAAGCAATTCTCCTGCCTCAGCCTCCCGAGTAGCTGGGATTACAGGCACATGCCACCATGCCCAGCTAATTTTTGTATTTTTAGTAGAGACGGGGTTTCACCATGCTGGCCAGGCTGGTCTCAAACTCCTGACCTTGTGATCCACCCACCTCGGCCTCCCAAAGTGCTGGGATTACAGGCGTGAGCCACCGTGTCCAGCTGGAGTAACCATTCTTAAACTGTTTTCAATAAGGCATTATGGGTGAAGTTACGCAGATAACACTGTCTCATAGACACACCTGCAGTGATGCATAATTTCTGGTCCATGAGCTCTACCTCCACTTCTTTCTGTCTCTCCCTTAAGAAAATGTATTGTAATGGAAGTGAGCAATAGTGAAATTAATTATTATAGTGATAACCTTGATCTGCTCCACATTTTATTTCCTAAAAAGCAAATCATTTTTCTAAAGTTCAATACTTTAATTATTAGTGTTAAGAAATTACTATATTCCTGACAATTGACATCTTGGTTGAGAAGGATATGTACAGCAGTATATTTTGTTTGTAGAAAGAAGAGAGGCTTTGGAGTCACTCCAGCTGTGATTCATATAGCAGTTCAGTCATTGCCCTGTGATCCTGAGCTAGTTGCTTAATATCCCTGACTTTCATCTAAAAAATAGGCTACCTACTTTACAAATTGCTGTCAGGACAATAAATAATTACGTAAAACAGCCAAGATAGTACATACCCCCTAAATATCTTTCAAATCTATATACATATCTCTGTTCTCCCCGCTACAGCCCTATTTTAAGTCACTAGCATCTATGTTCTGGATTATTTAGCACCCTTCTAAATGGTCTTTTGCTTCCAGTCTTGTCTGCCCTAGTTTTGTTCAGAGCAAAGGATATTGTGAAAGCTGACTTGAACCACTAACACGTGTGTCCCTGGTATGGAGATGAATATGTAGCCACCATGGATGAATGTGTGGTATGGAGATGAATATGTATCACATGACAGGGACTTGTTTAGCATTTTATGCATTATCTCATTTAATCCTCACCATAAGCCAGTGAAGTATTATTCACCCTTTAGAAACTGGAGTTTAGAGAAGGTGAGTGGCTTGCCCACTGCCACTCTGCTGGGACGTGAATAATTCTATGTGTGTCCAGGCCTCTCTGGTTCCAAAGCTGATGCTCTGCCCCTGCTTCATGCTGCCTGTGCTGTTCAGTGTTCTAATCCTATTTCTAAGTCCCTGCCTTCTGGGCTTACTGTACACTCCTGGTAACAGCTTTGCACGTCACTTAGCTACAGGGAGATGATGGTGGATGCAAATATCTGATTTTCCTGACAGTCACATTCCTTTTAGTATATTAATAAACTGACATTGGCCGGGCAGTGTCACGCCTGTAATCCCAGCACTTTGGGAGGCCGAGGTGGGTGGATCACTTGAGGTCAGGAGTTTGAGACCAGCCTGGCCAACATGGCAAAACTCTGTCTCTACTAAAAATACAAAAATTAGCTGGATGTGGTGGCGTGCGCTTGTAATCCCAGCTACTTGGGAGGCTGAGGCACGAGAATCGCTTGAACTTGCGAGGCAGAGGTTGCAGTGAGCCGAGATCGCCACACTGCAGCCTGAGTGACAGCAAGACTCCGTCTCAAAAAATAAATAAATAAGTAAACCGACATTCTCGTTTTATACTTCAGTTTTTTTAGGACTTAGCATGCATGAGCCTGCCTGGGTTCTCTGGACTCTGACAGGATTGAGTTTCTGGACTAGCAAGGCTGAGGGCCAGACTTGGTCTTTGATAAATTTGAGAAGGGCAATATCATGTGGCACAAGCCTTCTTGCAGCCAACCTGCTGCTCCAAGCTGCAACTTTCTGATGCCTACAATTAACCTTGATGACACTGATGAAAAATCTTACTTGGTTTGAAACCTGGATGCTTTTATAGACTTTTAGATAGTAACAGAAATGGAGACTGTCTACACTTGGTTTCCTTGAGATTTAGGAAACTTCTGAAGCATTTAATCCACAAACATGTTTTGAGACCTATAACAAGGGGAATACAAAGAAATTTAGTGTCTTGCCCTTGCCCTCAAGATGCTTCCAACGTAATTGAGAACATTAGAGTTTTTTCAAGACCCACGATTCAAAATACCGGATTACAGTAATTTCACATAGTAAACATTCTGTGTACCCAAATGGGTTTCAAGTGAATGCTTGATATACCTGAGCCTGACTTTTATGTGGAAGCTTGATAAATATTTGTTGAATAATTATTGAGTATTGGCCTCCCAGACACTGCTGTCTCATAGGCTTGACTCTAGCTCTGTCCTCTCCAAGAGGCTGCAGACTTAGGATATTTAGCTACTCACTGGAAAGCCACACCTCAATGAATCTTCCACCAGCACCTCAAACTCAACATGCCAAAACTGATTGTATTAACTTTCCATGTTTGGAGAGGCAGCATAACCTCAAAGTTAGGAGCACGGAGTCTGGGATATTGGTTTCAGTGACAGCTCTAGCTAGCTGGATGACCTGGAGAAAGTCTCTGAACTGTTCTTTCTTTGTGTGAAGAAATACAGGTTTACTCTTGGGATTCGATGAGATAGTGGATATAGCACATTCAACACAATACCTACACACAGTCAGTAATCATTAAATGTTAGCTATTATCATCCATAATTGCCCCAAAAACTTCCAATTTTTCCTATCTGGTAATGATACCATTATCCACTCGAACTCTCTTCTTCACTCCATGTCAGCTAAAGAGTTAGCAAAAACTGTATATTCTACCTTTTTTTTTTCCCACCCTGTCACCCAGGCTGGAGTGTGGTAGTGCTATCACTGCTTACCGCAGCCTCAAACTCCTGCGCTCTGGTGATCCACCTACCTCAGCCTCCCAAGTAGCTGGGACTACAGGCATGTGCCACCATGCCCAGCTAATTGTTTTATTTTTTGTAGAGACGGGGTTTTGTCATGTTGTCCAGGCTGGTCTCTAACTCCTAGACTCATGTGATCCGCTCCCCTAGGCCTCCCAAAGGGCTGGGATTGGGGCATGGGCCATGGTGCCCCTCCTATTCTACCTTTTTATGTTCTCTCAGATTATGATTCATTCAACATACACTTATGTGACATCTACCGAATGCCTAACACATTGCTAGGCACTGAAGTCACAGAGATGAATACTTACCAGTTTCTGTGTCTGTAGAAGCAAATACATATGTACCTGCAGACTTCAGATGATCCACATAATGGAGATACAGAAAGTATGTTTAAAAAAGAAAAAAATCTGAGCCAGGCGCAGTGGCTCACGCCTGTAATCCCAGCACTTTGGGAAGCCGAGGCGGGCAGATCATCTGAGGTTGGGAGTTCGAGACCAGCCTGACCAACATAGAGAGACCCCCATCTCTACTAAAAATACAAAATTAGCCAGGCATGGTGGCACATGCCTGTAATCCCAGCTACCCGGGAGGCTGAGGCAGGAGAATCGTTTGAACCTGGGAGGTAGAGGTTGCAGTGAGCCGAGATTGCGCCATTGCACTTCCAGCCTGGGCAACAAGAGCAAAGCTCCGTGTCAAAAAAAAAAAAAAAAAAGTCTGAAAGAGATTTCCCATCCTCTTTTCAAAACCAGTGCCCTTGCTGAAGCCTGCATTGCCTCTTACTGTAGATATAGCAGGAGGTTGGGTTTTTTTATTGGTTTTGAAATGTACAGGTAAAACATAAATTCATGCCCATTGCAAAAAAAAATAAATCGCAGAAATAACTAAAAAGTAAAAGCCTCTTACTCCACCTCTTTAATCTTACTCCCTTCCGCAAACGTAAATAACTGCACTGTTTACTGTTTAATAGGTACCCTTGAAGGCCTTTTCTATTTATACATGTATACATTTATGTATATTTATGTAGATAGAAATACAGTTTTTATACAAATGGGATGATACCATAAAGGTGCTTCTTCCTTTTTTCACTTAACCATGTGTGTTTTCAATTTTTCCATGTCAATGCATAATAGAATTACCTTATTCTTTTTAACTCCTAAATGGTATTCCATACTTTGGAACTACCATAATTTATTTAGTTATTTTCCTGTTGGAAACCTTGTAGTTTACTTCCAGTTTTTCATAATTGCAATCAATGCTGCAGCGAAATTTTGGCACATAGGTTTTTATAGACACATCTAGTTATTTCTGCAAGTAAGTTTCTAGAAGTGCAAGTACTGAGTTAAGAGGTGGTTTTGTGAGACTGTGCTAACTTACCCTTAAAAAAGACTGTACTTGGCCGGGTGTGGTGGCTCACGCCTGTAATCCCAGCACTTTGGGAGGCTGAGGCGGGCGGATCATGAGGTCAGGAGATCGAGACCATCCTGGCTAACACGGTGAAACCCCGTCTCTACTAAAAATACAAAAAATTAGCGGGGCGTGGTGGCGGGCACCTGTAGTCCCAGCTACTCAGGAGGCTGAGGCAGGAGAATGGCATGAACCTGGGAGGCAGAGGTTGCAGTGAGCCGAGATCGGGCCACTGCATTCCAGCCTGGGCGACAGAGCGAGACTCCATCTCAAAAAAAAAAAAAAGACTGTACTTGTTTACATTCCCGTCCAATAGAGAATGAGAATATTCATTTACATAATGAGAGTAATCATTACACATCTCACCAACACTGGATATTATCAGTCCTTTAATTTTTGCAAATCTAATGAATAAAAAATGTATATTGTTCTTTTATAGATTTTCTGTGGCTACTAGTGAAATTGAGCATGCTTTCATATATTTATTATTTCTATTTGTTCTGTGAATTACCTGTTTATATTGTCTATTTCTCTATTAGATTTTCTTATTCTTTTTAGTTTGAAGGTTCTCTCCATTACATTATGATATTAATTCTTTCTCTGTGATACGTGTTGCAAATATTTTTTCCTGGTCTATTGCTGGTCTTTATTTACATTGTCTTAAATCATACATAAGGTTTTAATTCTTCTTTATTTTTTATTTTATTTTATTTTACTTTTTTGGAGACAGAGTCTGGCTCTTGTCGCCCAGGCTGGAGTGCAATGGCGTGATCGGCTCACTGCAACCTCAGCCTCCTTGGCTTAAGTGATTCTCCTGTCTCAGCCTTCCGAGTAGCTGGGATTATAGGCATGGGCCACCATGCCCAGTGAATTTTTGTATTTTTAGTACAGATGGGGTTTCACCATGTTGGCCAGGCTGGTCTCAAACGCCTGACCTCGTTATCTGCCCGCCTGGGCCTCCCAAAGTGCTGGGATTACAGGCATGAGCCACCGCGCCCAGCCTTAATTCTTCTGTCAGTCTTTTCTGTTATGGCTTCCGGAGTTTGTGTTTTGCTTAGGAAGGGTATTCCTATCCCCTAGAAGATGTTATATGTTTTAAATTTTTCTTTCAATAATTTGAGAGTATGTAGTGTGAATTAGGTTTATAACTTTAAGAGAGTTTCCAGTAGTCCCAACACAATTAAATAGTCCATCATCCTTTTCCTACTGATTTAAAATGCCAGGTTGTACATGGGTTTGCTTCTAAACTCTATTCTACTCCTTTTATTTTTTTATTTTTGGTCCATTTGTGTGCAAACACCACGTTGTTGTGATTATTATAGCATTATAGAATTTTTAAAAACCTTATGAAGCCAGCTGGGCGTGGTGGCTCATCCCTGTAATCCCAGCACTTTGGGTGGCTGAGGTGGGCTGATCACTTGAGGTCAGGAGTTCGAGACCAGCTAGACCAACATGGTGAAACCCCATCTCTACTAAAAATACAAAAATTAGCCAGGCTTGGTGGCGGGCGCCTGTAATCTCAACTACTCGGGAGGCTGAGACAGGAGAATTGCTTGAACCCGGTAGGCAGGTGTTGCAGTCAGCTGAGATCGCACCACTGCACTCCAGCCTGGGCGACAGAGTAAAACTCCGTCTCAAAAAGTAATAATAAAAATAAATAAATAAACCTTATGGGGCCAAAAACTGTGTATTCTACCTTCTTTTTTATTTTATTTTATTTTACTTTTTGGATTTTTAGTAGAGACAGAATTTCACCATGTTGGCCAGGCTGGTCTCGAACTCTTGACCTCAAGTGATCCACCTGCCTTGGCCTTCTGAAGTGCTGGGATTACAGGCATGAGCCACTGTGCCCAGCCTCTACCTTTTTACTATCTTTCCTTTTTCTTTGCCTCAGTAGTTTTTGTTCTCATACTTTTCTTGACTGCTTTTATACATCTTCTCCCAGGTGAACTTTAGAATAAATCTGTCAGTTCCATAAAATATCTTATAAGTATTTTGATCAGAAACTCATTAAATTTATAGTTTAATTTGAGTCTCATCCAGGAATATGATGTGTTCCTCATTTATTTTTGTCTTCTTTTAATGTCTTTCTATAAAGTTTACAATTTCTTCATATAAATCTTGGGCATATTGGTGAGTTTAGTCGCATGTATTTTACAGTTTGCTTGCTATTGTACATCTTCCACCACATCTTTCTATTTGGTTATAGTTGGTGCATAGGAAAAGGATTAATTTTTGTGGCTGATCTTTTATCAAGCCTTTACTAAAATATAGTATTAGTTTTGAATTTTACAGTTCTTAGATTTTCTAAGTTGAAAATTAAATCACTTGTAAATAGTGATGGTTTTACGTATTTCTTTGTGATGGTCTTCTTTCTTTTTCTTGTCTTATTGCGCTAGTTAGGACTTCCAATGCCGTATTTAGTAGTTGCAACTATAGCAATGAAAGCTGCCATCTTTATCTTGTTCCTGACTTCAATAGGTATGGTGAATATTCTTAACAAATTAAATAAATTTTCTTCTATTACTGGTTTTGCGAGAGTTTTACATTTTTTATTTTGTTTTTTGTTTGTTTGCCTGCTTGCCTCTTAAAATCAGAAATGGATATTAAAATATATATAACTTTTTGAAAGATCTTTTCATGGTGATCATGAAGTTTTACCTCCTGTAAACTATTAATGTAATAGATTATATTAACAGATTTCTAAATACAGAACCATCCCCTGCATTACTAGATAAATTTTATCTAGTCATGAAAATTGTTTTTTAAGAACAGTTAAGTCTAAGATATTTGCATTTATGTTTTTTTTTTATTGTACTTTAAGTTTTAGGGTACATGTGCACAATGTGCAGATTTGTTACATATGTATCCATGTGCCATGTTGGTGTGCTGCACCCATTAACTCCTCATTTAGCATTAGGTGTATCTCCTAATGCTATCCCTCCCCCCTCTCCCCACCCTACAACGGTCTCCAGAGTGTGATGTTCCCCTTCCTGTGTCCATGTGTTCTCATTGTTCAATTCCCATCTATGAGTGAGAACATGCAGTGTTTGGTTTTTTGTCCTTGCGATAGTTTACTGAGAATGATGATTTCCAGTTTCATCCATGTCCCTACAAAGGACATGAACTCATCATTTTTTATGGCTGCATAGTATTCCATGGTGTATAGGTGCCACATTTTCTTAATCCAGTCTATCGTTGTCGGACATTTGAGTTAGTTCCAAGTCTTTGCTATTGTGAATAGTGCCGCAATAAACATACGCGTGCATGTGTCTTTATAGCAGCATGATTTATAGTCCTTTGGGTATATACCCAGTAATGGGATGGCTGGGTCAAATGGTATTTCTAGTTCTAGATCCCTGAGGAATCACGACACTGACTTCCACAATGGTTGAACTAGTTTACAGTCCCACCAACAGTGTAAAAGTGTTCCTATTTCTCCACATCTTCTCCAGCACCTGTTGTTTCCTGACTTTTTGATGATGGCCATTCTAACTGGTGTGAGATGGTATCTCATTGTGGTTTTGATTTGCATTTCTCTGATGGCCAGTGATAATGGGCATTTTTTCATGTGTTTTTTGGCTGCATAAATGTCTTCTTTTGAGAAGTGTCTGTTCATGTCCTTCACCCACTTTTTGATGGGGTTGTTTTTTTCTTGTAAATTTGTTTGAGTTCATTGTAGATTCTGGATATTAGCCCTCTGTCAGATGAGTAGGTTGCGAAAATTTTCTCCCATTT
The DNA here is from genome assembly GCF_009828535.3 of Hylobates moloch. Classification (NCBI taxonomy): domain Eukaryota; kingdom Metazoa; phylum Chordata; class Mammalia; order Primates; family Hylobatidae; genus Hylobates; species Hylobates moloch. Next base: position 45,411,763 of record NW_026652283.1, read on the forward strand.
TGTAGGTTGCCTGTTCACTCTGATGGTAGTTTCTTTTGCTGTGCAGAAGCTCTTTAGTTTAATTGCATTTATGTTCTTAAGTAACCTAATAGTCTTCTTTATTTAGGCTATCTTTGTCTATTTTTTATATTGGAGCAATATTAGTTTAGTGCAATGGTTCTCAAACTTTTGGTCTCAGGACCCATTTGTCCTGTTAAAAATTATTGAGGATCCACAGAGAACTTTGTTTATGTTAGTTACCTATCAATGTTAGAAATTAAAATGGAGAAAATTTTAAAACACAAGAATATACAAGCATGTATTTTGTTATTAATAGTTGCCAGAGCAATGACATCATCACATGGCATTCCATTAGCCTCTGGAAAACCCCACTGTATACTTGTATGAGAGAATGAGAGGGAAAGAGTCAAAACATCTTAGTGTCATTATCAAAATAGTTTTGGGTGTGTGGACTTCCAGATAAGTCTCGGGATCTTCGCATATCCCCAACCTACACTTTGAGATCTGCTGATATGGCAGAATGAGTTTACCATTCTTCCTATGTACTAAAATAAGTAACATAGAAATTATTTATGTGTTGAAGGTAGAACTCATCTGTAAATTATTTGAAACTGATGGTTTTTGGAATGGTATATCTTTGCTTATCATTTCCATTTCCTGAGTTAATGGTCTACTCAGGTTTTATATCTCTTCTTGGGTCAATTTGTAAATTTATGTATACTAGAAAATCATGGAATTTCATGTAGATTTTCATTTCTTTAAGAGTAAAGTCATGCTTTACATTACAATTTTTAGATTTTCTATTGAAAATTAAATCCCCCGTTTTTTCCTTCTCCCACTGTTTACTTGTGTATTTTCTCTTTTATTCTCATTTGGATTTGCCTTGGGTTTAACTATTTTATTGTTGTGTGTTAGTGTGTTTTAAAGAACATTTTTTGGTATGATTACTCAAGTTTATTGTTTTTTGTTTGTTTTTCAGTCTATCTTTACTAATTCATTTATTTTGGTGGGTTTATTTTTTTAAGTCAGATTTATTGAGGTATAATTTATATATAGTAAAAACTTACCCTTTACAGTGTACAGTTCTGTGAGTTTTGACAAATGCATATAATCATTTAACCACCACCACAATCAGGGCATAGAAGAGTTCTACCACCCTCAAAAATCCCTTCATTCCCCTTTGTAGTCAGCCTCTTCTCTGATCCCCAGCTCCTGGCATCTTGTTTCCTGTTTTGGTAGTTTCTTCCTTTTTATTTCTGAGTAGTATTCCATTATGTGGATATACCGCCATTTGTTTATGCGTTCACCAGTCGAAGGACATTTAGATTGTTTCCAGTTTGGGGCTGTTATGAATAATGCTACTGTAAACATCTATGAACAAGTTTTTGTGCAAACGTAAGTTTTCTTTATTCTTGAGTAAAGAACAATGAGCAGAATTGCTGGGTTAAATGGTAAGTATAAGTTTGACTTTGTAAGAAATTGCCAAGCCATTTTCCTGTCATTCTCTGTTCACTGGATTTGCTTACTATTTGTTTTGCTCTTTCCTTTGCTTCTATCAAATCTCTGTTTTCGGGATGTGAGTTTAGACTCCTTACTATGATTCCCTTTAGCGAGAGCATAGGACACACCAAAATGCCTCAAGCACAAAATGCCAAGGAGGACACCACAGTGACAGGATGGGAAAATGGAGTCATAGGAGGGAGAGGAGAAAAATAAGAAAGAGGAAAACGGAGAGCAAAAGAAGGGGAAGAAAAGAAATAAAAATAAAATGATGCATAGGAAGGCAGCGGTGAGTGCATGGAGCTAGCAGTGAGACTTTCTAATAGTCTTGCTGCCAGTCTCCTGGGGACTCATGGGGCTCTCAAAGAAAAATTTATGGGATGAAAAAATGTGGTAGGGATTTAATAAATATTTGATTAACTGATTGATTAATTCATTAAGGAGCTTGGTATTTTAAGTAGGTTATAAGAAACAAGTTTGTTAGAACTGCAAAGGCATGAACTGGAGACAGTAATAACATTGAAAACCACATGGAAAGATGAATAAGTTGAGAGAGAAGAAGAACCCTGAAAACTAATTTAATGGTCTGGAATAAGAAGAGGGGTTGGCACTGGAGATAATCAACTAGTCATAAAACTACATAAATACAACACAGATTGTTTTGGAATAAACACGGGAACTTAGTGACGATCAAGGGTGACCTTCTGAGTTCTCTAGCTCTAGCACATGCCATCTGTCCCTGATTGACACCTGAACTGATCTGAGAACACCCTGGGGCCAGACAGCTAAGTGATGAGGAAGGAGTGGTACTGAGGGAGTGTAAGCTTTGGGGGGGAGTAAGGGGTAGATTAAATGCCTTCAAAGAGCCCTCTAGCTTTCAGATCTTGTGATGCTTGTGAAAATATTGCTAGAGTGTCATATTCTTAGAATAAGAATTCTCTTAATTTGGAGAAAGGCCCTAAGACCTTCAAGGGGAAAGAATACACAAAAGCCATTTGGTAATCCAAGCCAAGACAATTACCATTAGTCTCTGGAGGTATTTAAGAGAGAAAGAACTTCCTTTCCACTGAAGAATTCATGGAATTATTCGGCTACCAAGGGTCCAATGTTCCTATTATGAAGTAAGGTAACTGCATGTTGTAAGAGAAGGAAAAAATGGTGGCAGGACAGATGTCTTTTCCCTTCAGCTTATATGAATTTTGTGCACAGCTTTAACATTACATTAACTGTGACTTTAGTCCTTCTCTCACAAGAAAGATCATTCACTTTTCAGAATGCTGGAAAGCCCATGGAGTTGAGATACTATATAAGTGTCATGTGAGAAATGATATTAAAAAGTTGCACTATTTAAGAAACGTTTATTAAGGACCTACTAAGCACTGGGAACTGTTTTAGGCACTGGGAATACAGTAGTGAACAAAACAGACCAAGTCCCTGTCCTCAAGGAGCTTCGTAAGTTTTGGTAGGAGCACATGGGGTCAAGGAAGGCTTAAGAAAGGAGTGACATTTGCTGCACTTCCGATCTGTTGTCTACGTGGCAGCCAGAAGATTTCTAAAATCACAAGCCTGAAAACGTTATTCCCTTGCTTAGGTCTCACCAATGGCTCCCTTTTGCTTTTCTGATGAAGATCAAAGTTATATTGCCATGGCCTGCAGAGTCCTGCAGGGTCTAGCCCTCTCCCTCTCTGGCCTCATACGCCTCTGTCTCTTCCATCTTGGGTGGGACACTCTGCAATCCCACCACACTGGACTTCTTTCAGTTTCTCCATCATGTCACCCCTCCTTCTGCCTCAGCGTCTTAGCACCCGCTGTTCCCTGGATCTGGAACACACGTCCACCCAACCCCTCCTGCTCCTACCTATCCCCAACTGCCACCAGTCTTGCCCAGTTACACCCATGTATCCTTCAGCTGTAGCTCCAATGTTAATTCCTCAGAGTTTTCCCAACTGTTTCCCCTTCCCTGCAAGCTATATATACTCTCCCAACACCCTCCCAACACTCTACTTCCTCTCTCCTCTTCCTCCTCTTCTCTGCCCCTTCCCTTGAACACTAAACAAATGAACACACAAATAAATATAAAATAGTAAATTGAGATAAATGCTTCAAAGGAAAAGAATAGCTTATCATAATATTTCAATAGGGAAACATCATTTTATATATATTATAGATATATATTAGTTCATTCTTCACTCAATAGGTGCCCAGAACTATTTGCTGAATGAATGAAAAAATGAATGAAAAAAATTATGAGTAAGATTTCTCCAATTAGAGAGGGAGTGAAGATAATTCCAGGCAAAGAAAATGACACAGTCAGAGATACTGAAGCATGAATGAAGTAACTGGCAGATGACTAGAAAGACAGGCAAGAGGGACTGGCTCCTTTACAATAAGATGGTAAAGGTAGGCGGGATACTACTTATAACCTTGGATTTTTTTTTTTCTGTTTGAGAGTAGGGGTAGATGGTGGAAATTAAAAGTATTTAAGCAAGGAAGCGTTATATTTAAATCTGTGTTTTAGGAAGATAGTTGATTCTTCATCTAGGGCTGTTCCATGTCTGAAATTTTAAGTTCTGAAACAGAGAAGTCCTTGTCATTCAGCATTGCTACTAGGTTGTTTAATCAAAGTCAGTTAAAGTGGTACATCATAAAAAGTACCACATATACCACATATATACTTTCAACATTGCATTCTAACTTAGAAATGCACAACCACTTGCTAGTCTTTGGGTAGAGTGTCAGGGCCTTTTATCAAGTGTAGAGTCCTTGATTCTTGAACAACCATATCCATATCGACTTGTCTGTGGATTTTGGCTTCAGCTTCTTTACAATAGAACAAGAAAGCCAGGTGTGATGGCTCACGCCTGTAATCCCAGTGCTTTGGGAGGCTGAGGTGGGAGGATTGCTTGCGCCTAGGAGTTTGAGACCAACTTGGACAACATAGCAAGACCCTCCCTCTACACAAAATAAAAAATAAAAAAATTAGCAGGGCATGGTGTATGCACCTGTAGTTGCAGCTACTCAGAAGGCTGAGGTGGTAGGATCACTTGAACCCAGGCGTTACAGTGAGCTATGATCACGCCACCGTACTCCCAGCCTGAGCAGCAGAGTGAGACACTGTCTCTTAAAAAAAAAATAGAACAAGAGACTTAAATATTCTTATGAAATAGCCTTTGCACAGACTCCACTGTTAGGATTTTTTCCAGTTTTTTTTTTACATGATATCATAATGGTTAGGACAGTCTCTCAAGCCAGACCACCTGGGTTCAAATCCTGGATGTACCATTTCCTAACTTGGGTAAATTGCTTAGCCTTTTTGTGCCTCAGTTTCCTCAGCAACCACTTCAGAGAGTTATTGTGAGGATGAAGTGGCTATTTTATATAAAGCCTTAATGTACTGCCTGATATATAGTAAATATTCAATAAATGTTAACTGTTTTCTAGTTGTCTTACCCACACCCAATTCAATAGCATTTAAAAAAGAGATTTAGCTTTAATGAAACTTCCCAAAGTATCTGATTTAGTGTTCTTAGAAACAACAGTTCTCTTTCTTTTTGCACGATTGGTTTACATAATGTTTAACTAAATTATGTAAATGCAATAACTACTACCACAGGAATAAAGAAATTTTGGAACAATCACAATGACTTACACTCAGCTGGTAAAAGTGGAGGTAGTGTATGTGTGTGGAAGAGGGTGGCCTGCCAGCCAGGAACATTCAGAGCACCGTGTCCATTAACTAAAATGTATTACAGCAGGAATGGAAAGTTTTAGTTAACCCAGTAGGTCGGTAGGGAAGAGGCTGGTTAAGAGAGCATCCACTCTTGGACAACAGCCTCTACTTTCCAGCTTCCTCTCTCCCTTGCTCCTGTTATAACTGTGCTTTCATCTCATTGACTGCCTAGATCCAAGCCAGACCTTTAATGTCCCAAAGCACCAAAAAAGAGAATGTTCCCTTATGTAATTTAAAATGAAAACAATTCTAACTTGTAAAATAAGTGTAAGGAAGTTCAATAAATTTCTGACTTTTACCATGGTGATTCTTTTTTTTTTAACGGTTTTTCTAGTAAGTGGGTTTAGGGGTCTCGTTCTCTTGCTTCTGGATCCGCCGCCTCGCCTCCCTAAGAGTGTTTACAAGTGATCCACCTCTCAGGCTTCTCCCAGAATTACTTCCTTTCCTACTGAGCCTGCATCTCATGATCCACCACTTTTAAATGCTCTCTTGCATTTAAAATGTCTTCTACCCAATTTCCTTACACACTTGTCCTTACGCAGAACCCAGCTAATAAACCCCCCGAAACTGGGTATACTGCATTTGCGATAACTTTGTAGCTTCCGAGTAAAAATGTCCAAAAGGTAGTCAGACACAAAATCTGAAACCCAGGAGACAAAGTAAGGGTAGATAAAGGAATTTGGGAATCTTCGAACAAAAAAGTGAGATTTAATCCTGTGCAGGTGGGCCACATGGCCAAAGAAAGACATGTAGAGTGGGAAGAGCAAGACCTGGACTGAGAACTCTGAGAACACCACGGTGTAAGGGGTAGGTGGAGCGGAACTGCCGATGAAAGAGGGAATACCCACATGCAAGAAAGCCTGAATCCAAGGAAGGAGAGCTTCAGGAAGGAGTGGTTATGGATGTCAAGTGTATTAAAGAGGTGAGGTCAGATTAGACAATGCCTAGAACCTAGTAGGTTCTCAATGCATACTTGCTAACTGATGGATTCACCAAGACCGAAACAGTCAGGAAGTCATTGATGATCTTGGTGCTTAGTTTGAGTTTTCCTAAAAGTGGACCCTGAGACGAGGATTAGTCTGTTTGAAAGATGAAGAACACTGGTGTGTGTGGGAGGGGGATGAACAGGGAGGGGACGGCCAGTAAAGGGTGAATTAAGCCAGCAGCCACCGTGGGCAATGACAGCTTAATCCCACTGGGAAAGCTCAGGAAGTCAGTGCAGAACACCCACCTCATCGTTCCCCCTCTCACAGGGTGAGGGAGCTCTTTCAGGTCATTGGTTGAGGACTGTTCTTAGAGGGCATTAATTCACTGACATTTCCAGCCTGCTGCTTGGGCAGCAGAACAGACCCCGGCTGTGAGAGAAATCCCTCAGGTGAATGAATGCAGGTACCAGCGGCTGGTAGCCTGGGATTCACTGAAATAGTAAGGGCAGAGGATACTGGTAGGGCAGTGACATCCTCTAACACCTGGTACCTGCAGTTTCACTGGCAGAAGCTAGACTGCTGTGGAGCAGTAGGAAATTGGAAGTGAGAAGTGGAGGAAATGGGTGTAGGTAACTATTTCAAGATGTTTGGCTGAAAAAATAAGATAAAAAATATGTCAGTAGGCTGACTCTGCGAAGGGTAGGAAAGAACGGTAAAATGGGAGATCGGAGCCTCCCGGTGCTGTTCATTGAGGGTTCTCACAACACTTCCCTGTTTTTAGTTAGGAGAGAGAAGGTCAGCTGCACTAACCACTTCTTACTTCAGGATCCTCTTTTAGCTTCCCCAGACAAGCACCCAGTGTTTCCTCTGCTAGACTTTGGGTCCTGGGTTCCCCAACTAAAGAGGCCCTGCTGATACAGCCTCACATGCTAGCAATTCTAAGCCTGAAGTGCCAGAAGAATAGATTGAATATAGCTGCAGAGCAGACTGGGACACGTGTGGAACACGGTGGCCAGATTCTGAACCCTAGGAGAACCACAAGGTCAGAGGAGGCCTTCTGAGGGGTCTGCCGCTGCTGAGGGACTCCTTGCATTCCTGGCCTTCCCCCTCCCCTGTCAGCACATCTCAATAATTAGTTTGGTTTGGGTGTAACAGACCTGCCCCGTAGAAGGAACCTGCCTGGGACATTCATCTAAATATAACTCTTTGATTGATGTCTGTCTCTTAGCTAAAGCTTAAGCTCACAGGGGCAGGGACGGTATTCATTTCAGCACTATTGTATCCCTAGTGTCTGGTGCCTAGTCAGTACTCAATAAATATTGCATATTTAATGCAAAAATACCCAGCAACAGGTAATGCTGTCTATTGATGGTGCCTACACCAAGAAAAAGATAAAACCAGGATTTTTATCCTTCTAGAAGTGGATTTTCTATGCAGTTAATGATTTAAACTTACAGGTCCCTTACTTGCATGAACTCCTTTCAAGACCCTGGAAGAGGCCTTAGCAATATTTTTACATGGTTACATTTTTTCACGTTGCAAAAATAAAATACTTTAATCAAAATTAAGACTACTCTTTTCCGTCTGAGTTCATATTTCCCCTCCTGGAGTGGCGTTGGAGTGGCTGTGGATGTTTTGGTGATCTGTTTCAGGAGAAGCAGAGTTGGGAGTATATTTTATATTCAGTTGATGCATCTGTTTATGTGGTTTGCGGTCCCTTCTGTGTAGAGTTAACTTACTGCTGGCTGTCCTGGTATATAAATGGCTCTCAGGAGTACTGCTACTGCCTACTATGCTAATTAACTTGGTCAGGCCATGAAGGTGCATGATGAGAGCTTGTCAGGGGACATGAATGTGTCCTATGATGCTCTGCAATGGAAGAGAAACAAAGCTTAAAATGTATGGATCCAGAAACTAGTCCTCACATCGCTTCTCGGCCTTTTGGCTAAGATCAAGTGCAGAAACTAGTCCTCACATATGTAAAACTGTAAGTGAAAATTTTAGTTCTTATTAATGGCTGCTGAAAACAAAACCTCACACCTGTCAGGAATACATCTTAATGCAGTGTATACAATTGTAAATGTATCATTTTTTTTCTTTTCCTTTTTCTTTCTTTTTTTTGAGCCAGAGTCTTGCTCTGTTGCCCAGGTGGGAGTGCAGTGGCATAATCTTGGCTCACTGTGACCTCCATCTCCCAGGTTCAAGCGATTCTCCTGCTTCAGCCTCCCAAGTAGCTGGGATTACAGGTACGCACCACCATGCCCTGCTAATTTTTTTTTCTTGTATTTTTAGTAGAGACGGGGTGTCACCATGTTGGCCAGGCTCATCTCAAACTCCTGCTCAAGTGATCCGCCTGCCTCAGCCTCCCAAAGTGCTGGGATTACAGGTGTAAGCCACCACGCCTGGCCATATATATATATATATATATATAATTTTAATGGGAATCACATGAAATGGAATTTATTAAAATTCCTGTGTTTATAGTGCATAAGTCTGTAGCAATACTACTAACAATGAGTGCATTCTTATGTGAAGTTATATACACATCTCCGAAATATTGACCAAAGGTAACATAAAACTCATAATATGTCACTATAACCAGGACACCAATAATAAACTGTAAAAGGGTATCAATAAAGTCTGAGAATATTAAGGAAAATTCGAAAGGCCGTGAAATCTTACAACTCTTATATGAAAGAAACTTGATAGAGGTTTCCCCAAATTTTACGTTAATCCTTGACATTTATGTAACAGTACTAGTAAGGGGTTTTGAAGTGGAAAGAAATTCTCTAAGCTATCAGTTATAAACAAATTTTGGTCAACAATGGTAGAAGAAAGACAGGATTTTCTATTTTCTTTATAGAAAAATGAAGTATAGATGCTTCAAAATTGTTCATATGAAGAGTCAGAGTCCACAGCTTAGAAAATACAAGAAAGGCCGGGCGCGGTGGCTCACGCCTGTAATCCCAGCACTTTGGGAGACCGAGGCAGGCGGATCACAAGGTCAGGAAATCGAGACCATCCTGGCTAACACAGTGAAACCCTGTCTCTACTAAAAATACAAAAAATTAGCCGGGCATGGTGGCAGACGCCTGTAGTCCCAGCTACTCGGGAGGCTGAGTCAGGAGAACGGCATGAACCCAGGAGGTGGAGCTTGCAATGAGCTGAGACTGTGCCACTACACTCCACCCTGGGCCACAGAGCAAGACTCCATCTCAAAAAACAAAAAAAGAAAATACAAGAAAGGCCGGGCGCGGTGGCTCACGCCTGTAATCCCAGCACTTTGGGAGGCTGAGGCGGGCAGATCACCTGAGGTCGGGAGTTTGAGACCAGCCTGACCAACATGGAGAAACCTCGTCTCTACTAAAAATACAAAATTAGCCAGGTGTGGTGGTACATGCCTGTAATCCCAGCTCTTGGGAGGCTGAGGCAGAAGAATCGTTTGAACCCTGGAGGCAGAAGCTGCAGTTAGCTGAGATCGCGCCATTGCTCTCCAGCCTGGGCAACAAGAGCAAAACTCCGTCTCAAAAAAAAAAAAAAAAAAAAAAAGGAAAGAAAATACAGGAAATAAGCACTTAGAAGTGTATCAATTAATTTAAAATTATGTCATTGGAATATTTTTATGTTTCTCATTTTCCTCAACCTTTAAAACTTTGTAATTGTTGTGAAATGATTTGTCATTCTAATAAATACTCACTTTTGAACCTAATTTTATATTTGTAATTTTGTTTCTTTTTTTTTAAGAGGGTCCTCAAAGTCATATATGCTAAGCTTCGGATGCCACAGCATGTGAATCTGCCCCGTATCCTCCTTATCTGCCTGGCTTTAGGTGGTTTGGGATGTAAAGCAATATCATCTCGAGTCCAAACTATAGACAATTGGTGTATAATTGGCTTCTGTGTAGACATTTTAGTCTCCTGACCTCTTTCTTTGTTTATAGACTAACTTGAGTTTCCAGAATTTACCAGGAGCTGAGAACCACTCCCTTCTAATTCACTCATGGAGTTTGAGCTTTAATCTTCCTGAGCCTCCTCATTCTAGACTCACCCTGAGCCCAGGCTCCAGGGACAAATTCTTTCCTTTTCCATAGGGTGACCTCTAGAACGGAGACAGTTGAAGAGGAGAGGAAGAGGGTCACATGTGTGCAGAATTCTAATTTGGTGATTCTTTGGAGGGGTGCCTCCTAATTGGTTCAGTTGGTATATCTTGCAGAGAAATCTGACAGAAATAAGAAAGGAGGCGGCATACTATGAACAGTTGCAGAAAATAGGGATATTTAGCCTAGAGAAAAGGTACCACTTTTAGAGGCCTATGTCAGCAGCTCTTGCCACAGCAACATTGTATAACAGACTTACTCAGAATTCAGTGTCATAGATGGTGGATATATATTTCTTGAGTGTACAGTTGCGTAGATCACCTGAGATTCAGCTAGTCTAGGCTGAGGTCAGATGGGCCTGACTCTAAGCTGTGGATTAGGTCCAGGTCTGTTCCACGTGTCCTTTATTGTTCTTGAACCAGCAGCTACCAGAGGCATGTTCTTCTCATGGTGGGAGGCAGGAGCCCAAGAGACCAAGGCCAACTTTGCATGCGCATCTTTTTCTTTTTCTTTTTTTGTGCATATCTAAAATCTCTACTTGCATTATGTCTGCTAACATTCCACTGGTTAAAGGAAGTTGATGGCCAAGCCCAAAGTCAGAGGGTAGGAATGTCACTTCATCCTGCTTTGAAGACTGAGCAAGTCATATGAGCAAAGCACATCTGTGTGGCAGAGAAGATGGGAGGCAGAGGAATGAAGGGAATGGATATTTGATGAACTGATATGCCACAATAGCTATTATATCAAAGAAACAGCAACTTTCCTCATCTCTCAGTCAGTCCTCAACCTACGAAAGCCTATCCTCACCCCGCACTCTTACCAAAATCATTCTCTTACTGACTGCCTCATTCCATCTAGAATCTGATTTCTCTTCTTCATTCTCACTACATTGCTTGCCTAGATTGCCTCTATAGCCTACTAACTGCTCTCCTTGTCTCTGGTCTCGTCCTTTCCCGATTCATCATCCACAGAGCTGCCAGCCATTATCTGTATCTCATCGGCATCCACATCATCATTATTGGTACCTATTTTGCATTACACTTACTGGTTTATGTGCCTGGCTCCTTCATTATACTGAGAGTGTCTGGATGACAAGAAATGTGTTTTATTTACCTTTGAATCTCTAGCACCTTACACAGGGTCTGACACATAGTAAAACTTCAATAAATTAATGTGAAAAGAAAGAATCAAAGAAAGGAGATGGGGTTTCAGTTCAAGTCTGCATGACCTGAAACCCCATACTGTTTCTACACTATCATAATATATCTTTAGTCACAGCTGTGTTGCTGATAAAAATAAGGACACAGCTCAAACCCTCCCACTGCGACACCAATGGAAAAGCAGGTTACTGAATCTAGATTAACTAAAGATTCTTCCTCCTATAATCACAATAATCCTTCCCAATCCTAATTCCTCTCAGATGGAAAGGTCTAGAAGCCATAAAAAATTTTTAATGGCCATAAATATATTAAATACATTATATTAAATATATTTTTAAAATGCTGAAATTTACTCTTACATAAATCCATGTGCCATTTTTTTTTTTAGGTGGACCCTCACTATGTTTCAGAGGCTGGCCTCAAACTCCCAGGTTCAGGTGATCCCCCTGCCTCAGCTTCCTGAGTAGCTGAGATTACAGGCATGCACCACCACACCTGGCTGCAATATGCCATTTTTTTACCTATCAGATTGGCAGAGATCAAAAAGGTTTTAATAGTGCACAAGTATACCTTAGAGATGTTGAAGATTCAGTTCCAGGCCACCACAATAAGGCAAATACCACAGGAAAGCGAGTATATGAACTTTTGGTTTTCCGGTGCATATAAAAGTTACATTTATGCTATATTGTAGTCTATTAAATGTGCAATAGCATTATGTCTAAAAAAAATACACACCTTAACTTAAAAATATTTCATTGCTTAAAAATGCTAATGATCATCTGAGCCTTCAGCAAATCACATTTTTGCTAGCGGAGAGTTTTGCCTCAATGTTGATGGCTGCTGACTGATCACGGTGGTTGCCTAAGGTTGGCGTAGCTGTGGCAATTTCTTAAAAATGAGACAACAGTGAAGTTTGCCACAATGACTCTGTTTTTATGAAAGATTTCTCTGTAGCATGTGATGCCATTTGATAGCATTTTACTCACAGTAGAACTTCTTTCAAAATTGTAATCAGTCCTCTCAAACTCTGCCACTACTTTATCAACTAAGTTTATGTAAGATTCTAAATTCTTTGTTGTCATTTCAGCAGTGTTCACAACATCTTCACCAGGAAGTGGATTCCATTTGAAGAAACCACTTTGTTTGCTCATCCATAAGAAGCAACTCCTCATCCATTCAGGTTTTCTTATGAGATTGCAGCAATTCAATTACATCTTCAGGCTCCACTTACTGTAATTCTCGCTATTTTGACCACATTCGCAGTTACTTTCTCCACTAAGGTCTTGAAACCCTCCAAGTCATCCATGAGGGTTGGAATTAAATTCTTCCAAATTCTTGTTAATATTGATATTTTGGCCCCCTCCCATGAATCACGACTGTTCTTAATGGGATCTAAAATGATGAATCCTTTCCAGAAGATTTTCAATTTACTTTGCCCAGATCCATCAGAGGAATCACTATTTATAGTAGATATAGCCTTACAAAATGTATTTGTTAAGTAATAAGACTTGAAAGTTGAAATTACTCCCTGATCCATGGGCTGTAGAATGGATGTTGTGTTACCAGGCATGAAAACAACATTCATATTCTTGTACGTCTCCATCAGAGCACGTGGGTGACCAGGTGCATTGTCAATGAGCAGGAATATTTTGATAGGAATATTTTTCTCTTAGCAGTAGATCTCAACAGTGGGCTTAAAATATTATGTAAACCATGCTATAAACAGATGTGCTGTCATCATGGCTTTATTGTTCCATTTATAGAGCATAGGCAGAATAGATTTAGCATAATTCTTAAGGGCCCTAGGATTTTTGGAATGGCAAATGAGCACTGGCTTAAACCTTAAGTCACCAAGTGCATTATGCACCTAACATGGTCAATCTGTCCTTTAAAGCTTTGAGGCATTGACTTCTCCTCTCTAGCTTTGAAAGCTCTGGATGGCATCTTCCAATATAAGGCAGTTTCTTTTTTTTTTTTTCTGAGAAGGAGTCTCGCTCTTTCGCCCAGGCCAGAGTGCAGTGGCGCTATCTTGGCTCACTGCAAGCTCCGCCTCCCGGGTTCACGCCATTCTCCTGCCTCAGCCTCCTGAGTAGCTGCGATTACAGGCACCCGCCACCGTGCCCAGCTAATTTTTTGTATTTTTAGTAGAGACAGGGTCTCACCGTGTTAGCCAAGATGGTCTCTATCTCCTGACCTCGTGATCCGCCCGCCTCGGCCTCTCAAAGTGCTGGGATTACAGGCTTGAGCCACCGCGCCCGGCCAAGGCAGTTTCATCTACATTGAAAACACATTGTTTAGTGTAGCCACCTTCTTTGATTATCTTAGCTAGACCTTCTGGTTAACTTGCAGCTTCTCCATCAGCACTTGCTACTCCACCTCGTAATTTTCTGTTACAGAGATGCCTTCTTTCCTTAAACGTCATGAGGCAACTTCTGCTAGCTTCAAACTTTTTTTTTCCTCTTTTCTTTTGAGATGGAATTTCGCTCTTGCTGCCCAAGCTGGAGTGCAATGGCACAATCTCAGCTCACTGCAACCTCCGCCTCCCGGGTTCAAGCGATTCTCCTGCCTCAGCCTTCCGAGTAGCTGGGATTACAGGCACATGCCACCACTCCCAGCTAATTTTGTATTTTTAGTAGAGGCAGGGTTTCTCCATGTTGGTCAGGCTGGTCTCGAACTCCCAACCTCAGGTGATCCACCCACCTTGGCCTCCCAAAGTGCTGGGATTACAGGTGTGAGCCACCACGCCCAGCTGCTTCAAACTTTTCTTCTGCAGCTTCCTCACATCTCTCAGCCTTCATAGAATTGAAGAGAGTTAGGGCCTTGGTCTGGATTAGGCTTTGGCTTCAGGGAATGTTGTGGCTGGTTTGATCTTCTATCCAGACCACTAAAACTTTCTGTCAGCAATAAGACTCTTTCATTTCTTATCATTCATGTGTTCACTAGCATAGCATTTTTTATTTCTTTTAAGAACTTTTCCTTTGCATTCACAGCTTGGCTAACTGGTCAACACTAGAGGCCTGGCTCTCAGCCTGTCTCAGCTTTTGACATGCCGTCTTTACTAAGTGTAGTCATTTCCAGCTTTTGATTTAAAGTGAGAGATGTGTGACTCTTTCTTTCACTTGAACATTGAGAGGTCCTTGTAGGGTTATTAATTGGCCTAATTTCAGTATCGTTGTGTCTCAGAGAATAGGGAGGCCCAAGGAAAGAGATGGGGAAATAGCTGGTCGGTGGAGCAGTCAGAACACACACAACGTTTATTAAGTGTGCCATCTTATATGAGTGTGGTTCATGGCACCCCAGATCAATTACAATAGTAACATCAAAGATCAAGAATTACCAAAATGTGACGCAGACACAAAGTGAGCACATGCTGTTGAAAAAATGGCACTGATAGATTTGCTCAACACAGGGTTGCCACAAACCTTCAATTTGTAAAAAATGTAATGTCTATAAAGTGCAATAAAACAAGGTATGCCTGTACCGGTGAAAGGTGTGGAAAGAGACATTCGCATATATTGCTAATGAGAGTGTAAATTGGTTCAACCTCTATGGAGGGCAATTTGGCAATATCTATCAGCTCTTCCTGTACTGATATGGAAAGGACTCTGATATATCTTGTGTCATAAGTGAAAATGCAAGATGTGGAAGCGAAGTGCATTATTACCTTTTGTGTGTGTTGTAGGAAGGTAAACAGCTATAGGCAAGCCCTGGGAAGATATACAAAAAAAACTTTAATAGTACTTGCGTTTGGGGAGGAGAATTGAGCTGGAAAACAAGAGTGAAGGAAGATTTATTTTTCGTTATATAATCTTTTGTATCTTTTAAATTTTGTTCCATGTAGAATAGAATTGTTTAGGCCAGGCGCAGTGGCTCATGCCTATAATTTCAGCACTGTGGGAGGCTGAGGCGGGTGGACTGCTTGAAGTCAAGAGTTTGAGACCAGCCTGGCCATCATGGTGAAACTACAAAAAAATACAAAAAATTAGCCGGGCATGGTGGTGCACACCTGTGATCCCAGCTACTTGGGAGGCTGAGGCATGAGAATTGCTTGAGCCTAGGAGGCGGAGGTTGCAGTGAGCCAAGATCACACCACTGCACTCCAGCCTGGGCAACAGAGCGAGACTCTGTCTCAAAAAAAAAAAAAAAAAAATAGAATAGAATTGTTTAGATGCCAAAAACAAAATCAGAAGATCAACAACAAACTGGAAAACATATTTACAACATAATATGACAAAGGGCTAATTTCTTTAATCTACAGAGAGTTTATAAATCAGTCTAAAAAATTAACAGAGAGAAGAGGGTAAAGGATATGAGAACTCATTTTAGAAAGAAATATAAATGGCCAATAATCATATGAAAAAGATGCCTAACTTATATATTAGTAAAGGAAAGAAAACCCACAGGTAATCCTTTGGAGAAGAATTGAACTCTATTATTAGATGTGTTTAAGTAGAGAGTAAATAACCAATTATTAAGGTTGTTGTTAAGGAGTTTCTTTCAATCATCTGATAAAGGAAAGGTTTCCAACATCTGAAGGAACAAATTCCTTCCAATCTGTAGGGTCTTTAATTCTTTATGGTACCCAGTGGAGGTGTATAGATAAGGCCAAGCAAGCCAGCCTAAGAATAGGAAGGGAAGGAAAATAATAGAAGTTCACCTAGAAAGCACAAATCTCAGGAATGGAAGGGATCTTGGAGTTCATTTTTCAAACCTCCCCCCAATACATTTCCTCTTGGGACACAGTCCCAGATCTGCCACTCAACACCACTGAGCAAGTTTATTGGTATAATATTCATTCATTCATTCATTCACTAAATATTTACTGAGTTCCTTCTATGTGTGAGGCACAGTCCCTGTCCTCATGGAAACAGGCATTAGTCAAATGTAAAATTGCAACTGTTAGCAGGCACTATGAAGAAGAATTATGCAGTGCTACGAGAGCCTGAGTATGATATGACCCAGACAAAAATTTTAGGAAAGTTGAACTGATTAGGATGAATATGCGTTTAGGAAACAGAGAGGAAAAACACTAGGCAGAGGCAATCGCAGGTGCAAAGGCCCTACCAGGAGGGATCACGACAAGCACTAGGTTGGAAAAGACTGAAAATAGTATGAAAGTATGGTACGAGGTGAGGCTGCAGAGGAGCCTGACATTAAAGAGTTCTTACTCTAAGAACAATGGGAATCCCTTAAAGGGTTTGAATGGGATGAAGGGGTAAAGGACACACATCCTGATCAAATTCACATTTTGAAGCTATGACTCTGGCTGCAGAGTAGAGAATGGATTGCAGGGAGACAAGAGCAGATGTGCAGAGGTGAGTAAGGAGGCAGATGAAGTAGACAGGAGATGATGGGTGCTTAGACCAGCATGGTAGAAGTAGAGCAATGTGGACACATGTGAGAGATGTTAGGAAATAAAATTGGTAAGACTTGATGATGAGTTCCATCTCAAGAGTGACAAAGAGGAAGGAAATATGTCAATAATGCATCCTAAGATTTTGGCATGTGCAATGGAATAGATGAGACAGATAACAATGGAAGAGAACTAAGTTTGGAAGGGAATCACAGTTCAGTTTAGAACATGCCAGCTTTGAGATGGTTTTGAGAGCACACATCAGTCAGTTGGCAACATTTATTTATGGAGTGTCTACTAAGTAGCTAGTAGTGGAATATGCAGGTTTACTCATTTGTAAAAAAGAAAAATAAAAAGGATACACACAATTCCCCCTTCTTTGAGACCCTTGCTGTTCCACTATTCTACTGTCTTCTCGCTTCTGTCATTGTCTGTTCTCTGACAGTCTCCACTCCTCCTCGTTTGTTGGATGGAATGATCTGATCCCTCACATTTATAGTTTCTTGGCCTGTTAACTTCTACAGACCTTTACCACCACTCCACTTCACTGTCCAGTCCCATGGCCACACTGTGAACCTCATCACTAAGAACTCATCAACCTTAAACTTCTTGCTTTCTACTGACCCTCCTCCTGTCCTTTTGGCTCTCTCATTTCCCTCCCATCCTCTTCCTGCATCCTTCTCATTTACTTTCCTATTTCTTCCCTTCCTATTATTTCCAAAGCTTGCTGGATTTCCTCTCTATCGTGGCCTGACACATAGGAGACATTCAATGAATACTTGAGAGGGTGACCTTCTCCGCTTCTTTATCTCCCATTCATTCCCAACCCACTGGACTTCAGCATTGACCTCCACCTCCACTAAGGCTGAGGCAGGAGGATCACTTGAGCTCAGGCATTCAAGGCTGCAGTGAGCAGTGACTGTGCCGCTGCACTTCATCCTGTGTGACAGAGTGAGACCCTAACTCAAAAAATAAAATAAAATTCACCATTTTAATCATTTTGAAATGTACGAGTCATTGGCCGAGTGCAGTGGCTCACGCCTGTAATCCTAGCACTTTGGGAGTCCGAGGCTGGTGGGTCACCTGAGGTCAGGAGTTCGAGACCAGCCTGGCCAACATGGTGAAACCCCGTCTCTACTAAAATACAAAAAATAGCCGGGCAAGGTGTTGGGTTCCTATAATCCCAGCTACTCAGGAGGCTGAGGCAGGAGAATCGCTTGAACCTGGGAGGTGGAGGTTGCAGTGAGTCAAGATCATGCCATTGCACTCCCAGCCTGGGCGACACAGCAAGACTCCATCTCAAAATAAAATAAAATAAAACGAGGTGTACAAGTCAGTGGTTTTTAGTATAATCACAATGTCTTTCAGCTATCACCACCCTCTAACTCTGGAACATTGTCATCACGCTATAAAGAAGCCCCATACTGGCCAGGCACAGTGGCTCATGCCCGTAATCCCAGCACTTTGGGAGGCTAAGGTGGGTGGATCACCTGAGGTCAGGAATTCGAGACCAGCCTGGCTAACATGGTGAAACCCTGTTTCTACTAAAAATACAGAAAATTAGCTGGGCCTGGTGGCACACACCTGTAATCCCAGCTTCTCGGAGCCTGAGGCAGGAGAATCACTTGAACCTGGGAGGCAGAGGCTGTGGTGAGCCGAGGTGGCACCATTGCACTCCAGCTTGGGCAACAAGAACGAAACTCTGTCTCAAAAACAAGAAGCCTTGTACTTCTCAATTCACCCTCTTCTCCATCTCCTGGCAACCACTAATCTGCTTACCATCTCTGTGGATTTACCTATTCCAGACATCACACATAAATAAAATCATAAAACCTGTGGCCTTTTGTGTCTAGCTTGTTTCCCTTAATATAATGTTTTCAAGTTTTACTACTGTTGTAGCATGTTTCAATACTTCATTCCTTTTTATGGCTTAATAGTATTCCATTGTATGGATATACCACATTTGGTTTAGCCATTCATCAGTTGATGGAATGGATCTTGTTTCCACCTTTTGGCTATTGTAATAATGTTGCTATGCACATTGCTGTACAAGTTTTTGTGTGGACATATGTTTTCAGTTCTCTTGGGTATATATCTAGGGGTGGAATTGCTGGATCACGTGATAACTGTATGTTTAACATTTTGAGGAACTACCAAACTCTTTTCCATAGCCACTGCACCATTTACACCGTTCCTGCATCAGCCCTGCATGAGGGTTCCAGTTTTCCCACATCCCGGGCACCACTTATTTTCTGGTTTGGTTTTGTTGTTATGTTTTGTTTGGGATTTTAAAAAATAGCCATCCTAGTGGGTGTGAAGCAATATCTCATTGTGGTTTTGATTTGCATTTCCCTAGTGACTGATGATACTGAGCATCTTTTCATTTTGGGGCCATTTGTGTATCTTCTTTGAATGTAGAGTCTTTTTGAAAGGCAATCTCATCAGGTTGCTTCAGTACTGAACATTTTGAATGGTTCCCAATTGCCTACAGGATAAAATAAACATTTCTGAGTGTGCCACACAAGGACCTTCAGGATCTGGCCTCAGCCTTCCGGTCCAACAGCTTCTGTCACTCTCCTTCCCACACTTTCTGTTTTAGCTGTGTTGAACTGAGGAGAGGTGGGGATATTTTGCTTTTGTTTCCTTTTTTTGTCAAACTAGTCTGCAACAATAGAGGATGTCAACCAAAGTTAAGGAATGCAGTGAGCTGGCCAGCAGGGTGATGGGATGGATGCGCGTGCCTGTGGCTCCCTGCCGCCTTGCTTTTCTCCCTCTGATCCTTCTTGCCTTTTGCTTCTCGGCAGCACTCACTTTGCCCTAACTAGGTCACATAAGTTCCGGACAGGATGATATTCATGTCTCTAGACCATACTGGAAGGTTCTGGCTTTGAGGTTTTCCTGGGCTGTGAGGTGTGTTTCCCCACGTCCTCTGCTTTCCTGGGACTACACTAGGAAGGACAGGAGGAGGCAGGTGGGCAGAGGAATAGCAGCCGTTTGTTCTGGAGGCCCCTTCCCTCTCCCATCTTGACTGCAAAGGGCTGCAAAGTCAGCTTCTATTGTGATTAAGTTATAATTTAAGGCAGTGAACATGTGCTCTGCTGGCAGCTATAAAGATTCAAATCATAAAGTTTTACAGTGGAACGGTTTCTGTGAAAGCATCGTTAGGAAGTGGGAACCATGCCTTTAATTCTTATGACATATGGGACTGCCTGGTTTGTTTTGGTTTCAGTGGAGTTTAGTGGGGTGATGGTCTGACTAATTAAAGTCAGACCTTCTTCCTCTCCACAATGCTGTGCCCCATCACAGGACAGTGTAGAAAGGTGGAACTTTTCTCTCTATCTCAGCTCATCAGGGATGGTGGGGGCGGGTCTCAGAAATCAGGAGTAACCCTTTGAAAACCAAATATTTTAAAATCTCTTCCAACTTACTAGGCTTCATTTCTTGGGGAGTCTATGTGTTCCTCTGTTCCTTTCTGGCCAGGGGCAAACCTCAACAGTGAACCAAGCCTGATTGAAGATAATTTCCTTCAGAGGGGTCAGCTGAGAAGATAATTGGGCTCTGTAACTAGGTCAGTGGTAGAAACAAAGAGAATAATAATATCGTAGCTGTCTCATCCAACTTCCACTTAACTTACATGCCCGGTTAACCGACACTCTGTATATCCTATATAAAACATCCTAACTGATGCCCATGACATACTATTGGCTGATGGTTTTGCTAGTATACAGTATGGCCACTTACTGCCATTCCCACGCGTTATCTTGTGTGCTTACCAGAACTCAGCTGTACTTGTTTCTAAGCCTCTTTATACCAGTGCTAGTTATTATTGCAATTACCTAATTTCATTAAGTACAGTCGGCCCTCTGTATTCACAGTTTCCTCATCCACAGATTCTACCAACCACGGATCAAAAATATTCAAGAAAAAAAAAAACAATAAAAAATAATAGGCTGGGTGCAGTAGCTCACGCCTATAATCCCAGCACTTTGGGAGGCTGAGGCGGGTGGATTACCTGAGGTCAGGAGTTCAAGACCAGCCTGGCCAACATGGTGAAACCCCGTCTCTACTAAAAATACAAAAATCAGCTGGGCCTAGTGGTGTGTGCCTGTAATCCCAGCTACTTGGGAGGCTGAGACAGGAGAATCGCTTGAACCCGGGAAGCGTAGGTTGCAGTGAGCCGAGATCATGCCATTGCATTCCAGCCTGGGTGACAGAGTGAGACTGTGTCTCCAAAAATAATAAAAATAATAATAATAATAGGCTGGGAGTGGTATGGCTCACATCTGTAATCCCAACACTTCGGGAGGCCAAGGAGGGAGAATCACTTGAGACCAGGAATTCAAGACCAGCATGGGCTACACAGCAAGACTCTGTCTCTTCAGAAAATTTAAAAATTAGCTGTGTGTGGTGGCATGCACCTGTAGTCCCAGCTACTTGGGAAGCTGAGGCAGGAATGTCACTTAAGCCCAGGAGTTCCAGGCTGCAGTGAGCTATGATCATGCCATTGCACTCCAGCCTGGGTGACAAGGCGAGACCCTGTCTCCAAAAAAATAAAAATAAAAACAACAATAAAAAAATATAAATATAAGAACTATTTACATAGCATTTGCATTATGTTAGGTGTTATAAGTATCTAGAGATTATTTAAAATATACAAAAGGATATGTGAAGGTCGTATGAAAATACTATGCCCACTTTATATAAGGGAATTGAGCATCCAAGTGTTTTGGTATCTGGAGGGGGTCCTGGAACTAATCCACCGTGGATATGAAGGGACAACTGTATTTTGTAAACGCAGTGATATAAAATTGGAGAATTTTTCTATGAAAGCCAAGTTGAAAATTATGGTGAATTTCTAAAATAATTGCTGTTGAAAGATATGTGGGTAAGACCAAGGAAAAAAAAATCACAACAGTCTAGGAATCTGCACTCTAATTGCTTCAAGTTCTCGTTCCACTAAAAACTAAAATTGTAGACAATGTGTTATGGGTGTGATTTATGCAGGAAAGATCTGAAAAGCCAGTCAGCAGACACATACCTTTGGCCCTACATCAAAAACTTGAAGAATGAATCTATATTTATATTTTTTAAGTTAAAATGTTCAGGCTGGGCGCGGTGGCTCATGCCTGTAATCCCAGCACTTTGGGAGGCTGAGGCGGGTGGATCACTTGAAGTCAGGAGTTCAAGACCAGCCTGACCAACATGGTGAAACTCCGTCTCTACTAAAAATACAAAAATTAGCCAGGCGTGGTGGCACGTGCCTGTAATCCCAGCTACTCAGGAGGCTGAGGCAGGAGAATCGCTTGAACCTGGGAGGCAGAGGTTGCAGTGAGCCGAGATCGAGCCACTGCACTCCAGCCTGGCAACAGTGTGAGACTCGGTCTCAAAAAAAAAAAAAAAAAAGTTCAAGGTAAGTATATATCTCTGTTTAATGATATACAGGACTTTTCAGATTAATCATCCAATGCATTGAATAAGAGAGTTTCTCTGTAATAGGATTTATCATCTATTGGGTGCCATTATTGAGTGTATTAATCTCTACAGAGGCTGGGCGCAGCGGCTCACACCTGTAATCCCAGCACTTTGGGAGGCCGAGGTAGGTGGATCATGAGGTCAAGAGATCAAGACCATCCTGGCTAACATGGTGAAACCCCATCTCTATTAAAAATACAAAAATTGGCCGGGTGTGGTGGTGCACACCTGTAGTCCCAGCTACTCAGGCTGAGGCAGGAGAATCACTTGAACCTGGGAGGCAGAGGTTGCAGTGAGCTGAGATCGCCAGCCTAGTAATAGAGCAAGACTCTATCTCAAAAAAAAAAAAAAAAAGAAAAAAAGAAATCAGTTGCAGAAGAATACATACAGTATGATAGACATGCTTATAAAGTTCCAAAACAAGCAAAACTAAGCAATATATTACTTAAGAACATATATATATTTGGTAAGCTATAAAGAAAATAGGGACCTGAGGGGGAGAAAAATCTGAGATGCTAGTTCTGTGGGTGGGATGGGGAAGTAGGGACTTGGGGTCCAGAAGGAGCACGTAAGAGATGCCAACTGTGAGTAGTCATGGTCTATTTCCTAAGTGCAATGGTGGTTCACAAATGTTCATTTTATTGGGCTTCATAACTTTCACATAACTCATATATAATGTTTAATAAAAGTTTAATGCCTTGAAGAAGGAAAAGAAAATAGAAAAGTACGGAGATTAAAGTCAAAGATCTTGACTTGAAGAAATTTAGAGTTAGAAAAGCCAGAAAGCCAAACCTTCAGAAACAATGAGCTTAGCTGGGTAGTTGTACCGGGATCCATGCCCTGACTGCTGTCTCTACCCCGTCCTTAGGAGAAGATCTCCAGGCTTCCCAGGCCCTCTTTCTCTCACAGTGTGTGGTCTGTGGCCCTAGAAATATTGCAAAGACTGTTATTGAGACCTTGTAGCTGGGGCAGCAAATACTACAGGGAGGAAGCTCGAGAGAGCCTAGGGAAAGCAGATGTAGAGTCACTGGGTTGTGGGCTTGGAACCATCAGGCTAGAGATAGCCTTGGGCTTCAGGTTTCTGTCACAGCCTTGAGGCAAGCTCTGCGTGTATGTAGGGGATTTTTGTGAGTGTGCTTGTGTTTTCAGGGTGGATAGACTAATCAAACTTTATGAAAAAGTTTGCTCTGGCCTTAGCAGAAACAGCAGATGGCCTGAGCTGCATCTTTGACCCAGAGTCCTAATGCTGATCCAGAAGCAAGCAGGGAAAGTGTAAGCAAAGAGCCCATCAGTTACGTGTTTTGGCCAAATTGGTTGGTTCAGCTACCAAGCAGGCAACCTAACTCCTTGGGAAGCACAGCTCATTAGGAAGGGAACAAAATCGTTCTTATTAAAAATAAGAAGAGGAATGGAAAGAAATTGAATTACGTTTTCTAAAGCTGCTCAAAGAGTATGCTAAGTGTTTCCTAACATATGCATATGAAGTTCATTCACTCACTTAAAAAATTCTTTCATTCAGTAAATATTTACTAGCAGTCCGGTCTCCACCAGTCTTAATCCTACACTTTGGGAATGCATTGGTGAATAAATGAGCATGGTCCCTTCCCTTGTAAAGCTTATAGTCCACTGGGAAAAGAAGTAAACATAGAATTATTTATTGTTACAAATGCGGATGAATGCTGTGAAATAAATCGCACAACTATCTAGAATAATGGGGTGATCTATCAAGAGTGGCCTCTGATGAAATACATTTAAATTAAGAACTGAAGTTAAGGCCTGCGATGAGCAAGGACAGTTCAAAAAGAAGGAACAGGTATTTTAATGGTCCTGAGGCAGGAAAATGCTTGTTTGCATTTAAAGAATGAGAAAGAACCAATCAGCTATTGCTACATAAAAAGCAACCACAAAAATCTCCTTTGCATACAACAGCACTTATTTCTCATGCATCTGTAGGTGATCTGGTCTAAGCTCAGCTTGGCCAGGAATCTCTGCTCCTTGTAGTAGGTCTGATCCAAAGATGTTCATTCTGCAGCTTAGGCTGAAAAGATAGCAGCTACCTGGGGAGAGCTCTTCTCTCTAGGAGGACCCAGCACACAAGTACATGCTTAGGTCACATCTGCTAATGTGCCATTAGCCAAAACAACCACAAAACTGAGTCAAAAGTCAAGAAGCAGGTAAACTTCTCCATGGAGGTAGTTGGGGAGTAAATGTTTTTGAACAATAATCTAATCTACAACAGTACATCTCTTTGTGAATATTCACATCCCTCCCACCTGCAAAATACATTCACCCACAATCCCAAGACTTCCCCAGTTTTTATTTCATTTATTTATTGAGACAGGGTCTCGCTCTGTCACCCAGGCTGGAGTGCAATGGCACAATCTCGGCTCACTGCAGCCTCCGCCTCCTGGGCTCAAGCAATTCTCCCATCTCAGCCTCTCAAGTAGCTGGGATTACAAGGTATGCACCACCACACCCGGCTAATTTTTATATTTTTAGTAGAGATGGAGTTTCACCATGTTGGCCAGTCTGGTCTCGAACTCCTGACCTCAAGTGATTTCCCTGCCTTGGCCTCCCAAAGTGCTGGGATTATAGATGTAAGCCACTGTGCCCAGCCTCCCCCAATTTTTACTCAAATCATGGTACTTGGCTTAAGATACAGGATCTTATCATCTGTATATCAGGCCTAAATATGGTTTCTCTTGATCTGAAGACCTAAGAACTTAAAAAAATCCCATTCAACATACAGTGGTAGAATACAGGATAACAGCAATAAATTATTCCATTAAAAAAAAAAAAATGGGAAGAACTGCCAGGCATGGTGAGTCCTGCTTGTAATCCCAGCACTTTGGGAGGCCAAGGTGGGTGTCTCACCTGAGGTCAGGAGCTCAAGACCGGCCTGGCCAAAATGGTGAAACCCTGTCTCTACTAAAAATACAAAAATTAGCTGGGCGTGGTGGCACATGTCTGTAGTCCCAGCTACTTGGGAGGCTGAGGCAAGAGAATCGCTTGAACCTGGGAGGCGGAGGTTGCAGTAAGCTGAGATCGTGCCACTGGACTCCAGCCTGGGCAACAGAGCAAGACTCTGTCTCAAAAAAACCAAAAAAAAAAAATGGAAGAACTAAAGGCACATAGAAATCACCAGTCCAGGCCAGGCACCGTGGTTCATGCTTATAATCCCGGTGCTTTGCAAGGCTGAGGCAGAAGAATTGCTTGAGCACAGAGGTTTGAGAACAGCCTGGGCAACACACCGGGATCCCATCTCTACAAAAATTTTTCTTAAAAATCAGCTGGGCTGGCCGGGCACGGTGGCTCACGCCTGTAATCCCAGCACTTTGGGAGGCCGAGGCGGGCGGATCACGAGGTCAGGAGATTGAGACCATCCTGGCTAACACGGTGAAACCCCGTCTCTACTAAAAATACAAAAAATTAGCCGGGCGAGGAGGTGGGCGCCTGTAGTCCCAGCTGCGTGGGAGGCTGAGGCAGGAGAATGGTGTGAACCCCGGGGGCGGAGCCTGCAGTGAGCCGAGATCGCGCCACTGCACTCCAGCCCGGGCGACAGAGCGAGACTCCGTCTCAAAAAAAAAAATCAGCTGGGCATGGTGAGGCATGCCTGTAATTCTAGCTATGCGGGAGGCTGAGGCAGGAGGATCATATGAGCCCAGGAGTTTGAGGCTGCAGTGAGCTATAATCATACTACTGCACTCCAGCCTGGGCGACAGTGACTCTGTCTCTAAAAAAAAGGGAGAGAGAGAAATGAAGTCAGAAATCACCAGTCCATAGCAGTTCTGAAATTCTACTGGGCAAATGTTGACAGGTCCCATGGTCCTAAGGGTTGAGAATGCTCTCTGATTAGGCTCTGATTCTGGATCTCCCATCCATTGTTCTCCATGGCTCTTGGTCCAGTCCTCTGGAAGACCTTCCTTTTCCATCATCCTTGGACATCACCCATGGACACTTCTGAAAAAGATATTAAATAATTTTTGTGGCTGAGCAGCTTTTTTCAGCCTACTGCCTACTTGTAGAAATTTGGGGCCCCAGAAATCTTTTTTTTTTTTTTTTTTTTTTTTTGAGGTGGAGTCTCACTCTGTCGCCCAGGCTGGAGTGCAGTGGCGCGATCTCGGCTCACTGCAACCTCCGCCTCAGCCTCCCGAGTAGCTGCGACTACAGGCGCCCGCCACCGCACCTGGTTAATTTTTTGTACTTTTAGTAGAGGCAGGGTTTCACCTTGTTAGCCAGGATGGTCTGGATCTCCTGACCTCGTGATCTGCCCACCTCGGCCTCCCAAAGTGCTGGGATTGCAGGCGTGAGCTACCACGCCCGGCCCCCAGAAATCTTTTTACATCTTGAATAGTCTCTATTCTTTCCGTTGGAGCTGGCAGTCTTTTGCCAATACAGCTCTCTCATAAACTTTGTGGATTTTTTTTTTTTTTTTGAGACGGAGTCTCACTCAGTCACCCAGGCTGGAGTGCAGTGATGCGATCTAGGCTCACTGCAACCTCCGCCTCCTGGGTTCACACCATTCTCCTGCCTCAGCCTCCCGAGTAGCTGGGACTACAGGCACCTGCCACCAGTGCCCAGCTAATTTTTTATATTTTTAGTAGAGACGGGGTTTCACCATGTTAGCCAGGATGGTCTAGATCTCTTGACCTCATGTTCTGCCTGCCTCAGCCTCCCAAAGTGCCGGGATTACAGGTGTGAGCCACCGCGCCTGGCCAACTTTGTGGATTTTTATGTTTTATACTCATCAACTCTATGTACCATAAGCCACACCCACAATTTTTACAAGACAGAATCTACTGAGACTTAAGTACTGGGAATGTCAGGCTGCTGTAGAACCTTGCTCTTAAGTTTTCTAGAAGCTTCATTTTCAGCTGCAAGAGCTTATTAGATGCCATCTGATTTCTTTCAGAGCTTAATACTCTTGATTTTGATTTCATCCGGAAACAGTATCATTCTTGCCGCACTCTAGATTAGGTCTTCAGCCCCAGGATGGATCTTAATTTGAAAATCTCTTACTAGAGAGATTGGAGATGAGAAAGTTTTATTTTTCAACCCCATAAGTTCTGGGTTCTCTATATTCCCACTGAATCCTGCTTGCAAACTAGCCAGTTCTTTTCTGAGTTTATCGCCTTCTTGTTAGTGCCTCATCAAATACAGCTAAAAGCAGCCAGCTCATGCTTGCAATATTTTGCCTTAAGATCCCCTCCTTCACCTTCGCTAGTTTATAAGATACATTTCCTGCCTTCCAAATTATTGTGGTTTAGTCACATGTTTACCAGTAAATAATACAAGTTGCTATTATTCCCGGCTTTTATATCAGCTTCCTTGCTGCCCACTTGCCTAGTACCAAAGCCAATGTCACATATCTTTGTGTTTTGTTGTTCTAGTTATAACAGCACCTTGCTATTTAAAATGACTGCAAAGGCAGGGCACAGTGGCTCACGTCTACTCCCAGCACTTTGGGAGGCCAAGGCAAATGGATCACTTGAGTCCAGGAGTTCGAGACCAGACTGGCCAACATGGCGAAACGCCATCTCTACTAATAATACAAAAAAAAAAAATTAGCCAGGTGTGATGGTGCATGCCTGTAGTTCCAGCTCCTCAGGGGGCTGAGGTGGGAGGATCGCTTGAGCCCGGGAGGTAAAGGCTGCAGTGAGCCCTGATCATACCACTGCTCTCCAGCCTGGGCAACAAAGTGACTCTGTCTCAAAAATTAATTAATTAATTAAGTGACTGCAAAAGATGAAATGAAAATGAATGGTGTAAAAGAGAGATAATAAAAGGGCACAGACCCAAGCCTTGGATAACGCTAACATTTAAAGATGTAGTAGTGGAAAAGAAGAAAGGGGTCTGAGAAAGAATGGACAATAGAGATCGTAAAACCAAGGAGGAAAAGGGAGTGTTTTAAAAGAGAAAATGGGCCGGGTGCAGTGGCTCACGCCTGTAATCCCAGCACTTTGGGATCACTTGAGGTCAGGAGTTCAAGACCAGCCTGGCCAACATGGTGAAACCCTGTCTCTATTAAAAATACAAAAATTAGCTGGGCATGGTGGGGCACGCCTGCAGTCCCAGCTACTTGGGAGGCTAAGGCAGAAAAATTGCTGGAATGTGGGAGGCAGAGGTTGCAGTGAGCTGAGATTATAACACTGCACTCAGCCTGGGCAACAGAGTGAGACTCCGTCTCAAAAAATAAAATAAAGTAAAATAAAATAGAAAATGATGAGTTATGTCAAATGCTCCTGGGAGATCAAGGACAGAGATGTACGTGTCTTCAGGATTTGGCAATATGGAGGGCAATAGGTAACTTTGAGAACAGTTTAGTGTAATGACAGGGCAAATTCAAGTTGACATGAATTGAAGAGCTAATGGGGGTGAGGAAAGGTATGCAGCAGATATAGACAACACCTTGGAGGTGTCTGGGGATAAAGAAGAGCAGAAGACTGGGCGTGCTGGCACACACCTGTAATCCCAGCACGTTGAGAGGCTGAGGTGGGAGGATTGCATGAACCCGGGAGTTCAAGACCAGCTTGGGAAACATAGTGAGACTCCATCTCTGCAAAAGAATTTTAAAAATTAGCTGGGCTTGATGACATGCACCTGTAGTCCCAGCTACTTGGGAGGCTGAGGCAGGGGGAATCACTTGAGCTCAGGAATTTGAGGCTGCAGTGAGCTGTGATCACGCTGCTGCACTCCATCCTGGCTGGCCATCATCCTCAGCAAACTAACACAAAAACAGAAAACCAAACACCGCATGTTCTCACTCATAACTGAGAGTTGAACAATGAGAACACATGGACCCAGAGAAGGGAAAAACACACACACAGGGCCTGTTGGGAGCTGGAGATTGGGGGCGGGTACTTAGAGGATGGGTCAATAGGAGCAGAAACCACCACGGCACACGTATACCTATGGAACAAACCTGCATGTTCTGCACGTGTATCCCTTTTGTTTGTTTGTTTCTCTTTAGAAGAAATAAAGAGGGAAAAAAAAAGAAGAGCAGAAAAATATGATGGCAAGTGGAGAGGATGTGGAATCAAGAGAGGGAACTTTTTTGTTCTTGAGAGAAGATACCAGTGCATGTGTGTGTGTGCTGGTGGAAGTGATCCAGGCAAAGAAAAAGACTGACAGTCAAGAAACAGAGATGATGAAGCAGTTTTAAAAGACAAGAAGGGATGGAATCCAGACCACGTGTGAGGGATTAGACTTCAGTCGTAAGAGCGTCATTCTCTCAGTTGTAACAGAAGGGAACAAGGAGCAGATGAAGTTAATTCAGAGATAAGAAGCCAAAACAATGAGCACCCGCTTTTCCTGGGTGCCTGCTCTGGGTCAGGCGTTGCGCCAGAAGTTCTGCATGCAGTACTTGGGCCCCTTGACTTTGGTTTTATTTCATTCCCATTTTACAGACAAGAAAAGAGAAGCTTAAAAGGTTAATTTTCCTAAAGTTTCTCAACTTACAAGTGGCAGAACTGGGATTCAAACCCCATCCATCTGACCCTGAACCCACATTTGATTTCTATTCCAAATGGATTTATTTTTCCATAGAGAAATAGTGTTCAAAAAATTAGACAAAACAGAATACATGGCCTGCAGACCAGACCTGGTCTAGTCTGGATCCCTGGGGCTCCCTTCTCAGGGGAGCAGGAGGGGTGGAGGGCAATTGCTGTGGTGAAGACATTTGAAGGAAGTGGGGAGAGAAGACTGATACTAACTCCAGTCTGTTCGCCTTTTAGATACTGCATATTTTTCAAAGAATTTTTGTGTTCCTTCTCTCAGTGAGCAATGAATAGCTTCAGTGGAGCTAGAAATCTTTCTGTAGGAAGAAAGGAGCTATGCTCTGGTTGTCATGAGGCATTTGAGTTCTTGGGGGTCTGAAATAGGATTCTTCACATTTATCCTTGGCATAGTCTAGGGTAATTCAGTAAAATTTTTTTTTTTTTTTTTTTTTTTTTAGACAGAGTCTTGCTCTGTCACCCAGGCTGGAGTGCAGTGGCACAATCTCAGCTCACTGCAGCCTCTGCCTCTCAGATTCCAGTGATTCTCGTGCCTCAGCCTCCGGAGTAGCTGGGATTACAGGCATGCGCCACCATTCCTGGCTAATATTTGTATTTTTAGTAGAGACAGGGTTTCACTATGTTGGCCAGGATGGTCTCAAACTCCTGACCTCAAGTGATCTACCTGCCTCGGCCTTCCAAAGTGCTGGGATTGTAAGAGTGAGCCACCACACCCAGCCTTCTTTTTTTTTTTTTGTCCAGATGGGATATTGCTCTGTAGCCCAGACTGGAGTGCAGTGGCAGGATCATGGTTTACTGTAGCCTCAAACTCCGGGATTCAAGCAATCCTGCCTCAGCCTCTGGGATAGCTAGAACTATAGGTGCACACCATCACGCCTGGCTACTTTTTCTATGTTTTGTAGAGACAGGGTCTTGCTTTGTTGCCCAGGCTGGTCTCTAACTCCTGGGTTCAAGCCATCCTCCCGACTTAGCCTCCCAAAGCGCCAGGATTGCAGGCATGAACTACCATGCCCAGCCCAAGCACGGTATTAATACACACCTTTTAAAAGGATGAGTTCCATCTCTTTGCAGCCAGTTAGCCCTGTTCTACCTTGCTCAATGTCAGAAGCCCAGCTTTTAAATACTGTTCTAGATCAGAAGGGAAACCAAATGAAAATGTGTGGAAGAACTATGTCCAGGCTCACAGCACTATTTTCGAAAGCATCTCAGTGATGGAGTTAGGAAAGAGAGAAGTGCCATGCCCATATCAGAAAATATACTCATCATACTAACATGTACAGTGCTTTGTGCTCATTCATTTAGCAGATACTGAGCTAGTACCGGGTTCCAGGCCCAGAGCTGGCTAAAGGGGTACGGAGGTAAATGAGGCTCTTCTCCAGACCTTGAAGAACTCCCAAGCTAGTGGGCTAGCAGGTTACCCTGAAGAGGTGTTCGGTGAAGATATGTCTGAGGAGCTATGAGAACGGAGCAGTGGCAGTCTAGATAAGAGGTCAGATCAGAGAGGGCCAAAGAGTATAAGCAGTGTCGCAACTTGATCTGATTTGAGATTATGATTCATAGTTTGATTTTGCATACTTTATTATTTTGTTTAAATCAGATGTTCATAGTTTTCCCTCTTGTGATCTTTTCTGCCTTGAGCCTTCCAAAACATATCAGAGTGCAGCTTGTCGGGTACGTGAGAAACCCCTGAAGCTGTGAGCCCCCTTTCCAGGAGGCTGGGCTCACTGCTAGCCTTGGCCCTCCTAAGTCCCTTATCCTTGCTTTTCCTAGGCAAGCAGTGAAATGTCTTCAAAATCTGGGAATAACTTTCCCAGCCGTGGGCTTGTTCTCCCTTCCTTGTTCTTCACAAGCTGTAGAGCCTCCTGAGGTGGGGTCGAGGCATCTCATTTTCAGGGTTTATTAGAGTAGGCTAATGACTATATCCAACAAATCCTTTTTAGAAGGCAGTCACATAGTGGTGCCTTTGGAATTCAGGTTGAGCCGTCCCCTAGGGTTCAGGATCCCCCTGCTGGATGCTGTAACTGGCATAGGAGAAAAGAAAGAGCATGAAGGGTCAAGTAGGAGATTTTTATTGGCCCAGGGGAAATGGCTTACATCACCTCCACCTACGATCCAGTGAGCGGAATTCCTATCTAACCGCGAGGGAGGCTGGGAATGCAGTCGAGCTGTGTGCCCAGGAAGAAGAGGAAGAAGTGAGCACATAGTAAACTGCCACACAGTGGGTAGAACTGACAAAGACAGTAGACTTCTGAGCACCAGCGTGTAAGAAGGCAACAGCCACAGGATCCCCCTGTGCCTGTGTCTGGAGACATAGCATGTACTTAGGGTTTTGGTGGGAGGACTGGCAGAGGCCACTCCATGAACGAAAGGAGCCTGGGCACCAGGGGCTGAGTAAGAACTGTTTTGAACAGAATGGGAGCTGACTCACATCTGGAGGAGGGTTCTCAGGTGGGGTCCCTCAGTATTGCTGTAACTGGGTCAATCTGATTGTCTGTCTTCAACCTTTTTCAACCATGGTAAGCACGAATGCCCTAAGCCATTGACTGTAATGAATGAATTTCTCTCCTATGCATCTGGAATGTACAGTCTAGATGTACAAGTTGTACTATCCTTGGGAGAACTAAGAAAATAGTTGCTCTGATGGCTGGGCACGGTGGCTCACGCCTGTAATCCCAGCACTTTGGGAGGCCAAGGCAGGTGGATCACAAGGTCAGGAGATCGAGGCCATCCTGCATAACACGATGAAACCCCATTTCTAGTAAAAATACAAAAAATTAGCTGGGCATGGTGGCACGTGCCTTTAGTCCCAGCTACTTGGGAGGCTGAGAATCACTTGAACCCGGGAGGCGGAGGTTACAGTGAGCTGAGATCGCGCCACTGCACTGTAGCCTGGGCCACAGATCGAGACTCCATCAAAAAAGAAAAGAAAAGAAAAGAGTCGCTCAGGTAATTGTCCTGTCTTTGTGGCTCAGCTGAGGACCCCTGGCTGAGAAACCCCTGCCTGAAGAGATGCAAACAGCATTTTATATTTGAGGCAAATGCTCCAGACTGTTCTCTCCCTCCCCCCAATCTCCTGCGCCCTGAAAGGAAGCAAACTGATGTCATGAGAAATTCCTTTCTAATAACAAAAACAAATGGGAGGTCTCCCGGGATTGTTCCTATGGAGAGACAGTGGTCGTGTAAGAATGAGAAAATGGTGACTCCTGCTCAGGGTTCTGGTTAAGTAGCAGGTAGAATTTTTCCAACATCATTTTGAATCAAGAGAGGCACCGAAATCACTTTAGTAAAATCTTCGAGTGGGAAAAATGTAAAGAAAACAAAATCCAACTAAGGCCGTTTTTCCCCAGGAAAGGCATTAGTCAGGCAGCCGCTGGAGCCAGCCACCTCTCAAGAGCCTGTTTTTCAGTGTCACTGCGGTGACTCTCCATGCTCTGGGTTTTAATTCTAGCCTCTAATCTCAGTCGCTTCTGTGATAAATTAATTGTAATAATAGAGGCCCCAGTTACGAGGTCTGCACTGTTTGCTTGTAATGTGAACGACGGGTTTAGGGCCTGCTTTATTTAAGATGCTGGGTAATTACATGGGAGTTAGCATATGCAGGCAGAGATATGATTCATTCTTCCAGCCACAAGCATGACACAGCTGTTTGCGGGATAAAATAGGGGAACCGTGTTGTTACAAAATGTTCCCCTTATTATACCTCATTAAAAACAAGGCTGTGATAAGTCAGGACTGGCAATGAAGAAAATCTATTGCGCCTCTGTAAAACCTGATAGGAGAGGGCTTAGAGCTATGCTGTGTCATTTTATTTTTTATTTATTTTTACTTTTTTTATTTTTTTGTCCTTTCTCTGACTCTTTTCTCCCTATTATTCAGCAACTCTCTGAATACTTGGGGAAGGAACAGTCTCCCAGACCGTCTTCCTTTCTTCTTGTGAAATAGGGGCTGCCCTTTCCTTGCTTAGCTAAAGCTGAGAATGTTCAGAAAGAGAGAGCATTCGCCCAGAACAAAGTGAAAGGGGGGGTCTTTTTGGCGACCTGTCCCAATTTTGTCCTCATCACCTTTAACAGGAGCGCATAGGCTGAGAGAGCTCAGAGGCTCCAGCAGGGGCCAGAGCTTCAAAGTCAGAGAAAATCACGGGCAATAGACAGAGGCTCATTCCTTTCAAGAGACAGACATATGTTCTCTTCCCCCGTCATCTTTCTTTTTAAAAATAACTTTAAAATTTAAAATGAATTTTGGCCTCATTTTTCTTCTTCTTTTCTCTCTCTGCAAGGTTACTAGTGAGAGCTTAAACCAACATGCAGATTAACATTGAACTATGGACCCAGGGCCAAATAAATCAGGCTGGTTTTTTATCAAAATGGTTGGTTAGGAAAAATAAGCATCACAGTGTAGAATAGTCTTCAGCAATACCTACCTAGGGCCATTGCAGAAGAGCTGTTCCATGACACATCCATGTGTCTGTTCAACAGTAAAGCCCGCTTGGCAAGCCATGGAGCTTCATGGCTAAGAGTGGGCTGGGAAGCTCGACTGCATGGGTTCAAATCTTAGCTCCACCACCTCCTAGCTGTGTGGACTTGGGAAGTTGAGCCAATATCTCTAGGAGTCAATCTTCACAATCTACCAAATGCAATTGGCAATAATATTAGCCACCTCTAGGGTTGTTCTAAGGAATAAATAAGATAATCCATGCAAAAAGCCTAGAACAATGCCTGGCAAACAGCAAGTGCTCAATAAATGTTAACTATTATTATAAGTAACACAGTTAACAGCAGCAAACTGCTTTGGCCCAGGTTGTGTGTTAGAATCAGAAGGACGGTTTAAAAATTGTCATCCAGGTGTGGTGGCTCACGCCTGTAATCCTAGCACTTTGGGAGGCCAAGGCGGGCAGATCACCTGAGATCAGGAGCTCGAGACCAGCCTGGCCAACATGGCGAAACCCTGCCTCTACTAAAAATATAAAAATTATCCAGGCATGGTGGTGCATGCCTGTAGTCTCAGCTACTTGAGAGGCTGAAGCAGGAGAATCACTTGAACCTGAGAGGCAGAGGTTGCAGTGAGCTGAGATTGTGCCATTGCACTCCAGCCTGGGTGACAGAGTGAGACTCTGTCTCAAAAATAAATAAATAAATAAATAAATAAATAAATAAATAAATAAATAATTTTTAAAAATAAAAAATAAAATAAAATTGTGGTTGCTGCAACCAAAGTAAGGACTACACCCTGATTTGTGACCCTTTTGCAGAATTTGGGCTTTGAGAGTAAAGTCTCAAAATTTGGGATGGAGATAAAGGGAGAGAAGCCCCTGGGCATCTTGTTTGTTTGAGTTATAAAGTAGGGACCTGGGCCAAGCATGGTGGCTCCCGCCTGCAATCCCAGCAGTTTGGGAGGCTGAGGAGGGTGGATCACTTGAGGTGAGGAGTTTGAGACCAGTCTGGCCAACATGGTGAAACCCCATCTCTACTAAAAAATAATAATAATAATAATAATACAAAAATTAGCTGAGCATGGTGGCACACACCTGTAATCCCAGCTACTTAGGAGACTGAGGCAGGAGAATAGCTTGAACCTGGGAGGTGGAGATTGCAGTGAGCCAAGATTGCACCACTGCACTCCAGCCTGGGTGACAGAGTGAGACTCTGTGTCAAAAATAAATAAATAAATAAATAAATAAATATAAAAATAAATAAACTAGGGACCTGCTCACTTTAGTAATAGGAGCGTCTTAGAGTGGTGGCCTTTTGGCACTGTGATTTTTTTTTGAGACGGAGTCTTGCCCTTTCACCCAGGCTGGGGTGCAGTGGCATGATCACGGCCCACTGCAGCCTCGACCTCCCAAGGCTCAGGTGATCCTTCTGCCTCAGTCTCCTGAGTAGCTGGGACTACAGGCAAGCACCACCATGCCCTGCTAATTTTTTTTTTTTTTTTTTTTTTGAGACAGAGTCTTGTTGCCCAAGTTGGAGTTCAGTGGCACGATCTCCGCTCACTGCAACCTTCGCCTCCTGGGTTCAAGCAATTCCCCTGCCTCAGCCTCCCGAGTAGCTGGGATTATAGGCGTGTGCCACCACACCCAACTAATTTTTAGTAGAGGACAGGGTTTCACCATGTTGGCCAGGCTGGTCTCGAACTCCTGACCTCAGGTCATCCACCCGCCTCGGCCCCCCAAAGTGCTGGGATTACAGGCGTGAGCCACTGCACCCGGCCATGCCTTGCTAATTTTTATATTCTCAGTAGAGACAGGGTTTTGCCATGTCATAATTTTTTATTTTTACTAGAGATGGGGTATTGCTGTGTTTCCCAGGTTGGTCTTGAACTCCTGAGCTCAAATGATCCGCCTGCCTCAGCTTCCCGAAGTGCTGAGATGGCAGGCATGAGCCACCATACCCAGCCTGCACTGTGCTCTACAGTAAGAAATATGTTTTACATCATGACTCAGTACACACGACCAACTGAAACAGAAGTTTTACAAAAATAGTACTTAGCCTTTTTTTTTTTTTTTTGAAACAGAGTCTCACTCTGTCACCCAGGCTGGAGCATGCAGTGGTGCTATCGGGATCACTCTAACCTCTGCCTCCCAGGTTCAAGCAATTCTTCTGCCTCAGCCTCCCAAGTAGCTGGGACCACAGGCACACGCCACCACACCCAGCTAAGTTTTCCTATTTTTAGTAGAGGTGGGGTTTCGCTATGTTGGCCAGGCCAGTCTCTAACTCCTGGCCTCAAGTGATCTGCCAGACTTGGCCTCCCAAAGTGCTGGGATTGCAGACGTGAGCCACCGCTCCTGGCTCTATTCTATTGTATTTAATTAAAAAGTGCTCATTACCACTCTGGGTTGATATCATCCTTCAATAATGGATCTCACTTTGCAAGCAAAAGGCACTTGGTTAGTAATTGAGTTGAAGCGTTCTTGTATTCTGGAGGAAAAGGAACACATGAACATGGCATGTTCAGGGTACAGCAAGTTCTAAAACACTGCTGGAGCAAAAAAAAATTGTACTGAAGAGGTAGGTAAGGGGCCACATGATATAAAATCTTATATAGACTACAAATAAGTAGCATCAGACAAGCATTTGATACTAAGAGATAATACATATTTCCATATAACTATACATACTATGAAGCAGAAGATGGTAAACACTGTAAGAACAATTCGATAAGCTGTCTCGGGAGTTCAGGGGAAAGGGAGATGGCTTTCAGCTGGGAGCTCCTGGTATTCCTTGGGATTCTGTTATACAATTGTTCATGCATTCATGTATTTAGTGAATATGCATTGAGTTCCCACTACATGCCAGGCACTTGCCCTTGGCTGTCATCCATCTACCTGGTTAAAACTACATGAGGATGACTTAGATTTTCAGCTGCCTCTTGCACATTTTTCGGCACAAAAAAGCAAAAGTCTTTTTCTTGAAATCTCAGGGAAAGTCCTGGCGCATTCCTTTGGCTTTGATTCACGCCCATTCCTGAACCAATCACTGAGACCAGGGAGAACTCATCCTTCAACTGTGTAATGCCTGGGTCACATTCGGGACCCCGCAGTTGAATGGAAGGGCAGAATCTGCTTCACCAGAGTCCCATTGGCTGAAATAGGGGAAAGGGTAGTCTTGAATATCCCCTTTTGTCTCGCAGCTCTAAGTCTTTACTCATGCTGTTTCCACCACCTGGGAAGTGGTCTGTCATCTCTTTGCCTAGCTGGTGTGTTACTATTTGTCCTTATAAACCCTGCTCAGTCATTATCCCTATTGTAAAATGTACTTTGTTAGAGCTAATTACTTTCTTTTCTATGTTCTTTTTTGTTTTACACATAATTCTATCTTTGAATTTGTCAACCTATATTATTAAACTAAACCATTCTTCGTAAGACCAGTTGAGTAGCAAAATATGAAATCAACTAGAAAGGGAAATACTGGATATGTTTCTTAAGGATAGTTAAAGATAAGAAATAATAAGGTATCGGCTGGGCGTGGTATCTCACGCCTGTAATCCCAGCACTTTGGGAGGCCGAGGCGGGTGGATCACCTGAGGTCAGAAGTTCAAGACCAGCCTGGTCAACATGGTGAAACCCCGTCTCTAGTAAATATACAAAAAATTAGCCGGGCGTGGTGGCAGGTGCCTGTAATCCCAGCTACTCAGGAGGCTGAGGCAGGAGAATCACTTGAACCCAGGAGGCAGAGGTTGCAGTGAGCCGAGATTGGGCCATTGTGCTCCAGCCTGGGCAACAAGAGTGAAACTTCGTTCCAAAAAAAAAAAAGAAAGAAAGAAATAATAAGGTATCAAAGGAAGAATCACAACAGAAATTGGTAAGTACCTTTAGATAGATCAAAATGAAAATACAACACCAAAACTTATGAGATACAGCTAAAACAGCACTCAGAGGGAAATTTATAGCTGTAAATGCCTATACTTTAAAAACAAGAAAGATGTTATATCAATAACTTAAACTTCCAATTTAAAAACTGAAAAAAGAGCAAACTAAACCCAAAGCAAGCAGAAAAAAGGAAATAAAGATGAGATAATAAATAAATGAAATATAGAATTGAAAGACAAAGAAGAACATCAACACACCCAAAAATTGGTTCTTTGGAAAGATCAATAAATTGAAAAACCATTAGCTAGAATGAATAAGAACAAGAGAGAGGACTCAAATTACTAAATGAGGAATGAAAGAGGAGACATCACTACCAGACTTACAGAAATAAAAAAAGCATTATAAGAGAATATTATGAACAAATATATGCCAAAAAGTTAGATAAATCAGATAAAATGGACAAATTTCTAGAAAGCACAAACTGCTGTAACTTACTCAAGAAGAAGGAAAATCTGCATAGACCTATAACAATTAAGGAAATTGAATTAGTAATTTTAAAATTTCCCACAAAGAAAAATCCAATCCCAGATTACTTCACTGGTAAATTCTACCAAACATTTTAAAGAACAATTAATACCAATTCTTCACCAAGTCTTCCACAGAATACAAGAAGAGGGAACCTTATGAGGCCACTATTACTCTGATACCAAAACCAGACAAACACATCACAAAAAAATAAAACTTTAGACCAATAACTCTTATGAACATACATATACATATATATGTATAAATCCGCAACAAAATTCTAGTGAACCAGATCCAGTGACATATAAAAAGGATTATGTACTGTGACCACGTGAGATTAACTCCAGGAATGCAAAGTTGGTGTAAGATACAAAATAAATTAATGTAATATACCATATTAATACAAGAGAGAACAAAAGCTATATGATCATCTCAATAGATGCAAAAAAAGCATTTCACAAAATTCAGCACCACTTCATGATAAAAACATTCAACAAACTAGGAATAGAAGGGGCCTTCCTCCATGCTCAATGGTGAAAGACTGGATGCTTCCTCCCTAAGATCAGGAACAAGACAAGGATGTCCACTCTTTTTTTTTTTTTTTTTTTTTTACTTTTGAGACAAGGTCTCACTCTGTTATCCAGGCTGGAGTGCAGTGGCATGATCTCAGCTCACTGCAAACTCTGTCTCTTGGGTTCAAGCAATTCTCGTGCCTCAGCCTCCCAAGTAGCTGGGACCACAGGTGCACACCACCACGCCCGGCTAATTTTTGCATTTTTAGTGGAGATGAGGTTTTGCCATGTTGGCCAGGCTGGGCTTGAACTCCTGGTCTCAAGTGATCCACCCACTTCGGCCTCCCAAAGTGCTGCAATTACAGGCGTGAGCCACTGTGCCTGGCTGGATATCCACTCTTACCATTTGTATTCAATATGGTACTGGAGGTTTTAGCTGGGGCAATTAGGCAGGAAAATAACAGTCATCAGATTGGAAAGAAAGAAGTAAAGTCAATAATAAACAGAATGACTCAATTTTAAAATGGGCAAAGAATCTGAATATTTATCTAAAGAAGATGTATGAATACTTGGCAAACCCACGAAAAATATTCAGTGTCTTTAGTTATCAGGGAAATGCAAATCAAATCCACAATGAGAGTCTGCTTTACACCCATTAGGATGAATATAATCAAAAAGTCAGATAATAGCAAGTGCTGGTAAAAAATGTATAGAAATTGGAAGAACCATATGCCCCCGGTGGGGATGTAAAATAGTGTAACCACTTTGGAAAACAGTCTGGCAGTTCCTCAAAAAGCTGAAGATAGAGTTGCCATTTGTCCCAGCAATTCCACTCCTAAGTATATACCCAAAAGAACTGAAATATAGGTCCACACAAAAATTTGTACACTAGTGTGCATAGAAGTATTATTCATGATAGCCAAAAGGTGGAAGCAACCCAAATAGCCATCAACTGATGAATGGATAAACACAAATGTGATTTGTTCATACAATGGAATATTTTTAGCCATAAAAGGAATAAAATACTGTTACATGCTATAACATGGAAGAATGTTGAATACATCATGCTAATAAGACATCAGATACAAAAGGCCATGTATTATATGATTCCGTTTATACGAAATATTCAGAATAGGCAAATTTATAGAGACAGAAAATAGATTAGTAGTTGCCTAGGGCTGGGATGAGGGGAGGATTGGGGGTGACTGTTTAAAGGTATGGATTTCAGGGGTGATGAAAATGCTCTAAAAGCCATTTGTAGTGACGGCTAGCCAACTCTTTTAATGTACAGGTTGAGCATACCTACTGTGAAAATCCAAAATCTGAAATGCTCCAAAATCTGAATTTTTTTTTTTTTTTTATATAGATGAGGTCTCATTATGTTGCTCAGGCTGGATTCACACTTCT
Source organism: Hylobates moloch (assembly GCF_009828535.3). Classification (NCBI taxonomy): domain Eukaryota; kingdom Metazoa; phylum Chordata; class Mammalia; order Primates; family Hylobatidae; genus Hylobates; species Hylobates moloch. The sequence continues at coordinate 45,452,263 of NW_026652283.1, forward strand.
GGGCTCAAGCATTCCTCTTGCCTCAGCTTCCTGAGTAGCTGGGACTACAGATGCACGCTACCTTGCCTGGCTATCCAAAATTTTTGAGCACCAACACGATGCCACAGGTGGAAAACTCCATATTGACCTCATGTGATGGTTCATAATCAAAACACAGTGAAAACTTACTTTCATGCACAAAATTATTTAAAATGTTGTGTAAAATTGCCTTCAGGCTATGTGTGTAAGGTATATGTAAAACATAAATGGGCCTGGAGCAGTGGCTCACGCCTGTAATCCCAGCACTTTGGGAGGCTGAGGTGGGTGGATCACGAGGTCAGGAGTTCAAGGTCAGCCTGGCCAACATGGTAAAACCCCATCTCTACCAAAAATACAAAAATTAGCCAGGCGTGGTGGCGGGTGCCTGTAATCCCAGCTACTCGGGAAGCTGAGGCAGGAGAATCGCTTGAACCTGGGAGGTGGAGGTTGCGGTGAGCCGAGATCGTGCCACTGCACTCCAGCCTGGGTGACAAGAGCAAGACTGCATCTCAAAAAATAAATAAATAAAATAAATAAATAAATTTTGTGTTTAGACTTAGATCCTATCCCCAAGATATCTCATTATGTATATGTAAATATTCCAAAATCCCAGATCCAAAAACACTTCTGATCCTAAGCATTTCGGATAAGGGATATGCAACCTGTACTAAAACTACTGAATTTTAGCTGGGCGCAGTGGCATGCACCTGTAGTTCCAGCTACTTGGGAAGCTAAGGTTGGAGGATCATTTGAGCCCAGGAGTTTGAGACCAGCCTGGGCAACATAGTGAGATTCCCCCACCTCAAAAAAAAGTAAAAATTCAAATAAAATTATTGAATTTTATGCTTCATATGGGTCTCTGTATGGCATATGAATTATATGTCAATAAAGGTATCTATAAAAAAAGGAAAAAAATGGGCCAGGCACAGTAGCTCATGCCTGTAATCCCGACATTTTAGGAGGCCAAGGCTGGTGGATGACTTCAGGTCAGGAGTTTGAGACCAGCCTGACGAATATGGTGAAACCCCATCTCTACTAAAAATACAAAATTAGCCGGGCATGGTGGCGGGCGCCTGTAATCCCAGCTACTTGGGAGGCTGAGGCAGGAGAATCGCTTGAACTCGGGAGGCGGAGGTTGCAGTGAGCTGAAATCACACCATTGCACTCCAGCCTGGGCAACAAGAGCAGAAACTCTGTCAAAAAAAAAAAAAAAACGAATCATGAGGACTTGAATTGGAGCAGTAATAGTGGGGATGGTGGAGAAGAGATGAAGGGATAAACTTAAGAGACATTACAGGGCTAGACAATCTATTAGACTTGCTAAAAATTTGATTGATGTTCAAGTGAGAAAAAGAAATTAATTCAACTAGAGATATTCTCAGACATGCATGAAATAGCATCTGCAGCATTGTTTGAAAAGCAAAAGTTTGAGACAACCTAAATGTTCCTCTCTAGGGAGCACGTTAAAAAAATTATAATTTTTTTGCATGGTACATGCATAACACGGAGCACCAGGCAGCTCCCGAAATGAATGAGGCAGCTGTTTAGATTACTAATATGCAGTGACCTCCAAGACATACTGTTAAAAAAAAAAAAACAAGATACAGAACACTAGATTTAATATACCTCCATTTGTGGAAATGTATTTGTTTGCATATGAAAAAATATCTGCAAAAGAAACAGATAAAATTATTTCTTGGGAAGCAAACTCCAGGGGATGGATAAAAAGAAGACTTTTGCTCTTTCTTTTGGTACCTTTAGAATTTTGAATCCTGTCAATGTAGTATTACCTATCAAAAGAAGTAGATAGAATTTAATAAAAACAAATCTCTAACTTGTCTTTTAAAAAAAGGAATCACTTCACAATGAAATTTCTAAGATGCATGCCTGGGAGTAATGAATAGCACCATTAACAGAAACAGGCCAAGCACAGTGGCTCACACCTATAATCCTAGCACTTTGGGAGGCTGAGGCAGGAGGATTGCTTGAGCCCAGGAGTTCAAGACCACCCTGGGCAACAACATCACAAGACCTCATCTCTACCAAAAATTTAAAAATTAGCTGGGTGTGGTGGCACACACCTGTAGTCCCAGCTACTCCAGAGGCTGAGGTGGGAGGATCACTTGAGGCTGGGAGGTTGAGGCTGCAGTGAGCCGTGATCGTGCCACTGCAGTCCAACCTGGACAACGGAGTGAGACCCTGTCTCAAAAAACAAATAAACAAATAGAACCAGAAACAAAAGATACAAAAAAAAAAAAAAAGGAATAGATTTGGCTGGCAAGATAGATATTTTTAGACTACCGCAGTGCTTGGCACAGAGCAGTTGATAATTAAATATCTACTTAATTAATTCAGTAGTGCTAGGCACTAAGGTTACAGCAAGATAATCTCTAAGACTGCTTTCAAAGAATAGATAGTGTAATGGGAATACAGACAACTTAAAAAGTAGTTACAATGAAATGGGGCTGGTACAAATTGCTTTGGAAGCATGTAGTTAGTAAGGGAATGTAACCTAATTTAGTTAGGAGAGTGCGGGAGACCTAAAACATGAATAAAAGTTAGCCAGGGATTACAGGTGTGCACCACCATGCCCAGCTAATTTTTGTATTTTTAATAAAGACGGGGTTTCACCATGTTGACCAGGCTAGTCTCAAACTCCTGACCTCGTGATCCGCCCATCTTGGCCTCCCAAAGTGCTGGGATTACAAACATTAGCCACAGCGCCTGGACCGACAAAGAGCTTTCTAGCAGAATAAACTTTGTATATATTGATAGCCCAGAAGTAAGAGGGTAACAGAAAATAGATCAGGAGAGCTACAGCTCTGGGAAGACAGACATCCGTTTTGCTCCTTGCTGTATCCCAGCATTTGGAGTAGTGTCTAGCACGTTAGTAACCACTCAGCATATGCTTACTGGATGGATGGATGGATGGATGGATGAATGAACCAGTGGCAAGAGATGATGCTGGAGAGATAGGCAAGGGCCAGTTTATGTGGGGCTTTTATATATATGCCTTGCTAAGAAGCTTGCACTGAATCCTAAAGACTATGGGAAGCTACTGAAGAGGGGCAGAACATGCTCAGATCTGGGTTTTAGAAGGAGCCGTGTAGCTGCAAAGTGAAGAATAAAGAGTAGCTGAGGGATAGCCCAGGTGATGGGGTGGACAGGGGGACCGTCCTCCAAGGTGAAAGGACAAATCAATTTGAAGGGGAGAATGAGCTCAGCTTTTGACAAACTGAATTTCAGGTGCCTGTGGGAAATCCCGGTGAAGTTGGGGATACAGAGAGTTTTGTGAGGATGGAAATCAGAGGGATCTGGGCTGGTGACAGAGAGTCAGAGTCACTAATGTTTATAACTGAAGCTGTGGGGGTGAATGAGATATCTCTGGAAGAGGGATGGACAGGCATGAGAATGAATGAATGCATGAATGAATGAAATGCAAAGCCCTGCTCTGAACAGCTTTGGCTAAAGACCTGAGGAATGATTAATGCTAAGGAAAAAAGGGGAAGACTTAAATTAATGAACCACTGCTCCCTCTCAATCCCATGCTGCACAGCTGAGTCCAAGGGGAAAAAGCCATATGCCCCAGCGTAGGAAAGGGTGACTTGTCACTTCAGCAGGTCCTATTTTTCACCCCTGTCCTTGGCCACCTCCACAGTGGCATGGTTTGCTAGTCCAGTGTGGTGCTGCTGTGTAGCAGATTCATGTGGTGTGGGCTGATGGCCCAGAGCACAGCTCTTATCTAGTTCTTCCCCTCCCCCCAACACTGAAACAGCCTCCCCTGTCCTCCTAGCAAGTTGCTAAAATTAAAACTTAATCAAGCCAGCTCACTTGGGGATGCTGAATAATTTTGCAGCCCACCCCAGAGAGCAGGGAACTGCTGGGGCAGACAGTGTGAGAGCTGCGGGCAGCACCTCCAGCTTCTTGTGGTTCTCCTCCAACTCCTGTTGGATGGAAAAACGGTGCTGCCTGCCTCCTGCTGGTTTGGCGATTGCCTCAAAGGTGAAGAGTCCTGGCCTGTAATGTCTCCTCTATAACACTGGCCCAGGGATGGGGATAGGACCCCTGGGACAGTCCTCTTCTCTGGCCAGTTCTGCCATTTTCCCTAGATGCTAAGCAACGGTTACACTAGTGTCCCCTTTCCAATAAATTCTGGGCCTTCGAGCCTAGAATTCCCAAGGCATCTCTAGAGGTCCCATTAAAACACTGCCATCATGACAGACATATTTGATATGTTTGTCTCATCCTTTCCAATTGTGCCTACCCTACGCACAGTCCAGATACTTTCTTAAGGGTCTTCTTGGTTCTTGGCACGTTTCTGTATGATAATCTCCCCTTCCCTGACACACACACACACACAAAGTATTGCATTGTCAATACCTGGTCACTCTGTGCTTAGAGACCAAGGTTTTCCATATAAAAAAACCCTAGCAGTCTCAACCACCAGTGTGAGATAATATCCTCAAGTCTTGAGGGAACATCAGGTCTCATCAGGGTGCGATCAGCCCACAGTGTGTGCCAGTTCCTTTCATCCACCTGTGGCTGACAATCCCTTCTTGTCCCATCACCACCATTTGATAATCCTCATCTCCGGCCTTAATATTGTCTTATTGTATGAGACAATCTGTCCAACCAGGTCTTCCTATATTAAGGTCAAACCTCATGAGTATGTGATCATCCCCATCCCTTTCCTTGGTGCATGCAAATCTCTCCATTCCCCCAAGTTCAACAATTCCCCTCATCTCTGGTTCATTTACTAGCCACATTATTGAGCACCTACTATACTGCTGCAAGCACCTCTTTTCTCATGTCTCCCCTCTTTCTGCTGGAAGTTGCTTCCTAATTGTTAGGATAAATCTTTCTGCAAAAGTAATTATAATTCTTCTCATGTGAACTCCCAAGGGATCTGGACTGGCACCAAAGGCAAAGGTGCTTGATATTTGGAAAGCTGCTTATGCTTCCACGTTAAGCAAAAACCAGTGGGGAAAAGCCTGGCCTGCCCAAGTAGGCTGCTGGCTGGAGCCATGGCTCAGCAACGGCCTGGCCCCAACCGAGCTCTGACGGTGGTTGCTTCCTGAGACCCAGGCGTGCCAGAAGGAAACCAACATTTACTATGGGATATATTTGGTGAGTGGCGAAGGTCCCTATTTCTTTCATTTGTAGATTCATCCTTCCAATCTACACTTTTTTCTGGGTTCCTAGAAAAGAAAGAACCATTGGCAGATGTGCGGTGTAACTCCAGAGGTCCACATGCTCCTGATAATACTGTCCTACCCCAAGCTCCAGCACACAGAGCCTCACCACCCAGTTCTGCCCGAGAGTGTACCAGGACCAATGTCATGAAGCTCTCCATTTGCTTCAGTCACTACAGAAGCTCCCTGACTCCCAGGAAGCCTTCGTTCCTGTAGGGCTCTGTATATCCATTATCTAGTGGTTCTCAACCTTGCCTGCATATTGGAACCGCTAAGTAAACTTTCAGAAATACTGATATCCTTAAGGTCCCCCTCCCTGCCAGATCATAAGGAAATTGATTCTGGGGCGCAGGCTCAGCATTGGGAGTTTTCATTTTCCTGGTGATCCTAATGTTGTGCAGCCGTGGTTGAGACCTGCTGCCCTCATCTGACCCCATGTCTGGCCCCTCCTCAACTGCCACAACCCATCAAAACCCTCTGTACCAGGGATTCTCAAACTTACTATCATCAAGTCTTTCAACAGGGCTTGTTAAAACACGGATCGCTGGGCCCCACGCCCAGAGTTTCTGATTCCGTAGGTTTAGAGACCCCCAAGGATGCGCATTTCTGAGAAGTTCCCAAGTGGTGTTGATAGTGCTGCTGTTCCAAGGGCCACACTCAGAGAATAGTTTTCAATATCCTGCTCTTTCGGTTCCTTGACCTTCTCTCCCCCAATAAACTTGTCCTCTATCCCACCTCAGTCACAGATTCTGATATTCATCCCTGAAATCTTGTCATTACCAGTAATTGTACCCCTTCGTAATAACCAACTTAAACATCCTGCTCTCCAACTGCCAATTTACTCCTAGTAGTGACCCAATTCCAACTTCAATGGGAGGGACTGCACCCTATTGACCCTGCCTGCCTTTCATGTCCCCCACCCCATCTCACCTAACTTCTCTCCTAATGTAGCTTAGATTATCTTCTAGTAATTGTCTCCTCAAATCTCACCATCAGAGCTTCCCTTTCTGCTGGAAGCTCTGATGCACACAAACGTGCAAAAATATTTACCATCTATTTTAAAAGCCTTCCATTTCCCCCTGTAGCTACCTCTCCATTTCTCTGTTCCCCTTTAGGTCACCCCCTCTCCTTTCATTCTCAGGTGAACCCTCACTAGTCAGATTTTTCCCCATCCTTCCTGTGAAATGGCTTTTGTCCAGGTCACTAGTGACTTCCCTATTGCCAAATCCAACAGCCAATCATCAGTGCATATCATACTCAATCTGTCACTCCCGTCTTCTAGAAACACTTTCCTCACTCCGCTTCTGGGACACACCCTCCATTGCTTCTCTTTCTTCCTCACTGCTTGTTCCTCTTGCTGGTTCCTCCTCCTTTCAGTGATGCTAAACTTTGGAGTACCCTTGACTTAGTCCTCAGATTTCCCCTCTGCTTTATCTGCACTACCTTCCCAGGTGATCCCTCCAGTTTCACAGCTTCATACCAGCTCCACGGTGACTCCCAGATTTATATCTCTAGCCTAGACCTCTCCCCGAACTACAAATTCACCAACTCCATTGCTTACTGGACATCTCTAATTGGATGTCTAACAGGCAGCTCAAATTTTAAGTCCAAAACTGAACTCCTTATTCTAATTGCACAGGATCAAATGATTACGTCCTTTATCTCTACCTGCCCGTCAATGGCCACTCCAGTCTTCCAGTTGGATCAGGCCAAAACATTGAAGTTATCCTGGACTGTGGTCTCCCACACCATTCATACTGCCTATCAGCAAATCCTGTTGGTTCCCAAATCTGAGAGCTTCTCTCCATCCCTACCACATGATCCTGGACCAAGCCACCACTATCTCTCACCTAGACAATTTCAACAGAGTCCTTAGGTTTTCCTGCATCTACCCTTGTTCCGGCCCTTTTAATACATAAATCAAATTCTGTGACTCCTCTGGCTTGCCATTCATTCAAAGTAAGATCGAAACCTCTCTACAGGCATGAGAGACCTACCCTCTCCAGCCTCCCTGCCCCTCCGGGCTCACAGGCTACACAAGCTGCCCTTGGGTTTCCACCTTAGCCTTTTAGTTCCTTAATTAACAGCTTAGAGCCTTTGCTCTTGCTGTTCCCTTGGGCTGGAAGTCTCTTTTCTCAGAAGCTCCTTCGCCAGGCCTATGTCTAAATTCTGCCTGTATCTGCAGACTTCCCTAACACACCCCCACTGCCACCCACATCTCACATACTCCCCACCTGGCACTCTCTGGCTCCTTGTCTTGCTCTTTTTCTGGGTGGACTTGTGCCTGAAACATGTATTGATTTGCTGATTGTCTCTCTCACCCACTGGAATGTAAGCACTGTGAGGAGAACTTTGTTCTGTTCACTGCTGTTTCCCCATTGAGCGTGTATGATAGGTGCTCAATGAGTACTTGTTGAATTAATTAATTAATTGAAGCGTGTTTAGGTCTTTCCTCCCCAGCGGCTGCAGCTCTGTACAAGGAGGTGTCCCAGGCTGCCTGTCTCCATTCTCTAATAGCCTCCCGGCCACCACCTGGTCACCCCCTCCCCAGAGCCTGCCAGACCATTCTAATTGCCGCTGCTGCCGAGGGAGGGAGTCTCTAAAGAGAGAGGAGGGAGGGAGGAGCTCCATCTGGTGTCCAGGAAAATAAGGGAGCCAGCCTTGGTCTGCGGCTCCAGGTCCACCCTGGAGTCCACAACGTGGGGCTCGGGAGCCAGGGGCGAGGCACCCTTCGGGCGTAGACGGGCCCTTGGCTCTTCTTTCCTGTCAGAGAGTGGGCCTGGAGGCCCCATAGAGGCCCCTTGATTTGGCCAACTGAGCGGGACCCAGCACAAGGCCTCCAGGCTGCAGAAGGCCGTGGGGGTGGGGGTATCGGGAGACAATAGGAGAGCCCAGAGCCAGCTCTCCCTTTCCACCAGCCCGAGTGACACAAAGGGAGAGTCTTGTGCTTGGGGGAGGGAGTGGGGAGAGCCCTTTATCCCGCTATTTTCTACATTGCTGGGGGTGGGGGGTGGGAAGGGGGTGGGGGGTGGGAAGGGGGTTGGGGGGTGACCAGCGGCTGTCAGTATGGGGAGGAGTAGAGAGTGGTGCAGAGGCCCTGGAAAGTTTTTGAATTTCAATCAGGTTGGCTTTGAAAGAGTTTGGCTTTTGTTGAAAGAAAGAGAAAGGTTAATGCTAGAGTTGAGGGGGAGGGGGTGGATTCTGCAGATAGAGTCCTGTTTGCAGGCCGGTCAGCTGTGGGACACCCAGGCTGGCAGAAAGGCTGGGGATGGGTGAGCAGAGGAGGAGCAGGCATCCCATTTCCCTTCCCGGGCCCAGGTGGAGGAAGGCTGGGCAGAGAAGCATGGGGTTATTGGGTGTGGGCAGGAGAACTGGTCAAGAAAGGAAAGCAATGCGGGCAACAGGACAATTTCTTTCTTCCTTTTGCATGCCTTACAGAGCCTTTGACTTTTTAAGCCAGGAAAGAATGAAGTTCCCTCCCTCTCTCCCCTCCGTTTCTACTCCACCCAAGCACAGCGGCGGTGGCAAAGCACTTGCCAGGACTGACTTTGTGACAAGTGCAGGCTTGGTTGGTGCAGGAGAGGGGGGCTGGGTGGCTTGGGACCTCTTACTGCTCAGGAATCAGCTGTTCTCCCCGCTCTTACCCTCTGCTGACCCTCCTCTGCACTCTAATTACTCCAAAAAGAAGCATGAAAATGTGGAGCTATTGTACTCTTTGAAATAGGCAGCATACTGCTTTCTCAATGTTGGGAGAAAAAGAAGAAGGAGGAAGGGAGCTACAAAAAAAAAAAAAAAAAAAAAAAAAACAAGTTGGAGAGGGGGAACCGGCACCTGGCATTCCCCAGCTGACTTCACACCACTGAAACACACACACATACACACACACACACACTTCGTAAGGCTCCTGGCTGCAGTATGATCCTTTGTCTCTCACACACACACACACACTATACACACTCACACACACACATACACTTTATGAGGCTCCTGGCTAAGGCTGCCGCATGATCCAGTGTTCTGGGAGTCCCAGTGTATTCTGGGAGTCTACTGGGGCAGCCAGTTCTCTAAATGGCACCACTATGTGTTCTCAGCTCTAGGGGTTCTACAACCATAACGATTAACTCCAGAACCAATCCCTGAATTCCAGCCTGAAAATATTTGAGAGGAGAAAGATCAGAGGAAGAGGGAAAGAGAATATAAAAATGGGATTATTCTTATTTTGACATGTAATAACCATCTGCATGGTGTTAGGCCTCATCTTCCTGGAGCAAATATTCATGCATTAAATAATTTGCTCAGCATTCCTGGTGTTAGACATTGTGCCAGGCCCTAGGAGACACAGAGTGGGCGGAGATGGACCAGAAACCCCCTACTAAAAAAAACAGGGGTGGTGGATCAGTCAGATCGGGCGTTTCTATAAAAAGAATGGTGTGAACCCGGGAGGCAGAAGTTGCAGTGAGCCGAGATTGCGCCACTGCACTCCAGCCTGGGCGACAGAGCGAGACTCCGTCTCAAAAAAAAAAAGAACTGTCCCTGCCCTGAAGGAGCTTATTCTTAAACAGAAAAGCAAATGGAGAATAAATAATTCTAATCCAATGAGATAATAATATCACACATGCCACACAATACATTGTAACATACATCACATTTAACTTCATTTGACAAGAGAATACTACAGAAAAACATGTGAATTATTATTATTATTAAATTATTATTTTAGAGACAGAGTGCTAACTCGGTCGCCCGGGCTGGTGTGCAGTGGTGAGATCATAACTCATCGCAGCGTTGACTTCCTGTGCTCAAGCAATCCCCCTGCTTCGGCCTCTCCAGTAGCTGGGACTATAGAAGCACATCGTCATGCCTGACTAATTTTTTCTATTTTTATTTTTGGAGAAATGGGGTCTTGCTATGTTGCCCAGGCTGCATTTTTTAAGATTTCATTCATATTTTTTTACTTTAATGTTTGGTGCATTTGAAGTGTTTACCAAGGGCCAGGCACAGTGGCTCACGCCTATAATCCCAGCACTTTGGGAGGCCTAGGTAGGCAGATCATTTGAGGTCAGGAGTTCGAGACCAGCCTGCCCAACATGGTGAAACCCCATCTCTGCTGAAAATACAAAAATTAGCTGGGTATGGTGGCACATGCCTGTAATCCCAGCTATTTGGGAGGCTGAGGCAGGAGAATCACTTGAACCTGGGAGGCAGAGGTTGCAGTGAACTGAGATTGCGCCACTGCACTCCAGCCTGGGTGACAGAGTGAGACTCTGT